>NC_056000.1:140922466-141261216 GCF_018446385.1 Zingiber officinale
GAGTCTCCGGTTCCTCCTATGAAGACCCGTCCGAGTTACTTCATAGAATTTCCCGATCGACTTAATTCTATGTAAAAATATGATATTTGTACCAACCTTGTGATGGCTTTTAAAGTTTCTTGGCTTTTCTTGAGGGGAACTGAACAGGCCTTTAAGATTTCCCCTTGTTGATTGCTCGAAATAGAAAATGAAGGTTCTCTTGATATTTATCAATCTGCATGAATCATATTCATTTCCCGTGGTGATATTTGTCCTGCCTGGTTTTCATTAAAAGAAGTAAAGTACATAATCTGCAGGTAGACTTGTCCTCAGTTCACCAGGGACTTCAAATAATTGTGAACACATTCTTAAATAGTATGATCTAATCAGGTTCGATAAGGCTGTAAATGATTAGCACTCCAGGGGCGCTCCAAAATTCTCCCCTCAGCATCTTGGAGATAGTATGAGCCTGATGTGAGCTTTTCTACCACTTTGTAAGGTCCTCCCCATTGTGGTGCCAGCTTACTGACATCTCCAACAGTTTTAATTCGTTTCCATACCAAATCCCCTACTTGGAAAAATCTGGGGATCACTCTTTTGTTATAGTTTTGCCTCATCCGCTGTCGATATGATACAAGACGGGTAGCAGCTTTATCTCTTATTTCCTCTATCAAATCTAGCTCCATAAGTCGTCGATCTCCATTGTCCTCATCATATAATCGTCTTCTATCAGACTCTACCCCCACCTCGATGGGAATTATTGCTTCTCCTCCATAAACTAACTGAAAAGGCGTGATTCCTGTAGCTTCCCGGGGTGTAGTGCGGTAAGCCCAAAGAACACTGGGTAATTCATCTACCCAGCTACATCCAACATGATCCAATTTGGTTTTAGACCTCGATAATCTCTCTATTAGTTACCTGGTGAAGGCCTGAATAATGTCGTAACTGTTGCACCAATCTAAAATCCTATCCCCTTGGAATTGCCTTCCATTATCAGAGACCAATTTATGAGGAATGCCAAATCTGCAGATTATATTTTTCCATAAAAATTTAATAACTGCATTTTCAGTAATTCGAGCAAGTGGTTCTGCCTCCACCCATTTAGAAAAATAATCCACCGCTACCAATAAGAATTTTCTCTGTGCAGCTGCCATAGGAAACGGGCCTACTATGTCCATGCCCCACTGATCAAAGGGGCATGCAACTATAGAGGTTCTCAATAACTGTGTAGGATGATGTGAGATATTTTGATGTTTTTGACAAGAAACACAAGTTCTTACCATCTTGTTAGCATCTTCATGTAAAGTGAGCCAAAAATATCCTGCTAACAGAATTTTACGAGCCAAAGATCTTCCTCCTATATGACTACCACACGAACCTTGATGAACTTCTCATAAAATAAACTGTATATCTTCTGTGCCAATACACTTAAGCAAAGGTCTGGAAAAAGCCCTTTTATATAACTATTCTCCCACCATAGTGTATTGAGCGACCCTCTTCTTAAATACTCTTGCTTGTTCTATATCACTAGGAAGAATACTTTGCTGCAAGTATAATATGATCTGAGCCCTCCAATCACTTTGAATCTCTACTTCAGCATGTCTTTCAATACAAGATATTAACAGAGTTTGTTCCACGGGCTTATCTAAACTCCATGGTACTATAGCAGAAGCCAATTTAGCCAACTCATCTGCTACTTGATTTTCAGATCTAGGAACCTTTTGTATATTTACTTCTTGAAACTGAGACTTCAACTTATCAAATGCTTCAGCATATAACTTAAGCCTATCATTATTGATTTCAAAATTACCTGATAGTTGTTGAGCTGCTAATTGAGAATCGGAATAGATAAGGACTCGAGTTGCCCCTATATGTCGAGCAGCTTGCAAGCCGGCTATTAAGGCTTCATATTCTGCTTCGTTGTTGGTAGCTCTGTAATTCAACCTGATGGAGAGTTGCAGTCTATCTTCCCTTGGAGATATAAGAAGAACACCAATTCCGCTACCTTGTCTAGTTGAAGAACCATCTACATAAACCTTCCAGGTGTTTTCTTCCTCGGGACCTTGAACTTCTATGATGAAGTCTGCTAGAGCTTGTGCCTTGATGGCCGAGCGAGGTTGATATTGGATGTCATATTCCCCAAGTTCAGTTGTCCATTTGATCAGCCGTCCTGATGCCTCTGGGTTGAGTAACACTCGCCCAAGAGTGCTATTAGTTAATACAATAATCTCATGTGCTAAGAAATATGGGTGCAACCTCCGAGCAGTCAATACTAGGGCGTAAGCTAATTTTTCTAGTGTAGTGTATCTACACTCAGCTCCTTTTAATAAATGGCTAGAAAAATATACAGGTTGTTGCTCCTTTCCCTCTTGTCTAACTAGTACAGAGCCTACGGCTTTTCATTAGCCGACAAGTATACCCACAGAGTTTCTCCTACTATAGGTTTAGCCAACATAGGGAGAGTGGCCAAATAATCTTTCAATTCTTGGAAAGCCTTATCACATTCCTCATTCCATTGAAACTTATTAGCCTTTCTGAGTATTTTAAAGTAATGAAAACTACGATCAGCCGATCTAGAAATAAATCTAGACAAGGCTGTGATTCGGCCTGTCAATTTTTGAGCTTCCCTCATGTTGCGCGGTGGCTCCATGTTCTGCAGTGCCTTGACCTTGCTAGGGTTGGCCTCTATCCCCCGTTCAGACACCATATATCCCAGGAATTTTCCTCCCTTCGCGCCGAACAAGCATTTGCTTGGATTTAACTTGAGCCCATATTGTCTTAAGGTCTCGCAAGTTTCCTCTACATCCCTGCACAGATCAGCAGCTTGAAGAGACTTAATTAAGATGTCATCAACATATACTTCCATATTTCTATCAATCTGCTTCTGGAAAACCTTATTCATAAGCCTTTGATAAGTTGCTCCTGCATTTTTTAGTCCGAAGGGCATAACATTATAACAATAAGTACCTTCAGATGTTATAAAACTGACCTTTTCCTGATCCTCTCTAGCCAAAGGAACTTGATGATAGCCTTGATAAGCGTCCAACATAGAGATATATTCGCATCCAGCGGTGGAGTCAACAAGCTGATCAATCCTGGGTAAGGGATAATAGTCCTTCGGGCAAGCTTTGTTGAGATCCCGAAAGTCAATGCACACTCGCCATTTATTTCCTGGTTTAGAGACTAACACCACATTAGCCAACCAGCTTGGAAACTGTACTTCTCTAATGTATCCTGCCTCCATAAGTTTGGTTATCTTTTCTTTGATGATTTGATTTTGTTCCGCGCTAAAGCTTCTTTTTCTTTGCATGACCGGGCAGGCATCTAGGAAGACATGCAAGGAATGTTCTATGACGACAGGAGAAACGCCCGAGACTTCCTTGGGAGTCCAGGCAAATACATCCTTATTCTTCTTCAAACATTGTACTAATTCAGTCTTCAGAGTAGGCTCAAGATCGGCCGCGATATACGTAGTAGCTTCAGGTCGACCGGCTTGGATCTGAACTTCTTCCTTCTCTTCATAAACCAGGACGGGCTGTTTTTCCCTAATGGCATTAACCTCCATTCTTTGAATCTTTCGGGCGGTGTTAGCTTCAGCTCGAATTATCTCTACATAACATTTTCGGGCTGTCTTCTGATCACCTCGTACCTCTCCAACTTGATCATCCACAGGAAACTTGATCTTCTGACAAAAAGTAGAAACGATTGCCCTAAACTCGTTTAAGGCAGGTCGACCCAATATAACATTGTAAGAGGACGGAGCGTCTACCACCATAAAATAAGATCTCCTGGTTCTCATCAGAGGCTCTTCTCCCAGCGAAATGGCCAACTTTATTTGACCTAAAGGTTGCACTTCATTGCCCGTGAATCCATACAGAGGAGTAACGATTTGTTGAAGTTCACTTGGATCAATTTGTAGCTGATCGAAAGCCTTCTTGAATATAATATTGACGGAACTACCCGTGTCTATGAAGGTATGAGCAATGGCGTAGTTGGCTATCACAGCTTTGATGATCAGGGCATCATCATGAGGTATTTCTACCCCCTCAAGATCTTTGGGCCCGAAACTTATTTCAGGGCCGGCTGCTCGTTCCATGCTGCACCTTACTACATGAATCTCTAATCTTCGGGCATGTGCTTTTCTGATACTGCCCGCAATCATATTGATATTGCCTCGAGCAGCATTGTTCCTGTTTTCTTCCTGTCGAGTCATCACGGCTTCAGAAGGTGCTTTTTCTGATACTTGACTGGAACCGACCGGGACTGATATTGCCTCTTGCCGAGGTTCGACTGGGCGATATTCCAGTTTGAGTGGACTTTGTTGTCTGGGGTATTGTTGTCGATAATAGTTTTGCCTTTGATACCATTCCCTATTAGCTCGTCTATTTCTTAAAACAAAACAGTCTTCAGTATGATGACTGCTAGTTTTATGATAAGTGCACCATCTCCTTGGTGCCTCTGGCTGTATCTCCACATGTTGTACAGCTTGTGGACGATACTCTGGTTGTCGATGAGGTGGATGAGTTACTCTAGGCCCTCTTGGTGGAGGCACGGGGACCAGAGCTTTCTCCTTGACCTGGGTAGGGGAAGAGGTAGGACCTTCCTTCCTACGAGCAGCTTGAGCTTCTTCTACATTAATAAACTCAGTAGCCCGCTCAATCAGGGAATCAAAATTAACAGGGAGATTTCTTACCAAATCTTTAAAGAAATCATTATCATTTAAACCCTGAGAGAAAGCGCTTACTAATATTTCAGTAGTAGCATTAGGTACATCAATAGCTACCTGATTGAACCTTTTGATGTATGCTCGGATAGATTCTTTAGACGCTTGCTTAATTGAGAACAAACTCCAAGGAGTCTTATGATACCTTTTGTTGCTAGAGAAATGGTGTAGAAAGACTTTCTTGAAATCTTTAAATTTTCGAATAGATATTTCTGGTAATCTTTTGAACCAGCGCTGTGCAGCTCCTCCGAGGGTAGTGAGAAATATCCGACACTTCACTCCATCAGAGAATTGTTGTAATAATGCTATATTCTCGAATTTCAACAGATGATCTTCTGGATCTGTCGTTCCAGTATATTCTCCGATCTGCAGATTTTGGTACCGCTTAGGAAGCGGATCATCCAGTACACTTTGAGAGAATGGGGAGATGACCTTCTCTGGTGAGCTGTCACTAGTTATCATTTTGAGCTTACGCTTTTCTCTATCCGATGCTTCGCCAGAGGATTCTTGGAACACGGGCCTCTTGCCCCCTTGATCCATGGGAGTGTGAAGAAAGGCTCATGGGCGTCTTGCCGGAGAAACAACAGCTGGAGGAAAATACGCATGTTCTTCTTCTTCCAGCTCTTTTCCTTTCCGATGCTCGGTGGTCGATATTGCCGGATGATGAGCCGTTGGTAGAGTAGCTCCAGTGTGGGCTTGTTGTTGTTGTTGTTGTTGTTGTTGTTGTTGCTGTTGTAAGGCTTTCTGAACATGAGAATTGATGAGGAAATCCAAATCCTCACGACTGATAGTGAGTAGGTTTGATTTTCCGGCTTCTTCCATCTTGTAGTCTTAGATTCAGGTGAAGTTTCCCACAGACGGCGCCAAATTTGATCCTGTCTGAGAAGCTGAACAAGACGGAGATCCGGAAGAAGAAAACTCACTGCACTGATGAAGAATAATACTCGTAGAACACCGATCCGAGAAACCCAAAGCGAATCGGGAAAAACAGAGTCACCGAAGGTCCTCCTCGCACAAAGATCCGATGACGAAGAAGAAATCCAAATCTGACTGAAGAAAGCCGAGATCTGAAGCTTCCAAGGTTTCCTGTGCACAAGAGACCAACCAACACTACCGTCAGTGACCTAAGACCGGGGTGGGAATCCCTGGCTAGACCCTCCAACGCTCAAGTCAGTGATCTCTCTCGGTGTGGAAGAAGGAGGAAGAAGATGAACAGTAGTTGAAAATTAGGGTTATCAATGTGCACAATGATGTGAACTTCCCTCGCCAACGGAGAGGATTCCCCTTTTTATACCACTTCATATAACCTCCGTAGTCATGAAGTGGACCCCTGTTTGTTAGAGTTCGTTATGAGATGACGTCATCGGCGTACTTGTGGTAAATGACTTTTAAGGAATCTTTTTTGTACCCCAGATGTACCTTCTTTGTCATTTAATACCTGTAAAATAATCTGGGAGCATATTTCCCGCCAAAATATATAACACCTGTCATGCATTTACATATTACAGATATCTTCGTTAATTATCTTCTTTGAAATATTCATTTATGATCCTTCTCATGCAGCTTCATGCAGTTTCTATTTGCATCCTTTTTATATTAATAAACTGCATTTTATCTAGTATCTCTCCAAGGTATTGATCGACCGACCCATACTGGCTTTCCCCCTGAAGGTATGTCCCGGCCGATATTAGCCTACCTTCGTCCTGAAGTTAGGTCCCGACCGATATTAGCCTACTCCACTTAGAGTATATATCTTTCCCTTGGGAGGCGTATTTCGGTCGATATAGGCTTACCTCCTATCGGGGTATGTCCTGGCCGATATTAGCCTACCTTCATCCTGAAGTTATATCCCGGCTGATATTAGCCTACTTTCATCATGAAGGCATGTCCCGACCGATATTAGCCTACTTCCTGTAAAGTATATAGGCCTTTCTCCTGGGAGGCGTATTTCGGTCGATATAGGCTTACCTCCTATCGGGGTATGTCCTGGCCGATATTAGCCTACCTTCATCCTGAAGTTATATCCCGGCTGATATTAGCCTACTTTCATCATGAAGGCATGTCCCGACCGATATTAGCCTACTTCCTGTAAAATATATAGGCCTTTCTCCTGGGAGGCGTATTTCGGTCGATATAGGCTTACCTCCTATCGGGGTATGTCCCGACCGATATTAGCCTACCTCTTTCCTGAAGTTATGTCCCGGCCGATATTAGCCTACTCTCATCATTAAGGCATGTCACGACCGATATTAGCCTACTTCCCGTAAAGTATATAGACCTTTCTTATGGGAGGCGTATTTCGATCGATATAGGCTTACCTCCTATCAGGGTATGTCTCGACCGATATTAGCCTACCTCCTTCCTGAAGTTATGTACCGGCCGATATTACCCTACCTTCATCATGAAGGTATGTCCCGACCGATATTAGCCTATCTCTCTTGCTTTTCCTTCCTCCTTTTCTTTCCTCATTAGGAGACCCACAAAACCTAACCCATATCAATATGCTTTATGACAGTCCAATGTCCCTGTCCTGGATTACTTTGATATCTGTTAACCATGCTGACGATAAAATAGATATCCGGTCTCGTACATAGCATCCATTAGGCTTCCTATAGTTGCGGCATAAGGAACTGCCTTCATTTCTTTATCTCTTTTGATGTCTTTGGAGACATCTCTTTAGATAAAGATACTCCATGCCTAAAAGGTAGAAAACCTTTCTTGGAGTCTTGCATGCTAAAATGAGCTAGGATCGTATCGATATATGAAGCTTGGGATAAGCACAACATTCTTTTCTTGCGAGCCCTTATTACTTTGATTCTGAGAATATGTGTACATTCTCCTAAGTCCTTCATATCGAATTGCTTGGACAACCATACCCTTACTTCCGACAACACTTTGATGTTGTTTCCAACTAACAAAAATGTCATCTACATATAGTACAAGAAAAACCACCACATTTCCATCACACTTCTTGTATACACAAGACACATCCGGACACTGAATAAATCCATATGTCTGGATTACTTTATTAAACTGGATGTTCTTGTAACACCCACAAATTATTTAAGCTATACATATGGGTATTCTATTTTAGAATAAAAGGGAAATGGAAATAGAACCAAAAAGAAATAAAAAAGGAGAGGAGTTAAGGTTTGAACCTTGAACCTCTCACAATAGATAAGGCTAAATTGGTGTATGATAACCAATAGAATTATGAATGATATATGAATAGCAAGGAATGGAAATTGTAGTTAAAGGTAAGAGTATGATTAAGTAAGGGAGCAAGAGAAAATCAAGTAGCTTTCCTCCTCTTCCTCTTGGTTAAGAGAAGAAGCAAGCAAAAGGACAAATTATCTTTTTCTTCTTCCTCTTACCATTTTCGTGGGAATGAAGAGAGTGAGGGAATAGAGGAGTCAAGGGTATGAATTGATACATTCTCCTTTCTTTTTACTTCCTCATTAAGGATAAATAGGAATAAGAGAAGAGAAGGGAAAGAAATGTTGGCTACTTCTTCCTCCTTCTTCTTCCTCCTCCTTCTTTCTCCTTTTTCCTCCACCGAGACCTAGAGCTCCTCCCTCTCCCATTTTCAAATCCAAGATAAGTTTTCTCCCTAAGAAAACTAATTCACAAGAAGGAGACCTCAAGATCTACTCCTTACAAGCAAGAGAAGAAAAAGGGAGAACTAGGAAGAGAAGCTTCTTCTTCCTCTTCACAAGAGTACTTTTTCTTAACTAAGCAACAAGTTGTGAGTATCCCCTCACCTATGGTACAAGTTGTTCATATGTCTTCCATGAGTTTAGATTGTGTAAAATAAAAACCTAAGGTTCTTCTTGAAACTTTCGGCCATGGTAAGATTAAAGGCTTAGGAAAGCTTAAAACCAAATCTAATGTGCTCATGGTATTCTTTATGATATGATATGAAGTTCTTATGCTTATATGTTGTTAAAACCTAGATAATATTCTCATGGTTTTCTTTATGATATGATATGAAGTTCTTATGCTTATATGTTGTTAAAAACCTAGACACCTCCACTTAGGGTTTCGGCCATGGTGAGATTAAAGGCTTAGGAAAGCTTAAAACCAAATCTAATATGCTCATGGTGTTCTTTATGATATGATATGAAGTTCTCATGCTTATATGTTGTTAAAACCTAGATAATATTCTCATGGTTTTCTTTATGATATGATATGAAGTTCTTATGCTTATAGGTTGTTAAGACCTAGATAATATGCTCATGGTTTTCTTTATGATATGATATGAAGTTCTTATGCTCATATGTTGTTAAAACCTAGATAATATGCTCATGGTTTTTCTTTATAATATGATATCTTTTAATTTGTTAATTTCTAATTTTAGTGTCAAATTTTCCTCTTCAAGTGTTAGATCTTGAGTTGGATTATTATTTGTAATTTGTTCCTTGAGGTTTTGATTTTCCTCAAGGAGTAATTTATTTTTATTTTCTAATTTAACTAATTTACTATTTAGAAAATTAGACTCCATGTCAGCAATTATAATATCCTTTGCTGCTAAGAGATTATCCTTTTCTTTTATAATATCCTCCAAGCTTTTAGTAGCTTTATGTAATTCTTACTTTAAACTTTCAATTTTTTCTCCCTTTCACTATGTGAAAATCAGCAATATACTTCGGATATTATCCGAAGTAATAGGTAGATAATTATCGAATTATACGCACATGAAGTAAAAGAGTCAATTTATTACTTCGCCACACAATTATCGAAGTCTATCGCCGGTCCAAAACAGGTTTAAAATCGAACCATTTTTGAAGTAAAAATGCTATATTACTTCATCGAAATCAGTAAAAGTACCGAAGTAATTAATGATATATTACTTCATAGGTTACATTGATTAACGAAGTAAAATATATATACGACTTCACAAGTTTTATATTCTGGTGGAGTAAATGTTTAATTTAACTTCTACATTATTTGGCTTGGATGAAGTATTTTGTATTATATTACTTCATCGTAGTGTAGACATAATAGAGAATATTTTACTACAACCAAAATTTCAATTTAGCGAAGTAATTTATACAAACAACTTCATAAATTTGATCAGTGGTGAAGTAAATAGTTTTTTTTAACTACGCCACTATTTAAATTTGTCAAAGTTTTTGTATTGTATTACTCCACCATTTATTCATAGTGTCGAAGTAATTAACCATATTTACTACAATACAATCTTAAATGACAAAATTGTATATCATAATATTTTACAACACAATATTTTACCATCAAAATGTTAGTTAGAGCCCTAGAGCCAATCATTTGATGATTGTATGGACTCATTGTATCATATTCTTGTATATTAATAAAGGCATTTGTTTGGTTATTATACTTATTTGTATTAGTGCCAAATAGACTAAGTATAATAGCGTCCTTGAGTAGAAGGTTCATACCTATATCAATCGATTAGTTGAATCGATAGTGAGATGATATAGGGAACACTACTCTAAATCATTCCTAGTCGAGTATTAACATTCAGGGACAATGTTAATGCAATAAGACTAGCATGTAGGTCAGCTCGATGACTTGATCTCACAAGTCATGGATATAGAGATATCATGCTGACACATGGGTATACATTGGAGAATGTATACTGAATGACCCGCCATGAGAAAGTATCATAGATCGTTATATGAGTGTCATATACTTTCTCATGTGGCTATTAGTATGACTATTAGTCCTTAGACCTGAAGTCACCATGGATCCCTACATAAGGAGTTATGTACTTTAGTTTCGTCAAACGTCACCCGTAACTGGGTGGACTATAAAGGCGATTACTGGGTATGTAACGAATTATGCAGAGGGATGTGAGTGATGTAGATGGGATCTATCCCTCCCATATGGCGGCGACATCGCTATTCTTGATAGAGTGAGACCACGAAGTGCATGGCCATGCCCAAATGAGTCAACATTAGATGTTGAGCTCATTTGATCGAGTGAGTCTACTTGGAGTTCAAGATTTAGATTGATTAGAGGATGACACGGTCTATGCCTCACATTAATCAATCTAGATGTCTAGGATAGAAGGACACTTGTCACATATTGTGAGGAGTCACAATTAGTAGTCACAAGGTGATGTTGGATCTCAACATTCTTGTAACTTGGGTAGCAATGATGTATTGCTAGATGCCGCTCATTGCTTATGTTTCTAAAGGAGTTTAGAAACATTGCCAACGTTACAAGAACCTATTGGGTCACACACAAAGAACGAGTGGATGGAGATTAGGTTCATATGATGAACCAATTGGATTAGGTTCATGTGATGAACTAATTGGATTAGGTTCATGTGATGAACCAAATTGGATTAAGAGTAATCCAAATTGGGCTAATTGAGTTAGACTCAAGTTGATTCATGTGTTCAATGAGTCTAATTTGGATTATGACTCATTGAATCAATTTAATTAAATGAATTAGATTCATTATATTAAGTTGGCTTGAATCAAATGGTTAGATTAGATCAACCATGAGAGAGATTTGGTCAAGTTTGACTTGATTTGAGAAGGAAGATCAAAGGTCAATTTTGAATTGACCATTTGCCACCTCATTTGTGAGTTGGCATAAGGTGGACCATTGATGATGCTCCACATCATCATGGTTGCACATGTGTGTGACACCTCATGGAGTTTACAAATCCCCTCTTTAATGGCCACATTAAATGGGAAGGGGGTTACACACACATGAAGGAGAGTGAATGCAATTCATTCTCATTCATTCCATCTTCTTCCTCCTTAGCTCTCTCTTGCTTTCTCCTCTCTTTTGGTCGTGGGTTCCATGAAGGGAGAGAAGGTGGTTGAGTTGTATTCCAAGAGAAGAAAGAAAGGGTGAAGGTCACAAAAGAGGAGACTACTTCTTGAGTGTAAGAGTTTCCTTTCTTCTTTCTTTTTCCCTCCATTTAAATCCTATCCGAGAGCTCTAGAAAGTGCTAGCACACTTGGGGCTCTCTTCTCCATCCTTTGAGTGTGAGAGACACTCCTTGTTCGTGTGGATATCACTAGAGAAGTATCTACCTTGATAGTTTGGAGATCCGACAAGTACCTTGGACGAGCGGGATTTTGCAAGGGCACGCATCGAAGGTAAAATGGTTTTTCCTTTGTAGATCTACTATAGATCGTAGTATAAAACTTGTATTTGTGTTTTCGAAATTTTTCCTTGCACGGATCTACGGCTTTGGGTGATTCGGGGTTTCCGCGACGCGAAAATCGGTTTTCGCGGCCCGAAAAATCCAACAGTGGTATCAGAGCCACGTGCAAGGCGAATACGAGTTTTTTTTTTGGTTTTATGAAAACTAAAGTTTCTGTAATTTTCTGTAAAATTATGATTTTATAGTTTTTATGGGTAATTTTTTCGTAGAAGCGAAGCACAAGTGTCTCGGCACTTGTAGGCTTCGGCTACTGGAAAGATTTTTCCAAAACGGCTTCGTTTTGCCCCAAATCCGTTTGGGACAGCGGGCTTGGGTGCCATTAGATCGCAAAGGAGCAACTCACGATGGTTAGATCGTGGGTAGGGGTACTGCCCCTAACCCCGCAAGGGGATTTGCTCCGCGATTGCACCCGAAATCGCTAAAAACGAACCCACCGGGAAGATTTTTCCGAAACGGCAATGTCTCGGCCCAAATCGTTTTGGGACAGCGGGTTTAGGCGCTGTTGGATCGCAAAGGAACCCTCGCGATGGTTAGATCGCGGGTAGGGGCGCTGCCCCTGGGCCCCGCAAGGGGATCCGTTCCGCGATTGCGCCCGAAACCGCTAAACGGGACCGCCGGGAAATTTTACTCATAAAAATTGTAAAAATTAGTTTTAAAATTATTGAAAAATTATGAAAATATATAATTTTGAATTATATATAAATTTTGTGATAGTCATGGCCCAAAACCCAATATGATTGGTTGTGTTGTAATTCATAATACGGCATGCGTGCCGTTATGTGTTTGCGAGTGTTGTATTATATTCGCGACCTGCGCGTCGTGCCTTCTCTTATTTTCTTGTTGTAAATTAGATTTAGACTCGAATGTAACTCGAGTTTCAAATTGTAATGTACAAATTGGAGCGGTGGAGGGTCCACACGAGACGGAGTTCCGAGGCGGGCACGAGCAACACAAGGTGGTCAAAGGGAGGAGCTTGAAGAAGCTGTTGACCAATCGATCTTCTCATTGGCTTGAGAAGATCGTAGTAGGGCCATGACTAAATCACAAATAGATTAATTAATTGCTTGTGTATGTGATGCATATTTAATAAGTAGTTAATTAATTAGTGCCTTACGATTAGATTAGATGTAAGTCGTGCACATGATGCACCCATGCGATTAGATTAGATCTAAGTCATGCACAAGATGCATCCTTCTCGATTAGATTAGATCTAGATCGAACCAACTCAAAATGCCTAACCGTGCCGTGATACCTATCACTACCTCGATCACATGTATTGTTGAATCTGCCAAAGCAGAGCAATACATATTATCTTGGTAGGGTACGGAGGGACAATCTTGGTCCCTCCTATCAACGCATGGATGAAGACAAACTCAATTAGATTGAGTATTCCTAGTTACTCAGTTGGATCGAGTCAACTATAGGCATTATTCCAACGGTTGGAAAAGAATAGGTCAAAATCACATCTATATTAACTCTCGGGCGTATTAGCCAAAGCTAACTCGAGTTTTAATATAAATGCGGGTATTGATTCTATAAACAAGAGTTGCATAGAGATGTAATTGGTAATCGTTACCTACCGATCATACTAAGCCTTGGGCGTATTAGCCAAAGCTAACTCAAGGGTTAGTATGATGTAGATCTTGTCCCACAAGAATTATAGAATTCAGTGGGAGCATCATTTAATTAAAGGCCTAATTAGATGATTTAAAAGAATATGATATTTATTTCTGCAAATTTTCTGTTGTAGATAACCATGACGTCGAATACGAACTTTTTCTCTCTGTTACGTCCTTAAGAAGGACAAGCTCAGCGAGCAAATTTCTGGTATAAGAACTTGAGAATAGTTCTCACCCAAGAACGTAAACTGTACGTTCTGGAGCAGCCCATTCCGGAGGCTCCTCGCTGACCGGGATGCTTACAAGAAGCATCAAGATGACGCATTAGATGTGTCCTGTCTTATGCTCGCGACCATGAACTCTGAGCTTCAGAAGCAACATGAGTTGATGGGCGCTTACGATATGGTTGAACATCTTTGTCACCTATATCAAGGACAAGCAAGGCACTGGAAGAGGAACTCCAAAGAATACCTAGAAGATCTTAAGAAGAAGAGAAATAAGATTTCTACTTCAGGTATACATGTTATAGAAGTCAACCTCTCTATTTCTTCATCGTGGTTATTAGATACCGGATGTGCTTCGCACATTTGTACTAATGTACAAGCGCTGAGAAATAGCAGGGCATTGACGAAGGGTGAGATAGACCTACCAGTAGGCAATGGAGCACAGGTTGCTGCTATTGCTGTAGGGACTTATTATCTATCTCTACCCTCTGGGCTTGTATTAGAATTAGATGATTGTTGTTATGTGCCTGCCTTGACTAAGAACATTATATCAGTTTCTTGTTTGGACAAGAAAGGATTCTCGTTTATAATAAAGAACAAATGTTGTTCTGTCTATTTAAACGATATGTTCTATTGTAGTGCACCTCTGATAAACGGACTCTATATTCTAGACCTCGAGAGCCCTATCTATAACATAAATACCAAGAGGTTCAAGTCTAATGACATGAACCAAACCTACCTTTGGCACTGTCGCTTAGGTCATATAAATGACAAGCGCTTATCCCAACTCCATAAGGATGGTTTGTTGGACTCATTTGATTTTGAATTATATGAGATATGCGAGTCATGCCTACGAGGCAAGATGACCAAGACTCCCTTTAGTGGGCACAGCGAGAGAGCGACTGATTTGTTAGGACTCATACATAGTGATGTATGTGGCCCTTTCAATGTCGCTGCTAGAGGCGGTTATAGGTACTTCATCACATTTACTGATGACTTCAGTAGATATGGTTATGTGTACTTGATGACACATAAGTCTGAATCCTTTGAAAAGTTCAAAGAATTCAAGAATGAAGTACAGAACCAGCTTGGCAAGAGTATTAAGATACTTCGATCCGATCGAGGTGGTGAATACTTAAGCCATGAGTTTCGTGACTACTTAGCTGAGTGTGGGATTTTATCTCAACTCACTCCTCCTGGAACACCACAGTGGAATGGTGTATCTGAAAGGAGGAATCGTACCTTATTAGATATGGTACGGTCTATGATGAGTCACACAGATCTTCCGACATACCTCTGGGGTTATGCTCTAGACACGGCAGCTTTCATTCTCAACCGAGTTCCATCCAAGGCCGTGATAAAGACACCATATAGGATATGGACTGGGAGAGATGCCCAGGTGTCTTTCATGAGGATTTGGGGCTGTGAGGCTTACGTACGATGTCATGTCTCAGACAAATTAGGACCCAAATCCGACAAGTGCTATTTCATCGGATATCCCAAGGAAACTAAGGGATATTACTTCTACATTCCCAGTCAGTAGTTGTGGCAAGGCGGGGTCTTTCTAGAAAAGGATTTTGTTTCTAGAAAGACTAGTGGGAGCGCGTTCAATCTTGAAGAAGTTCAAGATGCGAACAATAGCACTAATGCCTCGATGGAAATTGAACCGGAACCACAAAGTGTTGTGGATGATGTTGTTCCACAAGGAGTTGAGGAACAACGGTTCAATAGACATACCTCTTGGCAGTGCGATAGGGTGCGTCGTCGGCTGAGAGATACTCTTTTCTCTTGTCGACCATGATGACATTGTGCTCATAGAGGATGAGCCTACCACCTATCGAGAAGCTGTGAGATTCCGAGAAATGGCTAGAGGCCATGAGATCCGAGATGAAATCCATGTATACCAACCAAGTATGGACTTTGGTTGATCCACCTGAAGGGGTAAAACCCATTGGGTGTAAGTGGGTCTTTAAAAGAAAGACTGACATGGATGGACTTATCTATAAGGGTCGCTTGGTAGCTAAAA
Source organism: Zingiber officinale (assembly GCF_018446385.1). Classification (NCBI taxonomy): domain Eukaryota; kingdom Viridiplantae; phylum Streptophyta; class Magnoliopsida; order Zingiberales; family Zingiberaceae; genus Zingiber; species Zingiber officinale. The sequence continues at coordinate 140,938,203 of NC_056000.1, forward strand.
GTTTCAAGCAGATTCATGGTATTGACTATGATGAAACCTTTTCTTCAGTAGCGATGTTTAAGTCCATTCGGATCATGCTTGCTATTGCAGCTTACCACGATTACGAGATCTGGCAGATGGATGTCAAAACAGCGTTTCTGAATGGAAACCTGCTCGATGATGTGTACATGACACAACCTGAGGGTTTTGTAGATCCACAGCATACTGACAGAGTATGCAAGCTGCATAGGTCCATTTATGGACTAAAGCAAGCTTCTCGAAGCTAGAATCTTCAATTCGATGATGCAATCAAATAGTTTGGTTTCATCAAAATGAAGATGAACCTTGTGTCTACAAGAAGGTTGCAGGGGACATAGTTGTCTTCCTCATATTGTATGTGGATGACATACTACTCATTGGGAAAGACATCCCTTTGCTGCAGTCTGCCAAGAATTGGCTAGGGACATGTTTCTCAATGAAGGACTTAGGTGAAGCATCCCGCATTCTAGGGATACAGATCTATAGAGATAGATCTAGGAGATTGCTTGGCCTAAGTCAGAGTACATATATTGACAAGGTACTCATTCGGTTTGCCATGCAGAACTCCAAGAAGGGATTTTTGCCGATGTCACATGGCGTGAGTTTTTCGAAGACTCAAGGTCCCTCATCTAGAGAGGAGAGAGACCGCATGGATCAGATCCCTTATGCCTCAGCCATAGGATCTATCATGTATGACATGCTATGTACTCGTCCTGATGTCTCGTATGCTTTGAGCATGACGAGCAGATACCAGTCAGATCCAGGTGAAAGTCACTGGATAGCGGTCAAGAATATTCTTAAGTACTTAAGAAGGACTAAAGAATATTTCTTGATATATGGAGGCAATGATGAGCTAGCTGTAAAGGGTTACAGTGATGCTAGCTTCCAGACCGATCGGGATGATTACCGATCGCAGTCAGGGTTCGTGTTTTGCTTAAATGGTGGTCTTGTGAGTGGAAGAGTTGAGCGGGACACGATAGTTGATTCTACAACAGACGAGTATATTCTTGCATCGAGGCGGAAGGAGGCGATTTGGATCCATAAGTTCATCATTGAACTTGGGGTGGTTCCTAACATCGCGACCAGTTGAGCTCTATTGTGACAACAATGGAGCTATATCACGAAGGAACGCTCACACCAGCGGACCAAGCACATACTACGGCGCTTCCATCTCATTCGAGAGATTATCGATAGAGGAGATGTGAAGATTTGCAGAGTACCTACAGAGGCTAACATCGCAGATCCCTTGACCAAGGCTTTGGCACAGAGGAAGCATGATGGTCACACTAGGTCTTTAGGCCTTAGAGCCTATACTGATTGGCACTAGTGCTAGTGGGAGATTGTTAGTTAGAGCCCTAGAGCCAATCATTTGATGATTGTATGGACTCATTGTATCATATTCTTGTATATTAATAAAGGCATTTGTTTGGTTATTATACTTATTTGTATTAGTGCCAAATAGACTAAGTATAATAGCGTCCTTGAGTAGAAGGTTCATACCTATATCAATCGATTAGTTGAATCGATAGTGAGATGATATAGGGAACACTACTCTAAATCATTCCTAGTCGAGTATTAACATTCAGGGACAATGTTAATGCAATAAGACTAGCATGTAGGTCAACTCGATGACTTGATCTCACAAGTCATGGATATAGAGATATCAAGTTGACACATGGGTATACATTAGAGAATGTATACTGAATGACCCGCCATGAGAAAGTATCATGGATCGTTATATGAGTGTCATATACTTTCTCATGTGGCTATTAGTATGACTATTAGTCCTTAGACCTGAAGTCACCATGGATCCCTACATAAGGAGTTATGTACTTTAGTTTCGTCAAACGTCACCCGTAACTGGGTGGACTATAAAGGCGATTCTTGGGTATGTAACGAATTATGCAGAGGGATGTGAGTGATGTAGATGGGATCTATCCCTCCCATATGACGGGAGCGACATCGCTATTCTTGATAGAGTGAGACCACGAAGTGCATGGCCATGCCCAAATGAGTCAACATTAGATGTTGAGCTCATTTGATCGAGTGAGTCTACTTGGAGTTCAAGATTTAGATTGATTAGAGGATGACACGGTCTATGCCTCACATTAATCAATCTAGATGTCTAGGATAGAAGGACACTTGTCACATATTGTGAGGAGTCACAATTAGTAGTCACAAGGTGATGTTGGATCTCAACATTCTTGTAACTTGGGTAGCAATGATGTATTGCTAGATGTCGCTCATTGCTTATGTTTCTAAAGGAGTTTAGAAACATTGCCAACGTTACAAGAACCTATTGGGTCACACACAAAGAACAAGTGGATGGAGATTAGGTTCATATGATGAACCAATTGGATTAGGTTCATGTGATGAACCAATTGGATTAGGTTCATGTGATGAACCAAATTGGATTAAGAGTAATCCAAATTGGGCTAATTGAGTTAGACTCAAGTTGATTCATGTGTTCAATGAGTCTAATTTGGATTATGACTCATTGAATCAATTTAATTAAATGAATTAGATTCATTATATTAAGTTGGCTTGAATCAAATGGTTAGATTAGATCAACCATGAGAGAGATTTGGTCAAGTTTGACTTGATTTGAGAAGGAAGATCAAAGGTCAATTTTGAATTGACCATTTGCCACCTCATTTGTGAGTTGGCATAAGGTGGACCATTGATGATGCTCCACATCATCATGGTTGCACATGTGTGTGACACCTCATGGAGGTTACAAATCCCCTCTTTAATGGCCACATTAAATGGGAAGGGGGTTACACACACATGAAGGAGAGTGAATGCAATTCATTCTCATTCATTCCATCTTCTTCCTCCTTAGCTCTCTCTTGCTTTCTCCTCTCTTTTGGTCGTGGGTTCCATGAAGGGAGAGAAGGTGGTTGAGTTGTATTCCAAGAGAAGAAAGAAAGGGTGAAGGTCACAAAAGAGGAGACTACTTCTTGAGTGTAAGAGTTTCCTTTCTTCTTTCTTTTTCCCTCCATTTAAATCCTATCCGAGAGCTCTAGAAAGTGCTAGCACACTTGGGGCTCTCTTCTCCATCCTTTGAGTGTGAGAGACACTCCTTGTTCGTGTGGATATCACTAGAGAAGTATCTACCTTGATACTTTGGAGATCCGACAAGTACCTTGGACGAGCGGGATTTTGCAAGGGCACGCATCGAAGGTAAAATGGTTTTTCCTTTGTAGATCTACTATAGATCGTAGTATAAAACTCGTATTTGTGTTTTCAAAATTTTTCCTTGCACGGATCTACGGCTTTGGGTGATTCGGGGTTTCCGCGACGCGAAAATCAGTTTTCGCGGCCCGAAAAACCCAACACAAAATTGATCAAATATATCACAAATATTGATCAAATACAACCCAAAAGTATATTCATAAAAGATATGTTTAACCAACTTCACCCAAAACCTTTTGTATCTTCAAATCTCTAAATATAACTCAAAAGTATATTCACAAAAGACAAGTTCGAACAACGTCACCCAAAAGCTTTTGTATCCATAAATCTCTAAATACAATCAAAAATTTATATCACAGCTTACACTTAGGCACCCACGTAGAAGTAGACGAATTTGCTCTATTCACTTCTAACTTCATCATACTGAGCTTGATTGTAATATTGTTTGATTTTTTTGATACTACAAACTGAAACATTAACAAAGGTTTTAGGGTCAATGCAAAATGAGTCAATATTTCATAAAGAAGAAATTCACCTTCCTCTTCAATAGTGGATCTTCATCCAAGACTCTCTTTCATGTACCGAATTATACAATATCCACATTCAACATCACAATTTTATTTTAGATTACCCTAATGAAATTGAAAATGTAATGTAATTAGTTGCAATCTAAATAATAAGAATTATTAATTAATGTCTAAATACATAACCACAATACATACCGTCAATTGTTTAAAACTTGATCTTTTTGAAATATCCCTTATGCATTGTATATCTTGACCCCACTACATTGTAAAAAATAGAAAGTTATTTTTTTAACTTCTAATGAATTGAATGCATTCACAATCAACATAATGTACTTTCTATTTGTTCTCGGTTCCTGTTAATCAAAGAGTCCAATAAATATATCATATTCTTATCTTCATTAATTATAGTCAGGATCCAATGGTACCTGTATAAGTAAAAATATAACATTGACTAGTACGTAGTAGGAATTGATAAATAATTAAAATCTTACCCAGTATTGTATGTGTAATGACCCGACCCCTCGGCCCCTTGGGCGGCCCAACTGGCGGCCTATTTGGCGGCCCCTTAGCGGTCCCTTGGGTGACCCAACTGACGACCCAAATTGGTGACCCCTTTTGTCGTCGACCAATGACCCTTGGTCGTGCCGTTACTCACTAAGTCTTCCCACCCTTGGCCAGTGGGTTTTTGCCTTTCCCAGGATTCGAACTCAAGACCTCCAGGCTAAATACTAGAGTTTATGAATCCTGGTAGCCAAGTGAGTGACCAGTATTTTAGGAAATTGCTCAGGATGGTCTGGATCAATGATGCTGATGTGCTCACACACCCATACCTACAATATGATTATTAAAATAAATCATATTCATAACCTATATCGTGAGACATATGTAATCGAACTTACAGAAAAAATATTTGGAAATCCCTTGAGTAAGGGGGTGCCTCGAGCGTTGAATCAGCAACTAGTGATTTTGGTCTCAATGTAAGCTCCAAGCCAATGACTTCTAATTGAGGAGCCATGAAACTATATACTACATTGCACCAGTTAACCTAGCTAAGTTGTCAAAATCATCTACACAGTCAATTAGGGAGAGCACAGGTATTCTAAGAACACTGCTACTACCACAAAACAGAACAGTTGCAAAAAAATGCAGGATATACAGCTGACAGTACAACTTGCCATTTAATCTCGACTTCATTATCAGTTTCTCCAAATGTTTGGTAGAATAATCAGAATCTTGGGAAAACTCTATGTACAGTGCGCTGGAGGCCTCATTTAAATCGAGACGAACTATCTCTCCATTATCGGGTAGGCCTAGAATCAGTGCTACATCTACCTTTGTAAAGTTCAGTTTCTTCCCATGGAAGATATATTTTTGTTCCGCTTGATCCCAATTATCAAACATATTCTGGACCTGAGCTCTTACAAAAGAACTACTAGGGAGATCGAGGATCCATGAAAAAGGTGTGTCTCGAATCTTCTATTCTTATTCTATTGTCAATTTAACAGAAGAAATAAATTTTCTGAAGTAACAAATGGTACTTTTCTAATTCATTCTTTTAGTTCTCCCTCTGTTGACATAACTTGGATAACTTGGTCGAGCAGCACTTCCACTTGTGAACGCTCCTTTATAGCCATTTCGAACCTAGCTACCATATAATCACACACAGAAAAACAACTATTAGATTCTGTAATAACGATTATGCTCTTATTCGAACATGCCCTTAACATTAACACAAACCCTAGGTGAAATCGTTATTGTCACGCCCCAGAGGAGTCTCTGCCAGACAAAAATCCGGTAGTATCTCCCCTGTACTGGTGACAATATGAAGCAATAAATACACATAACACATCTATATAACCATCAACCTACATGGCTGGGATAAAAAAGGAAACAACACAACCACGCAGTTTAATATACGCAGCCTACCCGGCTGGACATAAGGGAATAAAACAACCACGCAGTTAATATTTAGCCCACACGGCTATATCAGAAGCACAGCGGAAAAAAAAATGAAGAGAAAACCACAATCCACAAGTAAAGTTTACTAGCCAATTAGACTTACACAACCACAAGATCACGAAAGCAAAACACCATGAATCAAACTCCAAGCACAGACCAACTCATATAATATTAAAATCGTTGTATACTAAAAATACAAGTAAAGCGGAGATAAAACCGATATAACGCAGGACCCAGGACTGGCAGCCGACATCTCTCCAAGCATTCGTGACTCATCTACCTGTTACCTGGCGAAAGAAAAATCATTTTGTGGGGTGGTGAGTATTGGAACTCAGCGGGTAAGAGAAAGATAGTGCATGAACATAAAATACAATTAAAAAGTGAGCCAAGAGTATACAGTCTCATAAGAGGAATAACAAATACTAAAATAGAATCATAATAAATGCTCATACCCGAAACCATATCCTAGGTTAGTAAGAGAAGGTCAGAAGTAGTACTAATCTGCTACAGTACTGCTCATAACTACAGAGGAGATATGTAAGGTATATAAACATTTCCAATAAATAAACCAATGTCTAAACACCTACGATGAGAGCATATCTCCACATAAGCATGTCAGCATAAGGGAATAACAACAGTAAGTGATGACAACATAAATATACCACAACAGCATAAGTAAGCAACAACAATATATGTAAACAACAGCAGCCAAGCCAGTATAATAACAGCGTATGCACAGATGGTCACCCTGCCCACCTCTTTGCACCACGACCTCTGTATGGTCGAGAGGCCGGATCGATAACAACTGTACCACTCAAAGGCTGCCACTCCTATCAAGTGACCGAGTGGACAGGTGCTGAGTAGCTAACTAGCTACACAGCGAAGAGGGTCCTTGCTGCTCGCAACTCCAGCTACCACCAACTTCAAGTGGCCGAGTGCGGCACGACAGGACAAGCGGCATCAACTCCAGCTACCACTCTGTCGAGTGGCCGAGGATGCGGCCCTGGTCAACGACTCTCTCGACCGCAAGGGAGAATTGGTCGTTGATATGTCTGCCATGATATGATGCACCAAATGCAACAGTCATCATATATATCTATATAAACAAGAATCGGATATGCTACAAGAAGCAAGCATGCTCAATACAAAACATAACTAAACAACAATCAAAATATGCAAACATGGTATCTAGTATCTGCTAAATATCATAGATGACGACAAGAGACTGTATGGATATAGAAACGAATAACTCAAAGGTTTGAGTGGAAGTATCAAGCGCAAGTAAATAAGAGTAGAGTCAAGGTAAAACAGTCCTTATCCAAAAATAGCTCATACACTAAGTTCAAAGAACTAAAGAGACAAAGTAAGAAGTACCCGCCTTAAATGTAGATCGAGCTAAAAAAAATCCCCCGCGTCGGAGTATTCCTCTCGAAACAACGTCCTTCAAATCATATACTGTACAATTTAGCTAATTTCATAAGCAACAACTAGCTAAACTCAAATCCAACCTAATTAGGGAAAACCCCCAATCCAACTATGAACCTCGATTCATCTAAATCCATCCAGAAATCTGAGACTAACATGCCCAAAATAGAACCAACATCGAAACCATCTCACAATCTTCCAAATCTGTCCAAAATTCAAGGCTATCTGTCGAAACCAAAATAATATTAAGATTGATTCAAAATAAACAAATCTGCCCAGCCAACCAACACTAACTCAAGGAGCGAAAGCACCCTTACACACACCCAGAGCAACACTTTCTTTTCCACCAAAATCCAAAGCTCACACAGGGAGAAAAATACAACACAACCAAGGCAACATCCCCAGTTATCCAGTAAGTTAAAACTAATACAAGGAACAAAACTAATCACACTTCAACCATTAATTCCATTTGGTCCAACAAACTAAAGTCATCCCAAAGCACAGAAAATAAACATCAACCAAAACTAATCACCACCTCACAACCAAAACCTCAACCTCCAGTTTGTCCCGACATCCCTAACCCTCTCCGAGGCATGAACCACATAGAACTTGTGTTACAATCTCCTAGTCTATGTTCCCAAATTTCCAGCTAGCTTGCTATAGACATTACCACCACAAATCCGAACCCCTACCTTCCAAATTCAATCAGAGAATAAACAAAAGAGTCTATATGAAATTAGTGCAAGAAAACAAACGAAAAAAATGAACTATAACCCCCAAATCTGTTCATACCTACTAGAGAAATATACTTGCCGGATCTGTTGGAGAACAACACGGAGGGAAAAGGATCGGCGGTTGTGGTCTATGAGGTCTCACGAGAGGGAGATCGATTGGTGCCCGCACGAGGGAAAGAAGACAATCGCCGGCCGCTTCAGTGCTCATGTGAGGAGAAGGAAGGTCTGCTGTCTGCTCGTGGCTGAAAGATTCTAGTGGAGCTAGGGCTCGCTGGGGTCGTCGTCGAGTAGAGGTGGTCAACGCGTCTGTGGTGCTCGCGTGAGAGGAAGAGAGAAATCGCCGGCTGCTGGGCTGCTCCCGCGCTAGGAAGAAAGAAGACCAATGGCTTGGCGGAGGAGAGGAGAGCCGACGGTGGATTTGGGGAGCAGAGGGTCGCGAGAGGGAGAAGTGGCGTCGGGCTTAGGGCACGGGGAAGGGAAAGGAAAGAAAATTTCGGCGCAGAGGGATTAGGGAAGAATAAGAAACTTAGGCTTTAGTAGAAAACCTAGGCCTATTAATCAAATCAATTGCCTAATAAATAGGTATTCCAAACAGACCTTTTCCAAAGCCTATAATTTTATCCCCTCAAAATATGCCCTACGAGCTCCGATTAAATCCCCGAAAATTTCTAAAAATTCTGTTAAAATTATTTATCCATTAAAACTTATTATTTAATTATTATTTGGGCACCGTATTTTACAGTTATAGAAACAACCACTTAATTGGCAACAGAGCTACGTACGAAACCAATGGTTGGATGCCTGAGATGTTAGAGTCACGCCTCGAACGCAACAATGTAGGATGCCTTCGAGAAGAAGATGATGGCCAAAGCAAGAGAGTGAGCTTTTGCTGTGATTGAAACGTGGGTCTGATATCCCATAGAGTCACGCCTCGAACGGAGCCACGTTGGGCCCGATATAAATTTAATATTGGGCCCACGTTGGGCCAGATATGGTACAATATTAGACCCATGTTGGCCTTGATATGGTACAATATCATGCCCAACGTGGGCCTGATAGTGTACCATATCAGGCCCAATATGAGGCTGATTTTTTTCCCAAACCGTCTTGCCACACATAGAGAGTTGTACAATAGTAAATGATAACACTGTTGGAGTCCTTGAAATACCAGAATCTAACCAGACTTGAGATGGGTCCAATCAGATATGTCTAGGTCCATCAGTGGATTTTGACCAAAATCCACTGATGACCCTACACTACTTGGATTTACTTGAAATCATGTTCCCTATGAAGGTTTGAGAGGGGAGATGGTATATATGGTGTCAAACCTTTAAGTTTTAATATCGAGCGCACGTTGGCCCTGATATGGTACCATATCAGGCCCAATATAAAGCTAATTTTTTTTTCCAAATCGTCCTGCCACACATAGAGAGTTGTACAACAGTAATTGATAGCACCGTTGGAGTCCTTGTAATACTAGAATCTAACCAGACTTGAAATGGGTCCAATGAGAGGTGTCTAGGTCCATCAGTGGATTTTGACCAAAACCCACTAATGGCCCTACGCTACTTGGATTTACTTGAAATTACGTTCCCTATGAAGGTTTGAGAGGGGAGATGGTAAATATGGTGTCAAACCTTAGTTATACACCTGGATAAGAAGTTCTTGCTCCGTGCCATTTGGCACGGAATAGTGCACCTGTTTTTTTTCAATGAACGACAACTGATGTCTAATTTTATTTTTCAAGCATCATTTTATCTAAGTTTTAACTTATTTATAGTTTAAAACAATCAATTTGTCTAAGTTTTAATATCGGGCACACGTCGGGCCGATATGGTATCATATCAGGCCCACGTTGGGACTGATATTGTAACGCCCGAAAATTCTCAGACTTGCATTAGAAATATTCTATGATTTTTCTAGAATTTTTAGATATTTTTCCGGAATTTTCCGAGTAGCGGAAGTAGCAAAAATAATTAGAAGAATAAAAAGGCTTAAGCGGGAATCGAACCCGGGACCTCTCGGGTCCGCTAAACCTTTAGTTAGCCTTGGTAACCGGTGAACCCAGCAGGGTCGTGCTAAGAGAAAGAGGAACCAATTATATTTATATTAGAGATGGGTTCAATAATCCACTTAATATAAATTAAGAACTTAAGTGGGTTTGGTTTAATTTTGGTTCGGCAGCCCTCTCCTCACAAAACCTCACGCCACCTTCTCCTCTCAAACCCTCACGCCGGCGCCCCTCTTCCTCCTCCTTCTCACGGCACACCAAGCCCCAAGGGCCAAGGGAACTTCTTCCGGCGAGATCTTCGATACGAGGACGTTCCCCTTCGTGAGAAGAACACGTAGACGCGAGCGGATCGTCGAGAAGATCATCTCCACCGGAGTTCTAGCGAATAGAATCGTAAGAAATTACGAATAGGAGGTAAGAAACCCCTCACCTGCAGTATAATAGCTTCCGTTTGAGTTTTTATGCTTTAGTTAGGATGTATGCAGATTTTTTATCGATATCTAGGGTGTTTTTAACTCTCTTCGCAGATTAGGGATTTAGTTGAGCACCTCTAGACGGGCCGGACACGTTTTCCCTCTTCAGATAGGAGGTTAGACGTTGTCGGGTGCCTAGAGGTGGTCTCCCTAATAGGAGAAGAGTTAGAGCATCCTAGGTGCTCGATTAAAGGTCTAACTCAGTAATAGGCAGTTTAATTAACTGATTAAATGCACTAGAAGCATTTAAAATAGCAAATTAGTTTTATTTCAGTTTATGTAGGACTACAGTCCCATGGGTGGGCTCCCACAGTAGCCTCTAGGTTCAGACAACCTAGTTCTAGGTTCAGATAACCTAGATTCAGCAAAATAAGTATATAGCATTCAATATTTTACTTTCAGTTGGCACTGTACTGGATTAGATATCCATTGGGATGGGCTCCCATAGTCGGTCCCTAAGTTTAGATAACCTAGTAGCTCTACTAAATTCGGGACTTGCAACCCGGGTCTAGTTAGAGATGCGCGCATAGCACGTACAATTGCCGGGCCCCTCAGCAGCATGTTTAGTATTTTCATTTATTATATGTATACGGTTTTCAACTTTTCACAAATTAGTTCGTGAACTCAGTACAGCTCTAGCAGTAGCTCAGTATTAGTGTAGCTCAGTTTCAGTATCATGCTCCAGTTTAGTTTTTCCCTGGGAATATACATGATAACTTTATGTGCAGTTGTTATACATGTTTTTATGTTCAGGTTTAGATATGCCATGATTGTATGCTTATATGCCATGCCATGCTAGTTTATTCAGTATATCCAGCATATGTTTTAAACAGCATGATTTAAAATCATATTTGCATCGTTGCATGTTTTTATGAGGTAGATGGTTTCTTACTAAGCTTTAAGCTTACAGATACTATTTTTCCTTATACTGCAGATAAAGGTAAAGGAAAGATGGACTAGCAGAGGAAGCTGGAGGGCAATGCGAAGATTGTGTGTGTGGCAGGAACTGGAATAAAAGACCCTCTGGGGATCTAGCATTTACTTTAGCACTTTACAATTTATTAGTTCTAGTTTTCATGTTTTATGCACTCTTGAACCTTAGCAAGTTTAAACAATTAGAACTTTTAGAAATTTATACTTCCATGCACTTTAAGTTGTTAAAATGTGTTTTAGTGAGTAAAATGCCATGAACCAGTTTAGAATTGTTACTACATGTTATTAGAATAGTTTATTATGCATTAGGTAGTTGTTGTATGAGGTTTTGGCACGAAGCAGTGCTGAAATCAGAGTTTCTGATTCGAAATCAGAAACCCTGATCGGTCTGCCGACCGATCGGGAATGAGTTGGTGTCACGGGATCGGTCAGCCAACTGACCCAGGCACGAACAGAGAGTTGGCAAGGGTTATGGATCGGTCAGCCGACCGATCCAGAGGCGAACAGAAACATAAGAAGTGCACTGATCGGTCTACCGACCGATCAGGGTGAGGGACCACTGGATCGGTCGGCAGACCGATCCAGCAGCGTACAGAATTGTAGCCTAGTTATGGATCGGTCGGTTGAACGATCCGGAGGTTCCTACCGTACCAGTATCAGTAGATCGGTCTGTGGATCGATCCGAAGTTTATTATCAGTTGGAAACACCTCCCCTAGCATGTGTACAACTCCTAGGTACACCTAGAATACTAAGATCAGATTTTAAAGATAATAGTTTAGCAAAATTTTAATTAGCCCAGCTTTCCGCACAGCATAGTTTAGCATTACTGTAGCGACCGGCCTTACAGCCAGTACCCTGAAGGTGGGTCGTTACAGAGTGGTATCAGAGCAGTGTTCCATACTTCCTACACACACATCAGCATTGTGCCTACAGCTTCTAAGTAAGAATACCTCTACTTTATTTATGCTCCTTGTCTTGTCATTACAGTTCATGTTTATATGCCTACTGCTTGATAGTATGTGATAGTTTTTAAACATGACATCAGTAGTTATATAACTGTGATTACATTAGTTATGTTATGTTCTCTATGTCTTTAGAAATGGCACGAGGACGCCCAGCTAGAAGGGCATTAGCTACTGAGCCCCAGCAAGAGGCAGGCAGTTCAGTGCCTCCTCCGGACTCAGCAGAGTACCCCCACAGTCACCCCGGAACCGAATCTGACGACTCCAGAAGTCTTAGAGGTTCCACCAGCCCAGCCTACAGCGCCAACGCCAGCACCAGTACCAGCACCAGCAGTCCCAGCAGCTGAGCCAAGAAAGGAAGCCTATCTGATCCAGTGGCAGCGAGTCAAGCCAGAGAACTTCTCAGGCACTAGTGAACCATGGGATGCACAAGCCTGGTTCAAAACACTGGAGAGCACGATGGAGCTTCTGGACTGGCCAGAACACGAGAAGGTGAAGTGTGCCTCCTTCTGCCTGACAGGAGACGCACGCATGTGGTGGGAGAGAGTCAGAGTGAAGCGCCCAGTGAACCAGATGACATGGGCTAACTGAAGGAGTTCTTGAGGAGTTCTTCAACATCGGTTCTGAACCACCACTACGACGAGTTCACGGAGTTCGTCAGGGCAACCTTTCGGTTGAGGAAGCCGTGAAGAAATTCAGCAGGTTGGCTCGTCTATGCTAGTCATCACAGAGAAGGAGCGAATCCGGTTGATGCTCAAGATGCTGAGGCCGAGATAGCGGTGAACGTGGCTAGTGGCATACATAGGCCACAAACCACGGAGGAGCTAGTGGGCGGTGCCTTGACCACGGAGCATTACCAGAACAGCAAAGCAAGTCTCCTCGAGTCCAAAGGCCAAGGAAACTCTCACACTCAAAAGCAAGAAGGCCACGGCTCTAACTGGAAAGGAAACCCCAACAGCAAGCGCAAATCGAAGTGACCCAAAAGGAGGACCATCTAGCAAGCCAGTTATCCAAAGTGTGCTACTTGTGGGAAATTCCACCCAGGGGTTTGTCGCAAGGGCACACGAGGATGTTTTGAATGTGGACAAGAAGGGCACGTGGCTAAGCGGTGCCCGAACAAGACCGATCTTCCTCAACCACAGCAGATGCAGTATGTAGGCTGCCGCTCTAGAAGGTCCACTTATCAGCCACGGCAGATTAGAAGCCCCTCCGGCTATGGCGAATGCGAGGATCTACTCACTCACGAGAGGATGACAATGCCTCGACAATCGTCACAGGTCATATTAGCATTTTTCGGTATAGTGCTACTGTTTGATACTCGGGCAACCCATTCATATATAGCGGGGTTCTCCGAGAAGTTAGAAATACCCTCGAAGCACTCGGTGGTCAATTTTTGACGACACTACCTTCAGGAGAGATCATGGCATCCACGCGCTGGAGCGGTGCCGGTCATTATAGCAGACAGAGCTCTTTGTGATCCGATAGTGCTAGAAATGACCGACTATGACGTTATCTTTGGAATGAACTTTCCGATCGGATACGGTGCTACCATAGAGTGCCGTAAACAGAAAGTCACCTGAAGCGGCAGTGCAATTCGAATACAGTGGGGAACCAAAGAGAAAGGCCAAGAGGTTTCTCTCAGCTATGAAAGCACGGAAACTCTTGGATTCGGGATGTACAGGATTCCTAGCACATGTAGTCAACGTCAGCCAAGAACCAACAGCTAGCAGAGGTTCGAGTCGTATGTGACTACCCAGTGGTCTTCCCTGAAGAGTTAGCAGGAGGGAGATTGACTTTGAGATAGAGCTCATTCCCGGTACAAATCCTATCTCCAAAGCGCCATATCGCATGGCTCCAGCAGAACTAAAGGAACTTCAGGAGCAACTACAGGAGCTGCTTGACAAGGGCTTCATACGCCCTAGTCACTCACCATGGGGAGCGCCTGTACTGTTAGTGAAGAAGAAGGATGGAAGCATGCGGCTATGCATAGACTACAGAGCACTGAATCAGGTCACGATCAAGAACAGGTATCCCCTTCCCAGAATCGATGATCTGTTCGACCAGCTGAAGGGAGCAGCAGTGTTCTCTAAGATAGATCTCAGATCAGGTTATCATCAGGTGAAGGTCAAAGAAGGGGACATACCGAAGACAGCCTTCAGAACCAGATACGGACACTACGAGTTCGTAGTCATGCCCTTTGGCATGACCAATGCTCCAGCTACATTCATGGATCTCATGAACAGAGTATTCAGGGAGTATTTAGATAAGTTTGTTATTGTGTTTATCGATGACATTCTTATCTATTCAGGAACTCAGGAAGAACATTCAGAGCACCTGAAACTAGTATTGCAGACCCTTCAGCAGAACCAGCTATACGCCAAGTTCACGAAATGTGAATTTTGGTTAGATCAGGTGTCCTTCCTGGGTCACATCATCTCAAAGGATGGTATTATGGTAGATCCCAGCAAGATAGAAGTAGTAAGTAACTGGAAGAGACCTAAGAATGCCAGTGAAATCGGGAGCTTTCTCGGATTAGCAGGATATTACAGAAAGTTTGTAGATGACTTCTCGGGATAGCCTCCCCATTGTGACTCTTACCGGAAGAGCAGGAAATTTCGGTGGAGGAGTGAGAGACATGAGCTAAAGGAGATTGACCAGTGCTCCCATTTTGGCTCTACCAGACAACACCAGCAGCTTTGACATCTATAGTGATGCCTCTAAGTTGGGACTAGGAGCAGTGCTGATGCAAAACGGCAAGGTGATCGCCTATGCCTCCAGACAACTCAAGGATTATGAGAAGAGTTATCCTACTCATGACCTTGAGCTTGCAGTAGTAGTGTTCGCTCTCAAAATTTAGAGACATTACTTATATGGAGCTCAGTGCAGAGTGTATACAGATCATCAGAGTCTGAAGTACTTCTTCACTCAGAAGGATCTGAATATGCGACAGCGCAGATGGTTAGAGCTGGTCAAAGACTACGATATAGACATCCTCTACCATCCAGGAAAAGCCAATAAGGTAGCAGACGCACTCAGCAGAAAGTCCAGTGCTACCTTATTATCTCTTACAGCCATGTCACCGCCCCTACAGAAGGAGATCATAGATTTCGGTCTCGAACTCATCGTTGGACAGCTCTCTATTATGACCTTAGAGTCTACCTTGCTTGGTGATATTCAGTCAGCGCAGGAGCAGGACCCTGAAATTCAGAAAATCAAGCACAGAAAGTAGAGAATTCAGAGTGTCCGATAGCGGGGTGTTGTATTTTGGTGACAGACTCTGTGTTCCAGATCAGGAGGAGCTACGGAGACAGATTTTAGATGAGGCTCACAGGACTCCCTACGCAATACATCCAGGTTCCACCAAAATGTATCAAGACCTGAAGAAACATTTTTGGTGGCCCGGGATGAAGCGAGACATCGCCAGATTTGTTAGCATCTGCCTCACCTGTCAGAGGGTCAAGGCAGAACATCAGCGACCAGGAGGAGTTCTGCAGCCTATACAGATTCCAGAATGGAAGTGGGAGGATATCTCTATGGACTTCATAGTGGGACTACCCAGAACCACGAATGATTTTGATGCCATCTGGGTAATAGTCGACAGGTTGACTAAATTAGCCCACTTTTTAGTTATCAAGATATCCTACTCCATGGAGAAGCTAGCTCAGTTGTATCTCCAGGAGATCGTAAGACTTCATGGAGTCCCACGTACCATTATTTCAGACAGAGACAGCAGGTTTACATCACACGGGAGTGTGAGCAAGATTGGGCCAAAGTTAAAGTTCAAGACAACATTCCATCCATGAGACGGATGGTCGAGAGGCGAGTAAATCGGTGCTCGAAGATATGCTCGGCGTGTGCCCTAGACTTGAGGAAGTTGGTGCAAATATCTGAGCTTAGCGGAATTTGCATACAACAACGACTATCGAGCCACTATCGGCATGGCACCTTGTGAGGCTCTCTATGGGCGAGGTGTAGATCTCCAATCTGCTGGTATGAGTGGTGAACAGAAAGAACTAGAGCTTCAGACGGATCTAGTAGCAGATACCACATCAGCTACAGGAGATCCGCCAGAGGATAGAGGCAGCTCAGAGCCGCCAGATATCTGATACAGCGCAGACCCTTAGAATTTTCAGTTGGGGATTCGGTGTTCCTCGAGTAGCTCCCATGAAGGAGTAATGCGTTTTGGGAAGAAGGGCAAGCTAAGTCCCCGATATGTGGGACCATACCTTATTAGCAGAAGAGTGGGCAAGGTAGCATATGAGCTAGAGCTACCCCAGGAAATGTCAGCTGTCCACAATGTATTTCATGTCTCTATGCTGAAGAAGCATACCCCAGATGCCACCCAGGTGATTGAGCCCCAGTTGGTACAGATCCGCGAAGACCTCAGCTATGATAGTCGGCCTATTCAGATAATAGACCGAGCAGTTAAGAAATTGCGGAACAAGGAAGTACCATTAGTCAAAGTTATTTGGCACAGTCACACAGCAGAAGAGGCAACTTGGGAGACAGAAGCCAGCATGAGACAGAAGTACCCAGAATTGTTCTAAGTTCGAGGACGAACTTTTTATAAGGTATGGGGGATTGTAACGCCCGAAAATTCTCAGACTTGCATTAGAAATATTCTATGATTTTTCTGGAATTTTTAGATATTTTTCCGGAATTTTCCGAGTAGCGGAAGTAGCAAAAATAATTAGAAGAATAAAAAGGCTTAAGCGGGAATCGAACCCGGGACCTCTCGGGTCCGCTAAACCTTTAGTTAGCCTTGGTAACCGGTGAACCTAGCAGGGCCGTGCTAAGAGAAAGAGGAACCAGTTATATTTATATTAGAGATGGGTTCAATAATCCACTTAATATAAATTAAGAACTTAAGTGGGTTTGGTTTAATTTTGGTTTGGCAGCCCTCTCCTCACAAAACCTCACGCCACCTTCTCCTCTTAAACCCTCACACCGGCGCCCCTCTTCCTCCTCCTTCTCACGGCACACCAAGCCCCAAGGGCCAAGGGAACTTCTTCCGGCGAGATCTTCGATACGAGGACGTTCCCCTTCGCGAGAAGAACACGTAGACGCGAGCGGATCGTTGAGAAGATCATCTCCACCAGAGTTCTAGCGAATAGAATCGTAAGAAATTATGAATAGGAGGTAAGAAACCCCTCACCTGCAGTATAATAGCTTCCGTTTGAGTTTTTATGCTTTAGTTAGGATGTATGCAGATTTTTTATCGATATCTAGGGTGTTTTTAACTCTCTTCGCAGATTAGGGATTTAGTTGAGCACCTCTAGACGGGCCGGACACGTTTTCCCTCTTCAGATAGGAGGTTAGACGTTGTCGGGTGCCTAGAGGTGGTCTCCCTAATAGGAGAAAAGTTAGAGTATCCTAGGTGCTCGATTAAAGGTCTAACTCAGTAATAGGCAGTTTAATTAACTGATTAAATGCACTAGAAGCATTTAAAATAGCAAATTAGTTTTATTTCAGCTTATGTAGGACTACAGTCCCATGGGTGGGCTCCCACAGTAGCCTCTAGGTTCAGACAACCTAGTTCTAGGTTCAGATAACTTAGATTCAGCAAAATAAGTATATAGCATTCAGTATTTTACTTTCAGTTGGCACTGTACTGGATTAGATATCCATTGGGCTGGGCTCCCATAGTCGGTCCCTAGGTTTAGATAACCTAGTAGCTCTACTAAATTCGGGACTTGCAACCCCGGGTCTAGTTAGAGATGCGCGCATAGCACGTACAGTTGCCGGGCCCCTCAGCAGCATGTTTAGTATTTTCACTTATTATATGTATACGATTTTCAACTTTTCACAAATTAGTTTGTGAACTCAGTACAGCTCTAGCAGTAGCTCAGTATTAGCGTAGCTCAGTTTCAGTATCATGCTCCAGTTTAGTTTTTCCCTGGGAATATGCATGATAACTTTATGTGCAGTTGTTATACATGTTTTTATGTTCAGGTTTAGATATGCCATGATTGTATGCTTATATGCCATGCCATGCTAGTTTATTCAGTATATCCAGCATATGTTTTAAACAGCATGATTTAAAATCATATTTGCATCGTTGCATGTTTTTGTGAGGTAGATGGTTTCTTACTAAGCTTTAAGCTTACAGATACTATTTTTCCTTATACTGCAGATAAAGGTAAAGGAAAGATGGACTAGCAGAGGAAGCTGGAGGGCAATGCGAAGATGGTGTGTGTGGCAGGAACTGGAATAAAAGACCCTCTGGGGATCTAGCATTTACTTTAGCACTTTACAATTTATTAGTTCTAGTTTTCATGTTTTATGCACTCTTGAACCTTAGCAAGTTTAAACAATTAGAACTTTTAGAAATTTATACTTCCATGCACTTTAAGTTGTTAAAATGTGTTTTAGTGAGTAAAATGCCATGAACCAGTTTAGAATTGTCACTACATGTTATTAGAATAGTTTATTATGCATTAGGTAGTTGTTGTATGAGGTTTTGGCACGAAGCAGTGCTGAAATCAGAGTTTCTGATTCGAAATCAGAAACTCCTGATCGGTCCGCAGACCGATCAGAGCTGGTTCGTGTCACTGATCGGTCAGCTGACCGATCCAGGCGCGAACAGAAAGTTGGCGTCGTTTATGGATCGGTCGGCCGACCGATCCAGCGGCGAACAGTGGGTTCAGAAACTCACTGATCGGTCTGCCGACCGATCAGTGAGCCACTGGATCGGTCTACAGACCGATCAGGCAGCCTAGTTATGGATCGGTCGGTTGAACGATCCGGAGGTTCCTACCGTACCAGTATCAGTAGATCGGTCTGTGGATCGATCCGAAGTTTATTATCAGTTGGAAACACCTCCCCTAGCATGTGTACAACTCCTAGGTACACCTAGAATACTAAGATGAGATTTTAAAGATAATAGTTTAGCAAAATTTTAATTAGCCCAGCTTTCCGCACAGCATAGTTTAGCATTACTGTAGCGACCGGCCTTACAACCAGTACCCAGAAGGTGGGTCGTTACAGATATAATACCATATCAGGCCCAATATGAGATTATTTTTTTTCAAAGCGTGCTACCACCCCTAGAGAGCTGTACAACAGTAATGGATAGCATTGTTGGAGTCCTTGCAATACCATAATCTAACCGAACTTAAAATAGGTCTAATCAGAGGTGTCTAGGTCCATCAGTGGGTTTTGACCAAAACCACTGATGGCCCTACGCTACTTGGATTTACTTGAAATTACATTTCCTATGAAGGTTTTAGAGGGGAGATTGTATATATGGTGTCAAATTTTAGAGTATCCACATCAGTTTCCCTATTACTATATCTAAAATTTAGGGTAAATGACTCACTTTATTAAAATTAGACAATCACTTTTCACTACACACTACATCAACTACCCTAAAATTTTCATCATCCTTAATTTTTTATTATTTTCTTCTCTTTCTTATATTTTTATTATTATATTTATGGAATGAGTAGAAGGAGAGAGATTGAAAAGATTGAGTGGAATGAGAGAGATTAAAAAAAAAATTTTTTTTTAGGGTAGATGTTTCATTCCCTAAATTTAGAGAATCACTATTCATCAAATCTAAATCTAGGGAATGAATATGGTAGCTAATGCAAAGATTTTTTAGCTACCCTATGTTGAACTCCGTGGTTGTTTTGATGTGATCAACCAAGTTAGATTAGGTCTTGCATGTTATTTGATCCCTGTGTTTAAGTGTGCAGGAACTTAGGAGCGCAGGAAGTCGAGCGGAAGACGCAGCTAGCGAGAAGGACGACACGGGAAGGGAGTCGATGGGCTCGGTGCATCCAAAGGATGAGAGAGTTGCGGAAGAGTACTCTGGTGGACGAGAAGAACCTGTGCGGTGTTCGAGGGACGAGAAGCCGAGATGGAAGCCTGCTCGAGGAAAAGACCGGAAGATGGGTTCGAGTGAGCCCTATTCCGGATAGCGGAGATCACCCAAGCAAACGGAGCCGGAGCGGAAAAGACGCGGACTGAGGCGAGCTGAAAACGGAGCAGAAGGCCCAGACCAAAAGTCAAACTTGAGTTGACTTTCATAGTCGGGGGCGTCCGGAGTTGGATTTTGACCAAATCGAGTCAAAACTCCATCTGAGCATTGGGGGATAAAATTTTATCCCCCCAGGGCACCCGAAACCCTTCAGGGTGCCCCAACCAAGACTATAAATAAAGTCTTGGTTTAGATCTTTTAATTAATTTTCAAGCAATCAACTCTGTATTCATTTCTAGCAATAGTTCTGAGCTTTTAGTGTGTAAAAGGCTTCTCCGCCTTCAGAGAAGGAGATCGTTAGTGCGCTTTTCATTGTCTTGGATTAGCAACCATCTTGGTTGTAACCAAGTCAACTTCTGGTCTTCTCTGATTCTTTTTGTCTTATTACTTTATTATTATTGCTATTTATTTTGAGTTGAAAGTCTTGAGGAGGGTATCTTTAATTTTACAGGCAATTCACCCCCCTCTTGCCGGCCCCTGCTGCGCTAACAAGTGGTATCAGAGCCCGACAGCCTCAGAAGGACTAACCGCTGACTAAAGCACAAAGATCAGGACGATGGCCGACGTGAACATTCATCCCCCGAAATTCGCAGAGACTTCGTAACTTGGAAGCGAAAAATGGAGGTATTTTTTAAGACTGAATTTGATATCCTTTTAATAATGAAATATGGATATACAACGCCAAAAGACAAAGAAGAATACAACTGGATGAAGAAGGAGCGGACCGATTTCGTGGCCAACGAAAAAGCGAAATTTCACCAGCTCAGTGTTCTGCCGCCCAGGAGGTAAGTCGGATCGGAAGCTACGACTCCGCCAAAGATCTCTGGGAAAAATTCCTGGAGCTCCACGAAGGCACCTCAGAAGCAAAGCTAGCGAGGCGCGACAACCTTCGGACCCAGTTAACGAACCTCCGGATGAACAATGGCGAGAAGGTAGCGCATCTCCGGGCAAGAATTAAGGAGTTGATAACTCAACTAACCATCCTCGGAGAACCGATAACGAACTGAGACTCTATCCGATATACACTCAACGCCTTCCCAAGAACTCCAGAGTGGTCGTCCTTAGTAGATGCTTATTACATCTCTAAGGACCTTGAGGTAAGTAGTTTAGAAAATTTATTCTCTACATTTGAACTTCACGAGTCTCGAATCGCAGAGCCTAAACAAACAGATAAGATGAACCTCAATATTGTTGGAGTGTATACTGAAAGCCTAAGCTTTGTAAACATTCATTATGAATAAAGAATCACATTTGGTCAAATTATCTACATTTAGTTGTAGTTGTTCAATTAATTTATACTGTAGATAACATAGTATGTGGTGCCACATTGCAGAAGATAATGTTATCAGTACCTTATAAATTATAAACAGTAGCTCACGACCAAAATGGAAAGGAACAAACCATTAGAAGGTTGTAGTGTAATTAGGTATCAATTTATCTTGACTGTATAATTATACTAGTACACTTAGAGTGTAATGAGTAGGACCATTTGAGGTCGTTTCTTTTATACTGACTTTATAAAGAAACAAAGACCTCGGTTATTATGGAAGTGTGTGCTCTTAATCCTAATATAATAACAAGCACATATATTTGATATTTATTTCTTTAATTTATCAATGGGTGAGATTTAGTTCGATGAATCAATAAGCCCGATAAGTTGGGAAATGGTATCACTTATAGTGTGTGTTGTTGATTATAGAAGGAAACTGTGTCCTAGAGATACTAGGTTGATAATGTCCTCAAGAGGAGCTCATAAGGATTGTCATGTTAAACCCTGCAGGTGGACTTAGTCCGACATGATGATAAGGTTGAGTGGTACTACTCTTGGACTAAGATATTAATTAAATGAGTTGTCAGTAACTCACTTAATTAGTGGACATTCGATATCTTAAACACAGGGAGACTAACACACTCATAATAAGAAGGAGCCCAAAAATGTAATTTGGGATTGGTGCGGTAGTTCAATAATAGTTCTCTAGTGGAATGAATTATTATTGATAAAATTAAGTTGTGTGTTCGGGGCGAACACGGGATGCTTAATTTTATCGGGAGACCAAAACCAATTCCTCCTCTTGGTCCCTATCATAGCCTCTTATTTATAGAGTACTATACCCACCTATACCCACTTTCTATACCCACCTAATAGGGGCTGGCAAAGCTAGCTTGGGAACCAAGCTAGGGCCGACCTAAGCATAAATTAGGGTGGCCGGCCCTAGCTTGAACCCAAGATAGAGGGGCCGACCATATTAAATTAAAAAGGATTTTAATTTTAAATTTTATTATGTGGAAGATATAATTTATTAAAAAGAATTAAAATTAAAATATCTCTCTTGTAAAAGATCTACAAAAGATTAAAGAAAGAGATTAGATCTCTTTCCTTATTTGTAGATTGGTGAGATATTTTATTTTCTCTTTAAAAAATTATTCACATGTTGTTAAATTGAAATTATAGAAATTTCTTTTTATCAACCATGAAGAGATTTTTGAAGAGAAATTTTATTTTTTAAAATTTCCGGAAACAAATTAGGAAGTTTTAATTTGTTGATTAAAACTTGTCTAATTTATTTCTCTTGATGTGGCCGGCCAATATTGTTTTAATTGGAAATTTTATTTTATTTTTCTCAATTAAATCATGTCAAGAAAATTAAGGAAACTTTATTGTAATTAAATTTCCTAATTTGCCTAGGCCAAGGAATATAAAAGAAGGGGTGGGGGTGCCTTCATGAGATACAACCTCTATTATTTCTCTCCCTCTTTTGTTCCTTGTTGTGGCTGGCCATCATCATCCTCTCCCTCTCTTCCTCTTGTGGTGGCCGAAACATCCCTATTGCTTGGAGTTTTTGTGGAGGCCAAATACTACTTGGAGAAGAAGAAGAAGAAGAAGAAGGAGAGAAAGCTAGCATCTCTTGGAGCTTGGTTGGTGTTTTGATCTTCTTCCTTGGTGAAGCTTCCTTGTTGTGGCCGAACCTAGCTAGGAGGAGAAGAAGGTGGTTGGTGGTTTCTCATCTCGGAAGATCGTTGCCCACACAACGTCCAAGGTTAAAAGAGGAATACGGTAGAAGATCAAGAGGTCTTTCTAGAAGGTATAACTAGTAGTTTTTCCTTTTCCGCATCATACTAGTTATTTATGGAAATAATACCAAATACAAGAGGCTTACGTTCTAGTATTTCGAATATGTTTTTCGAAGTTGTGTTTTTTTTGTTTTATTTTTCCTTGTGATTTGATTGTTCTTTTCGGTTAACCTAAAGTTATTTTAGGAAATTAAATATTAGATTTCTATAAAAGGTTTTGTCTAGTCGGTGGTGGTTGCTCCCATATTTAAGAAGGCCATGTGCCTCGCCACGTCAGTACTGGGAACCAATTATGGAAATTAATATTTAATGGAATTAATAACTTAAGGTGATTTGGGTTGAACGTGTTAAGTTCCGCAGGAGATCCAAGTCAAAACCTAAAAGAACGAATAGATTAAGTTTTAGATCAAACGTGTTAAGTTCCGCAGGCGATCCAAAATTTAATTTAAAAGAACACATGGTAGCTAGGAAATGGTTCAGACCTTTGTACAAAATTTTTGTACAGTGGAACCTCTAGGCTTTCTGAGTAGCAACCAACAAATATTGCCCTACAAGCCGAAAAGGACGATCCTGATTCTGAAGCATTGATCGACGAAACTGAAGCGGCTCTTCTGGTAATAAAATTAAATAAATTTATTAAAACTAACAAATTTAGATTGCAGTCAAAAAAGCATCAACACTATAAAAAGATAGTTCGATGCTACAATTGCAACGAGGAAGGACACATCAAGGATGACTGCCCCAAATTAAAGAAAAAGGCATTAGTTGTATTTCTTTTGTATGAATTCCAAACATAAGAGGTATTAGATTCTAGATTTTCGAATTTGTTTCAAAGATGTGTTTCTTTTTGTTTTGTTTTTCGAATTTGTGATTCGATTGTTCTTTTTGGTTAACCTAGAGTTATTTAAGGAAATTAAATATTAGCTTTCCTTAAAAGGCTTTGTCTAGGCGGTGGTGGTTGCTCCCATATCCAAGAAGGCCATGTGCCTCGCCATGAAGTCCTGGAAGCCAATTTTGGAAATTAATATTTAATAAAATTAATAACATAGGTGGATTTGAATCAATAGTGTTAAGTTCCGCTTGCGATTCAAATATAAACCATTAAGAACAGATAAGTTAAATTTGGAATCAATGATGTTAAGTTCCGTCTGCGATTCCTAATTTAACTTCTAAAGAACACAATAGGTTATTTAAGGAAAGGTTCGACACTTGTACAAAAAATTTTGTACAGTGGAACTGGTACGTTTTCCTAGGATTAACCAACAATTGGTATCAGAGCTAGGGTTTGCCTCTGTGTGTTTGGTTTTCAAATTAGGCTATGCACATGTGATACATAATTTAGGTAGGATAATAGTAGGATGTGCTAACTTTGTGGTTGTAGGCTCCAACTATTATGGCTTATAGATGTTGTGTGTGATTGGACCCTTGGACATTTCAAGGGCATTATTTTTGTGTGTGCATGATTGTATGTAACTATTACAGCAGGAGCTGTATTAGCCTTAGGATTTTAGAATTTTATTTTCGATCTAGATTATATGTACATTCCCTCGTGGAATATAGGATCGATATATGTAAAATTCTATTTTTGTCGCGGATTGGATTCTTGCGAGGCGTGGTACTTTTGGAGCACCAGAGGTGTAGCGGAATAAGAAGCAAGATGGATGCGACAACTCGACCCAATGACGGTGGCTAAAGATGGCAGCAGCTAGAGTTGGAGCACATGGAGGACAGTAATAGGAAAATGCCATAATAGTTGGAAAATAATTTCCATATTTATTGCTTTTATTTACTTTGATGTGTGTGTATGCATGTGATGTATGCTAGGATAACTTAAAATTCCTCACTTTAAATAACTAAGTGGGAGAGGGATATATTTTAATAAATTCCACGGTCTCCATTACTAGTTTGTAAGTGATGCAAACAAACTTGAGCGTTGGCTTTGAGTGCCTTCCTCCATATCGGATGAGTTTGTTTGCGGATCACAAGATCAAACTTCCATTTAGGATGACTATAGGAAATTAATTAAGAGCGTGTGATCTTCCCCATCGGAAGGGGCATAATCTTATTAATGGACTTAGTGTCAAGTAATGATATACACTTAGGCACGTCTAATAGTATCCTCCCCATCGGAGTCACTACTATTATTTGTGTGACCGAAGAAAACCAACTATTAATTTGTCATAAAGATAGGTTGACAAGATAATAAAATTAAAACCCCCTCTTACAAATGTTGAGATTTTGTATACATCCACACTATCGTGGCATACAAAAATTCATGATGTATGAGGTAATTTTATTTGTCAGTTTGACAAGCAAATAAAATTAATGGGAAAAACCCCTCTAATAAATGTTTAGTTTTGTATACGTCCACACTATCATGGTATACAAAATTTACGGTGTTTGAGGAAATTTTATTTGTCATAAAGACTTATTGACAAGATAATTAATGGGTAAAACCCTCCTCTTACAAATGTTCAATTTTGTATACGTTTACACTATCGTGGCATACAAAATTCACGGTGTTTGAGGTGTTGGTGAATTTAAATAATATTGTTTGAGGAATCAATGTTATTTTAAATTCAAAAGTTTTGACCAAATATTTGATCAAAGATAGATCAACTATTAATTTTATTCGTCATAAAGTAAAGTTGACGATATAATAAAACTAATGGATAAAATCTCCTTTTTGATTTTGTATACGTCCACACTATCATGACATACAAAATTCATGGGGATTTTAAGGTATTGGTCTTGACCAAATATTTTTGTGATTCTTAGGATTTAAAATGTTTGTTAATCCCCTAGTTGTTATACTATAAAATAGACTTAGTAGTCCCAATTATAATGATTGAAAATAAGACTTGGACATTTAGGTAGACTGTCCTCTTAAAACTAAGAACAAAAGAGGTGTATTTCATTCATTAGTTAATACATGATTAGTGGTGTTATCTACTGGTACCTGGTGTGTAGATACGGGAACCACTGATCATGTCTGCAATTCATTGTAGAGGTTCCAGGAAACCTGATAACTATATGAAGGGGAAGTCACCGTCTACATGGGCATTGCTGCAAAAGAGGTAACTGTTGCAGTGGGAGATGCTTATCCTATGATAGGAATAAAA
This sequence comes from Zingiber officinale, assembly GCF_018446385.1. NCBI lineage: Eukaryota > Viridiplantae > Streptophyta > Magnoliopsida > Zingiberales > Zingiberaceae > Zingiber > Zingiber officinale. Next base: position 140,964,616 of record NC_056000.1, read on the forward strand.
TATGGATTTTAGAAATTATCTTTACGTACTAAGTTTAGAAAGGACCTGATTGCAGTTTCTAAACTATTAAAGAATAGATATTGTTGTTGGTGCAGTGAGCACTAGATGATCGAACCTGAGTTTTGATTATGGCAAAGGGCTCAAAGTTAAGTTGTGGTGTTATCTAATAAGGTTCATGGAGATTGCAGGAAAGTCCTAAGTGATACTTAGACAAAAGTCCTAGCTGCGGCTAGGCAGGTGAAAACCCTAGGGGGTAACCCTAGGTCCTAGGGGGAGGTAACCCTAGGTGGAGGAAAACCCTAAGGGGCGGCAACCTTAGGTCCTAGGGGGAGGTAACCCTAGGTGGAGGAAAACCCTAAGGGGCGGCAACCTTAGGTCCTAGGGGGAGGTAACCCTAGGTGGAGGAAAATCCTAAGGGGCGGTAACCTTAGGTCCCAGGGGTTGGTAATCCTAGGCGGAAAGTCTAGTCGGTTTGGAGGACCGGACTGACATCAGGTAAATCTCTTGAGTGGAGTAGGTGAGGACGTGTTCCCCGTAGAGGGAACAGTAGGCGTCGGGTTGACCTAGGGTTTTCGGTCGGAAATCCGAAGTCTAACCCGGACAGTCCGAAGGCTGTCAATTCATTTGTTTACAAATTATCTATTTTTCTCTAACTCTTTTTTGCAAAAGACTAACCTTTTTGTGCAGGGTTAGAAGTGACCAGGATCGGTCGACCGAACCCACAAGCTAGCAGATTAGATCTCCAGAGGTTGGATCGGGCTCGACCAGGGGATCGGTTGACCGGACCTCATGATCGGTCGACCAAACCTGGGATAGGTGTCGACTGGATCAAGCCGAGGTGAGCGGGTCAGAGGAGACTGATCGATCGACCGGAACCTGGGATCGGTCGACCGAACCTCAGATAAAGTTTGACCAGCGAAACGAGAGGATCGGACTGATCGAATGGGAGAAGATCGCCTGATCGGTCGATCGAACATTGGGATCGGTCGACTGATCCGCGTCGGGTCAAACTTGATCCTGAAGCTTGGGGAACTGGATCAGACTTTGCAGAGCTATAAAAGGAGGCCTTGAGGTGCAGCTCAGATCTTGGATTTCGAACAGAAAACTGTGCTCTTCCGTGTTGTAGCGACCACCCTTCTTACTACTACTACCCTCTAAGGATGACCGTTACTTAACTACTAACTCTACTTAACCGGTATGATTAAAAATCACATGGAAATCCTACCGAAAAATTTCGACAGAGTCTCCCCTGTACCGGTGACCATATTCAACAATACATGCAATATATACGCAGCCACAAGCGGCTGGAACACATGTCAATCAACCACGCAGTTAAATAAGTATCAAATACACAAATATCTACTTACTAAACTGAACTCATCCTACATGCAATCTAAACAGAATAATCTCAAATGTTTACAATAACTAAAATGCGGAAACTAAAATTAAAACTTCTTTCCTAGTCCCAAGGCTTCCATAGTCCCGGCATCACACATCCTTCGAACACCTCCTTGTCGCCTTCCTTTCTATATCTTTTCCTTTCCTGTATCTGCAGTAAGAGGAAGTGTAGTCTATAAGCAAAATTTGCTTAGTAAGCGCTATCTAACTCACAAAATCTCGATATGCATGTATATAAATAAAAACATGCTAAAACTGAATGCTCAAAAGGAAATCTACTCATGCTCATCTACTAGTGAAAGAGACATACTGAAAGGCTAAACATGTAGAGTAAATCTATACAATCATGCTAGCATAAAGAACTAAGCTTACTGAATTCTAAACACCTTCTGAATCTTATTTCACTTGTTTAAAGACTTATTCTTTAAATACTTTATACTTATGTAAAACTTGCTTTACTTGTTCAAAACTTATACTTATAATACTTCAAAATAATAATCATCTTCTTCTTGGGCCCGGCAACTGTGCTTTTTCTTTTGTAACGACCCGACCCATTCGGCGACCCATTTGGCGGCCCATTTGGCGACCCTATGGTCGTCGACCGTCGACCGTCGGCCGAGCCATTACTACTAGGTTATCTAAACCTAGGGACGACTATGGGAGCCCAGCCCAAGGACAAAGAGTCCAACACAGTGCCACTGATAAAAGTAAAATACTTGTTATCTTTTAATACTTCTTTATAATGCCTCGGCATTTTCTTTAGCACATTGTGTGCCAAAATCCCTAAAGTCTTGACTTTGGGATCTACTTAAGGCCTTGGCCTTTTTCTTTCTTTTCTTTATCTTTCTTATACTTGTTAATTCTTCTAAAAGAATACTTCTAAAAAAGAAACTGAAATGTTTAAGCAAATTTCAACTTTGAAATGCTTAAACCAAAAATTTGCCTACTATGCTAAATAAATTCTGCAATGTAATACTTATAAAAAGATCTGCATATCATACTTATCAAATCTGCTCTAAGATTGAAGTTCTGCATATTGAGGTAACAAGGAAACTCAAATCTGTATGCTTAAATGGATGGTAGCAAAGAAGCATATATAAACCACCTGCTAGAGTAAAGAACTCACATCTGTATCCTAGAATGAGTACAACTAGGAAATATATCTGAACCTCATGCTAGAATAAGGGATCTCAAATCCATATACTTAAATGAAAGTAGCATATCTAAACCTCAATCTCAGATTTTACATAAGCAAATTATCTAAACCTCATACTCAGATTTAACATAAGCAAATTATCTAAACCTCATGCTCAGATTCAACATAAGCAAATTATCTAGACTGCAAAAGAACTAGATGCTTAAAGGGAACTAAAATTCTGCACTATACTACTAAGTTCTGCATACCATAAGCTTAACATGATTCTGAAAAATAATCAATCCCAAAGTACTGATATAAATCAAGAATTATTACTAGGTATGACTACTTTATATCACTATAATAAAATGGAGTCCTATAAAAGAGCAGCTGGATTGTATACTCAACCCATTGCTCTAAGGCAAAAAGATAATATCTCAATAATCACCCATTGCTATATAATCTCAAGAAACTGAATTGTATTATCTCAAGAAGATAATATACTCAACCCATTGCTATATCAGAACTCTACACTAATTCCTTATGGAAACATGTACTGTGCAGAAATCCAAATGAATTCACAAGGAAAAGCTATTCTCAATTATTCTCTAACCTCCTTATTCTATGCTACACTATCTAGCATCATTACCAGATATGAAAATTAGTCCACAAAAACTCATAGAGACAAAATCATTTGTGATCAAGACTTAGAACACCTACTTTCGGTCCAATCTGTAATTCAGCCAAGCATATTAACAAACAGGTTTCCTGCAAACCACTCACAATATCAAGGACACGGTAGAAATTGAATCAAAACCTGTTCACAGTCAACTGAATCTTGCAATATTCACATCAAGAACATTCTAGTGGAAATCGAGCTCCTTCAACAGCATAATGTATTGATCAAACGGTGAAATCCAGAAATCTGGTGTTTCCAAGAGCACCTCAATAAATCTTCATCTCGTATCAATGAGTCCCCAAAGGAAAATCAAGTATAATCTTATTCACCAACAAGCAACAACTTCACAGCATGCTTCAACAAAATCAAGAGAAACAAGGAAACTCCAAATCCAATTCGGGAGACTCACGGCAGCACACAAAACCAAAATCTTTTCAACATGCTTCAAATTCAAGAAGGAGAAACCAACGGAGAATCCAAGCTACTCTACTACAGGTGAGTAAGCAACTTACATCGGTTCCTTGGACTTACAGCCGGCGAGAACAATTCTAGGGCTTCGGAGAACTCGAGCTTTCGGTCCCTCCTTGTGCTCACGGCTCCTCCTCGACGAGAGGAACGCAAGGAGATGAAGAAGCCTTTGAATGAGCCTTTGGCCGGCCACCGGAGACGCCCTAAAGCTCGGCTGTGTTTTTCGCTCGAGAGGAGTCGCCGACGCGAGAGAGGAGAAGAGGAAAAGAGAGAAAAGAAAAATAACTTAACCCCTCTCTTACCTATCCTTTTATAACCTAGGGTTATGGCTTAAGACCAATTCGTGATTGATTTATTCACGAAACATCAGCGTGCTCGCTTGGTCCGCTGGAAAGTCGGATTCCCGAAGGTCTCGGGTTCGAGCCGCCCTCGGCTCCTTTTTAAACGGTATTTTAATTTCATTTCTTACAACTACTTAACTACATTTAATTTCCCTATATTATAACAAAACTTGCTTAGCTCAGTTGGTTGGCTGACCTTGGTTAAGGTCTAGTTCGGTCTAGGGTTTAGGGTTCAAAACCCAACCTTAACACTTTACTTTTTTTTTTAAACTTCTTTTGTTTGGTAAAAATACCAAACGAACTCCAAAAATTACATAAAAATACTCTAAAAATTTCTAAAAATCTCTTGAATATTTTAAAGGTATTTCTAAATATTTTTGAATTATTTCTGAGACTTAAAATGAGGAAATTTGGGTCGTTACACGTGTGCTGCTGCTAACGCCTCAACAACGCTCTGCTACTCCAACGAAATGCTTCAAAGTTCTCTGTTTTCTTTTCGTTGATATAGTTCCTTTATTGCACTTAATTGTACTTATTCACTTGTAAATATTTGCGCTATATAGTTGTTGCCCACCGAAAGCGGTCAAGGATCGCGGGCCTTCGAGTAGGGGTCGAGATAGGCTCCGAACGAAGTAAACCACTTGCGTCTCTGTGTATTTGCATTTACTGTTGGGACCTTGACGTCCGCTAGAGGGGGGGTGAATAGCGTCTCACCCAAATCGTCGCTTCCTACAATGGTTAGTGTGCACAGCGGAAATACAAGATAAACACTAACAATAGAAAGAAAATCTAACACGTTGATTTAACGTGGTTCGGAGATAAAGCTCCTACTCCACGGTTGTCCGTAAGGTGGACGATCCTGATCCGTCTGTGGATGATTCCCCGGAGAACTTCCGGCTAGCTCACTAGCTCCTTGTGGGTGGAGAAACCTCGCCACAACGTTGTACAAGCACGCTAGATCACTTGGGCACTACGAGACTCTAATTAGGGTTAACCACCACTAATTTTGTCAACTTCAACCAAGCTTCCAATGATTGGTTATATAGGCCACGGGTTAGAAACCCCGCCTACCAGTCGACTGCCAAAACATGCAGTCGACTGCCCTTCGTGGAAATTCGACCGTTGCAACCCAACGGCTCGATACCAACCCTCTGTTCGCTACCAGTCGACTGCACCAGTCGACTGATGAAACCACCAGTCGACTGCTACAGTAACGCTACAGTACCGCTACAGTACTGCTACAGTACCCCCTAGTTTTGAGATTTTACCCCGAGTACATTCACTCAGCACTCGTTCTCGCCCGACCAACCTAGACCTAGCCTTCTAGCCTCCTCCATCAGCTTTGCGTCCCTCGGATGCCTCCCCATCCTTCACGTCTTACCTTCTGGAGCTTCCATCGGCCTTGTCATTGTTGTCGGGTCTTCCTTTGCCAAGAGGTCGCACCTCCGGGACTTCATCCATTGTCAAGTCACACTTGGACTTACGTTGCCAAGACTACATGCTTGGACTTACACCGCCAAGACTCATCCTTGGACTTTCCTCCTTTGCCAAGATCACACTTGGACTTACGTTGCCAAGACTACATGCTTGGACTTACACTGCCAAGACTCACCCTTGGACTTTCCTTGTTGTACCTGTATCCTGCACACTCACAATGCATATCAAATACAACAATAAACCTAACTTAAATCGTTGCCCAAACATCAAAACCTAGGGTACCCAGATTGCTCCAACATTTACTTTCCGCTGCATTTCTACTCTTTGTTTTAAATCGCTAAAATAGTCACGAGCGCTATTCACCCCCCCTAGCGCTTTCGATCCATCAATTAGTATCAGAGTGGGGTCGTTTTGAATCGGTGCAACCACCATTCAAAATAATTTTTTCATGGTATTTTTCAGATTTTTCGGAGTCAATTAGAATTTAGCCTTATAGCTATATTCTAATTCTTTTCTCGAATCAGTTTTTGCTCAAAGTTGGTGCAACACCACTCGAGCCCGTTTTCTTTTTAACACTTCCAGCACTACTAATCCAGGACCAAGTCCTGGAAATTTTCTTGTTGTTTATTTTTTTTTAGTTGATCCAAAATGGCCCTTCAAGAAGGCTACAGTACAGCTCGCCCCCCGCTATTCACTGGAGATGACTTCGGGTACTGGAAGAGTCGGATGGAGGCATATCACCAGACTCATTTTGAAGTCTGGATGATCGTCAAAATCGGACTCAAACTACCAACTGATAGCGCCAGCAAGCCACTACCATACGAAGACTGGGACACATCTCTGATTAAGAAGGTTGAAGCTAATGCCAAGGCGACATGCACCCTCTAGTATGGCCTATCAAAAGAAGAACTTAACCGCGTCGGCCCCTTCAACAGTGCCAAGGAACTGTGGGAAAAGCTCATTGAACTTCACGAAGGAACGTCCGACACCAAAGTAAGTAAAAGAGACTTAATCTTCAATAAATTATTTAATATCAAACTGCAGGAAGGTGAGACAGCTGCCCAACTCCATGCCCAGATTCAAGATCTGCTCAACGGTCTACATGCAATTGGACAGAAAGTAGTTAATCGGGACATCATAAGGTATTCCTTAAACACCTTTCCGAGGAACACCTTGTGGGCATCCATGGTGGATGCCTACAAGGTTTCAAAGGATCTATCTACCATTAAATTAGATAAACTTTTTGTAGAATTTAAACTTCATGAACAGATTAATGCACGCCCGACTGAGAAAGGGTTGGCTTTGGTTACAGGAACAGGGAGAATGCGCGAATCAAAGATAAAGCGCAGAACCGAACCTGAGTCAGAAGAAGAACCAGATTCGGAAGATGACGCCGAGCTTACAACTGAAATAGTCAACCTGGTAAAGAAACTCTGCAAAAAGAAGGGGTTCAACAAAAAGGATGTCAGAAAAGCCATCCAGTCCAAAGAAGCTCAACGAAGCTCAAAGGTCAAATTCGAAGTGACCTGCTACGGGTACAATCAGAAGGGGCACATCAAGGCAAACTGTCCGAACCAAAAGGATCCAAAGAAACCAAAGAGGAAGAAGGCATTGAAGGCAACATGGGACGAGTCTTCTTCCGAGGAATCCGACAACGAAGAACTCGAGCAGACGAATTTTCTCGCATTAACTGCCAGAGACTACACCAAAGAATCCGGAAGCGAGGACGAATCGGAAGCCGAGTCCGAGAGAAGCCACGGATCCGCATCCGTTTCCGAAGGGCCAAACCCCTCTGTAAGTAAAAATCGTTTATATAGCTTAATTAATTATTTAATGCATAAAGTAGCTAAGTCCAAAATTCAAATCAAGTCGCTTCTGAAGGAGGTAACACTCCTTAAAGAAATGACTAATAACGAATCCTTGACTGATCCAGTTCAGACTGGAACCTCAACTCAAGTTCAAAAACTTGAGGAAGAGAATTCCAACCTGAAAAGTCAAGTCAAGGATTTGAAGACAACCTTAGAACGATTTTCCTTGGGGTCCAAGAATCTTGACTTGATTCTTGGAACACAAAGGGCAATCTACAATCGAACTGGACTAGGATACAAATCGAAAAAGAAGTATAAGTCATATTTATCTCTCATACAAAGAACAAATAGAAAAATGGTCCAAGCATGGGTTGCCAAGTCCAACCTGATCAATCAAGCTGGACTCGGATAATATTGGGTTCCTAAGGATCAAATACATTACCTCGATAAACAATATCGAGGCTATGATCCAGGGGGGCTAGAAGAAAAATTTGAAATTAAATTCAAAATTCAAAATTCAAATTAAATTAAAATTAAATTCAAAATTCAATGAAAAATTTGAAATTAAATTCAAAATTCAAATTAAATTAAAATTAAATTCAAAATTCAATGAAAAATTTGAAATTAAATTCAAAATTCAAATTAAATTAAAATTAAATTCAAAATTCAATTAAATTAAAATTAAATTCAAAATTCAAAATTCAATTAAAAATTCGAAATTAAAATTCAAAATTCAATTAAAGATTTGAAATTAAATTCAAAATTCAAAATAAATTAAATTTAAATTCAAAATTCAATGAAAAATTCGAAATTAAATTCAAAATTCAAAATTAAAATTAAATTAAAATTAAAATTAAAATTAAAATTAAAATTCAATGAAAAATCAAAATTAAATTCAAAATTCAAAATTCAAATTAAATTAAAATTAAATTCAAAATTCAATTAAAAATTTGAAATTAAAATTCAAAATTCAAATTAAATTAAAATTAAATTCAAAATTCAAAATACAATTAAAAATAGAAGGAGGATCCAGAATAGTTGGCACCCGCAACTAAACTACCCGACTGGGTAACCAAACTTAATCTACCCGAAATGGGTAAACAAAAGTAGATTACCCGGCAGGGTAATTAAGGTTAGATAAAATGGGCTAGGTTTAACTTGACCCACGGTACTGGTGAAGTTTTTGGATGATAGTACGTTAGGGAAGTTTAGGCATCGCATGTCTAGGAAGATATGGCTTCGACCTGGTGCATTTGGCCAAGTGGAACTGACCGAAGCTACCCTTAAATGGATCCTAACTAGTTAGACCAAGGTTTAGTATTAAGTTCAATGGGTAGGACTATTTGAAAAACCTCGAAGGCATGATTATTTTAATGAGTTCCTTGTGACTCACCATAGCCCAGAAGTTTATCCAAAGAATGCTTACTTGTTGAACCTAAAGCTAAACCTGAATCTAACACAAAGTTAAACATAATCCTAAAATTGAACCTCAATTCATCTCACAAAAATTATAGGAGTCCCTGATTGAAAATTTAGATCGGGTGAGATGACTAAGGAATTGAAATTGAAAATTAAAATTAAAATTCGTAATTAATATTATATTTTCAAATAAAACTTAATTTCAATTAACTTAAAATATTTTTTAATAATTAACTTTAATAAAATTTCAAATTAAATTAACTTAAAATATTTTTTTATTAATCCAAAACCCTTAAGATTAATGTTTTAATTTTTCAAACCATCTAACAATACCCCATAAGGATTAACTGATAATTAACCTAGGTTGGGTAAAATTGAAAATTAGGGAGTTTACTTCAATTAAGCTGTCTTTTTACCAAAGAGGAAAAATTCAATTCGACTACTTTATGTGTAGGAATTAGATCAATGGATACTGGACAGTGGATGCTCCAGACATATGACTGGAGATAAATTAAAATTTACTAAGCTCAAACTAAAGAACTTAGGATCAGTTGCGTTCGACAACGACAGTAAACTTAAGGTAATCGGAAAAGGTAATATCAAACTTAACTCTGATTTTATTATTCAAAATGTTTTATTAGTTGAAAATCTCAATTTTAATTTATTAAGTATAAGTCAATTATGCGATACTGGTTATTCAGTTAATTTCACCAAATCTGAATGTATAGTTAAACATATTGAAAATCCAAAAATCATACTTAAGGGCACTAGGAAAGATAATGTCTACACCATTTATCTACCTACATCCTCAATAAAGTCTTTTCTAACACAACAAGAGGAAATTGAGTTGTGGCACAGAAGATTAGGTCACACTCACACTAGACTCATTTCAAAAATGAGTCAAAATGGACTAGTTAGAGGGTTGCCCAGATTAAAAGTTATTGAAAACTCAATCTGTAATGCATGTCAACAAGGAAAACAAACCAAGTCAACCCACAAGTCAACCAATTTAGTTAGAACCACTTGCCTACTTGAGCTCCTTCACCTAGACCTATTTAATTCACATGGAGCCAAGTCACTAAGCAAGAACTAGTATTGCTTAGTTATAATCGATGACTACTCCAGGTTCACCTGGGTAAAATTTCTAAAGACAAAAGATGAAACCTTTGAAGTCTTTTGTAATTTTTGTAAACTAATAGAAAATGAAAAAGGCATTCAAATAAAAAGAATCAGAAGCGACCATGGAGGAGAATTTGAGAATCACAACTTTACTGAATTTTGTGAAATAAATGGGTACAAACATGAATACTCCTGCCCTAGGACCCCTCAATAAAATGGTTTAGTAGAACGTAAAAACAGAACCCAACAAGAAGCTGATAGAACCATGTTGAACGAATATAGACTATATAATCAATTATGGGCTGAAGCAGTTAATACAGCCTGCTACATTCAAAATAGGATTTTAATTAACAAATTTCAAAATAAAACACCCTACAAAATTTATTATAATAAAATTCCCAACTTAAAGTATTTAAAAGTGTTTGGGTGTAAAGTCTTCATTTTAAACACTAAAGACTACTTAGGGAAATTTGTTGGTGCGGGAAGCATCCGACGATCGAACCTTAGTTTTGATAATGGCAAAGGATTCAAAGTTAAGTTAGTGTGTGATCTAACATGTTTGAATGAGTGTTTCAGGAAAGTCCTAGCTGCGGTTAGGCAGGTTAAAAATCCTAAGGGGTGGTAACCTTAGTGTAACGACCCGGCCCTCTTGGCCCATTTGGCGGCCCATTTGGCGACCCTCGGGTCGTCGACCGTCGGCCCTTATGTCGTCGGCCCATTTGGCGACCTCTCATGTCGTCGACCGACGACCCTTTGGCCGTGCCGTTACTCACTAGGACTTTCCACCCCTGGCAGTGGATTTTTGCCTCCCCCAGGATTCGAACTCTAAACCTCCAGGCTTAAGTACTAGAGTTTATGAATCCTGGTAACCAAGTGAGATGATCTCACTTGGTTACCAGGATTCATAAACTCTAGTACTTAAGCCTGGAGGTTTAGAGTTCGAATCCTGGGGGAGGCAAAAATCCACTGCCAGGGGTGGAAAGTCCTAGTGAGTAACAGCACGGGTCGACGACATGAGAGGTCGCCAAATGGGCCTACGACATAAGGGTCGACGGTCGACAACTGAGGGTCGCCAAATGGGCGCCAAATGGGTCGTTAAAATAAAACCCTGTCGACCGACCCTCTTGGCCCATTTGGTGGCCCGTTTGGCGACCCTCGGGTCGTCGTGTCGTCGGCCCGTTTGGCGACCTCTCATGTCGTCGCCTTTGGCAGTGTCGTTACTCACTAGGACTTTCCTGGCGTTGGTTTTGCCTTCCCCGAGATTCGAACTCTAGATCTCACTAAATACTAGAGTTTATGAACCCTGGTAACCAAGTGAGATCATCTCACTTGGTTACCAGGATTCATAAACTCTAGTATTTAGCCTGGAGATCTAGAGTTCGAATCCTGGGGGAGGCAAAAATTCACTGCCAGGGGTGGAAAGTCCTAGTGAGTAACGACACGGCCAAAGGGTCGTCGGTCGACGACATGAGAGGTTGCCAAATGGGCCGACGACATAAGGGCCGACGGTCGACGACCCGAGGGTCGCCAAATGGGCCGCCAAATGGGCCAAGAGGGCCGGGTCGTTACACTTAGGTCCTAGGGGGCGGTAACCCTAGGTGGAGGAAAACCCTAAGGGGCGGTAACCTTAGGTCCTAGGGGGCGGTAACCCTAGGTGGAGAAAAACCCTAGGGGGCGGTAACCCTAGGTCCTAGGGGGGGTAACCCTAGGCGAAAAGTCCAGTCGGTCTGGAGGACCGGACTGACATCAGTTAAATCTCCTGAGTGGAGTAGGTGAGGACGCGTTCCCCGTAGAGGGAACAGTAGGCGTCGGGTCGACCTAGGGTTTCCGGTTGGAAATCCGAAGTCAGACTCGGACAGTTCGAAGACTGTCAGCTCTTTTTCACTTATGAATTATCAGATTCTAACATTGTCTAGCAGGGTATGCAATTGCTCGGACTAACCTTGTTTTGCAGGAGAAGCGGCTCCTGGAAAAAGGAGGTCCGGGCGCCCGGGACCAACTTTTATCCCCTGCGTGACTTCGCGACGTGGAGCAACCTGGTTAGCTGGCCACGTCACACTCCAGGCGCCCGGAAAGGTCCCAGGCGCCCGGAACCTCATATAAAAGGAGGGTTGAGGTGAAGCTTTATATATACAATCTTCTAAGCATTCTCCGTGCGACAAGCTGCTAACGTCTCGACTCAGAAGTGCTGCAACGACAACCCGGAGCTTCAGTTTTAGTCTTTTTATTGTCGGTACAATATTCTTTTCTGCTTAAATTGTACTTAGCTTGTAATAGCTTTTACGAATTATAGTTGTTGCCCACCGGAAGCGATCAAGGATCGCGGGCCTTCGAGTAGGAGTCATCACAGGCTCCGAACGAAGTAAATCCTTCGTGTCCACTTTATTTACTTTCCGCTGCGTTATTTCTGAACAAGTTTTTACGATTTCGAAAAATGAAATAGCCACGAGCGCTATTCACCCCCCCTCTAGCGCTTTCGATCCATCAAAATTTACATCAAAAACAACCCCAGGAATATTTTTGGGTATTTAACAACCAGTAGAGCATATAGAGTGTATAACAAAAATACCCTAAAAGTAGAAGAAACAATAAATATAATATTTGATGAAGAAAATAAATTACCCAACAAAATAAATGAAAATGAAAATACAGAAAATGCTAACCCAATAAACAGAGAAGATGACGAAATTCAACCTGAACCTATTGAATCTGAAGAACAAATCACTAACTCAAATGGTATACAACCAACAAGAACAAGCTCAAATCACCCATTTGACCAAATTTTGGGTGACCCAACTTTAGGAGTCAGAACTAGGTCATCCTATAGAAACCAGAGTCATAGCCCTGATTTCAAAAATCGAACCCAAAACCATAGAAGAAGCCCTACCAGACCCAGATTGGACTCTAGCAATGCAAGAAGAATTGACCCAATTTGAAAGAAATCAGGTCTGGGAATTAGTGCCTAAACCCATTAATAAATTCGTAATTGACACCAAATGGGTTTTTAGAAACAAATTAAATGATCAAGGTGAAATAGTTAGAAACAAAGCTAGGTTAGTAGCTAAAGGCTTCAGTCAAGTAGAAGGGTTAGACTATGATGAGACCTATGCTCCTGTAGCAAGACTTGAATCCATTAGGATGTTGCTAGCCTATGCAGCACACAAAGGATTCAAGCTATTTCAAATGGACGTAAAATTTGCATTTTTAAACGGATTTATTAAAGAAGAAGTATATGTAGGTCAATCCCCAGGATTTGAGGACTTAGAACTGTTGGAACCCCAAGGTTGTTTTGGTGTGATCAACAAGTTAAGTTAGGTCCTGTTTGTTTCTAACCTTGTGTCTAAGTGTACAGGAGCTTAGGAGTACAGGTACTCGAGAGGAAGACGCAGCTAGCGAGAAGGACGGCACACGGTGCGTCCGAGGGACGAGGCGCTGCGGAAGAGTACACCGGCGGACGAGAAGGAAGTGCGCGCGATGGTTCTGAGGTACGAAAGCCGGAGCGGAAGATTGCTCGGGGAGCAAGAGACGCAGCTAACGCGAAGGTCGGCACGGGGTGTGATCGAGGGACGAAGTTTGCGGATGAGTACGCTGGTGGACGAGAAGGGACACGCGGTAATTCCGAGGGACGAGAAGCCGGAGGGAAGCACGCTCGAGAAGACCGGAAGATGGGTTCGGGTGAGCCCTATTCCGGATATCAGAGATCACCCAAATCAAGCGGATCCGGAGCAGAAGACCCGGACCGAGACGGGGACTTAACGGAGAAGTGGTCCCGGACAAAAAGTCAACTACAGTTGACTTTTTGCTCCAGGGCGCCCGGAACCAATTTGGGCACCAAGAGCTGTCCGGAGCGTGGGGATAATTTTATCCCAGATCGAGCCTTCCAGGCGCCCCGACCAAGGCTATAAATATAGCCTTGGTCCAGAAGCTTTTCATCAGTTCAGAAATTGTAACAACACTTGTGTGCTTCCACTGCTTTGATTAGCTTCTTTCTTTTTGTGCCTACACTGCTGTAAACGAGGCTTCTCCGCCTGAAGGAGTTCTTAGTGCAATCATCTTCCTTGGATTAACAACCTCCCCGGTTGTAACCAAGTCAAATCCGGTGCCTCGTTTTTATGCTTTATTTTCTGCTTAATCTATTTTTCAAGTGTTAGCTTAATTGTTCGAGAAAGGGTTGTGTTTAATTCAGGGCTATTCAACCCCCCCCTTCTAGCCGGCCCAACGGTCCTACAAGTGGTATCAGAGCCGAGGCGCTTCAGGAGGACTAATCGCCGAACGAAGCAACGAAATGGTCGGACCAAGCATCCACCCGCCGAAATACGAAGGGGATTTCACCACATGGAAAAAACTGATGCAGGTATTTCTTACAACCGATATTGAACTATTTTTAACGATGAAATTTGGCTTTGAAGCTCCAGAGGACAAGGAAATAGATAAATGGACAAAAAAGGAGCAGGCTGACTTCGTGGCGAACGGCAAAGCAGAGTACCATCTGCTAAGCGTACTTCCGCCTCAAGAAGTCAACAGGATCGGTAAATACAACTCGGCAAAGGAACTTTGGGAAAAGTTCCTCGAGCTGCACGAAGGGACGTCCGAAGCCAAGCTCGCCAGAAGAGATCTGCTTCGGAATCAGCTCACAAACCTGCGACTTGGGGAAGACGAGACAGTCGCACATCTGCACTCCAGAATTAAAGAAATAATCACCGGACTCACGAATCTCGGAGAAGAGGTAAGTAACCGAGATTCGCTCAGGTACGCGTTAAATTCATTTCCGAGAAATTCAAAATGGGCATCACTAGTAGATGCTTTTTACATTTCTAAGGACTTAGAAAAAATTTCATTAGAAGAATTTTTTTCAACATTTGAAGTCCATGAGTCAAGATGTGCAGGAATGAAGGAGCCCAAGAACAACGTCGCCCTCAAAGCTTCGAGAGACGAACCTGAGTCGGAATCCTCTCTCGACGACGAGGAAATGGTAATGATGGTAAGAAGATTCAAGAAACTTTGTAAATCTAGATCTGCTAACCATCCGCAGGGGAAGAAGAAAAGGATGATCCGCTGCTACCACTGCGACGAAGAAGGGCACGTCAAGGACAACTGCCCCAAGCTGAAGAACAAAGACAAGGAGAAGGGAAAGAAGCCTATCCAGAAACGAAAGGCCCTGAAAGCGACGTGGGACGATACGTCGTCCGAATCTGACGTCGAAGCATTCTCCAGACTCGCACTAATGGCGAGCCATCAAGACGACGACTGCAATTCAAGCTCTTCCGAAATGAGCATCGAGAGCATCGATGAAGGGGGAGACATGTCGGAAGAAAGCAACAGCTCAGGGGGAGAAACGGACAACGAGATCGACAAGGTAAGTCAGGTACGATCTCTTCCTCCTGATAAAATGTTTAAGTTCGTTAAACTGTTAACAAAAGACTGCTGCAAATTAGAAAGTGAAAATAAAAATTTAAAAGTAATTCTAGCTAAGTCTTGTCCCTTAGAAGAATTAGATAAATTAAAATTGAAAAATGAAAAATTGGAATTAGAAAATCAAAATTTGAAAATTCAAATAGATAACTTAAAGAACTATGCATGTTCATCTAAAACCAATTTTAGAAGATTTAATAATTTAAATTGGTACTTTAAATATCACCCGGGACAAATCAGGAACATCTCAAGAAAACATGTCCCTAAAAACCTTTTAGTTAATCCAGTAGGTTGGAACCTATATTGGGTTCCTAAATCATGCTTAAATTAATTTTAAAATTAAAATTAGCGCTTTAAGTGAGAGAATTAAACAAATAATTTCTTTATGAGGCTTTGTCTAAGGAAGTGGTTGTTGCTCCAATAACCAAGAAGGCCTAGTGCCTCGCCACGACTTGGAAGCCAAAATATTGAAATATTTGTTTAATTAACTTACTAATGAAGCATTAATACAAGAATTAATTAATGCTTGAAAAAGGTTATTCAAAACATTTTATTTCAAATTAGAAATTTACTTAGAATTTTTTATATTCTCAAAAATCATTTTTTTTAAAGTTAAGAATCTTTCTAAACAAGAAATCTCAGCTTAAATTACTTAGAAAAATTTTCTAAATTTCTTAAAAACTTAGAAATTTTTTTTTATACTTTTTCTAAGTATTTAACCCTTAGATTGTTTTTCTTGGAACCTCATTTTTTTGTGATCAAAGGGGGAGAAGGGAAAGTATAAGTCTAGGGGGAGGTAGATAGATTTAATTTGATTTTTTATCTTTTCTCTATCTTTTTGCACTTAAATTAAAAATTAAGTTAATTTAATTAATGTTATTTAATGTCTATTTTTAGCCCTAGCTTAACTTGGGTTGATCACACCAAAAAGGGGGAGATTGTTGGAACCCCAAGGTTGTTTTGGTGTGATCAACAAGTTAAGTTAGGTCCTGTTTGTTTCTAACCTTGTGTCTAAGTGTACAGGAGCTTAGGAGCACAGGTACTCGAGCGGAAGACGCAGCTAGCGAGAAGGACGACACACGGTGCGTCCGAGGGATGAGGCGCTGCGGAAGAGTACACCGGCGGATGAGAAGGAAGTGCGCGCGATGGTTCCGAGGTACGAAAGCCGGAGCGGAAGATTGCTCGGGGAGCAAGAGACGCAGCTAACGTGAAGGTCGGCACGGGGTGAGATCGAGGGACGAAGTCTGCGGATGAGTACGCTGGTGGACGAGAAGGGACACGCGGCAATTCCGAGGGACGAGAAGCCGGAGGGAAGCACGCTCGAGAAGACCGGAAGATGGGTTCGAGTGAGCCCTATTCCGGATATCAGAGATCACCCAAATCAAGCGGATCCGGAGCAGAAGACCCGGACCGAGACGAGGACTTAACGGAGAAGTGGTCCCGGACAAAAAGTCAACTACAGTTGACTTTTTGCTCCGGGACGCCCGGAACCAATCCGGGCGCCCGGAGCTGTCCGGGGTGCCCGGAATGCTTCCGGGCGCCCTGACCCTGATTTTGACCAAGATCGTGAATTACGCGATCTGAACGTTGGGGGATAAAGTTTTATCCCCCCCAGGGCGCCCGGAACCCTTCCAGGCGCCCCGACCAAGGCTATAAATATAGCCTTGGTCCAGAAGCTTTTCATCAGTTCAGAAATTGTAACAACACTTGTGTGCTTCCACTGCTTTGATTAGCTTCTTTCTTTTTGTGCCTACACTGCTGTAAACGAGGCTTCTCCGCCTGAAGGAGTTCTTAGTGCAATCATCTTCCTTGGATTAACAACCTCCCCGGTTGTAACCAAGTCAAATCCGGTGCCTCGTTTTTATGCTTTATTTTCTGCTTAATCTATTTTTCAAGTGTTAGCTTAATTGTTCGAGAAAGGGTTGTGTTTAATTCAGGGTATTCAACCCCCCCTTCTAGCCGGCCCAACGGTCCTACAAGAACAACCAAATTATGTCTTTAGATTAAAAAATGTCCTATACGGACTAAAACAAGCACCTAGGGCTTGGTATGAACGTCTGTCCAATTATCTAATATCAAAAGGATTTAACCAAGGTCAAATAGACCCAACCCTTTTCGTAAAAACCTTAGAAAATGACATTTTTATAGCTCAAATTTACGTCGACGATATTATTTTTGGTTCCACAAACTCTAAATTTCTAAAAGAATTCACCAAACTAATGGAAAATGAATTCGAAATGAGTCTGGTAGGAGAACTTAATTTCTTCTTAAGTTTACAGATTAAGCAAACTAAAGATGGAATTTATATTTATTAAACTAAATATGCTAAGGAATTAGTTAGAAAGTTTGGCATGGAGAACTCAAAAATAATTAATACACCAATGGCTACAAATGTTAAAATTGACTCAGACTTAGAAGGTAAATCAGTAGATTTGAAATACTATCGAAGTGCGATAGGAAGTCTACTGTATCTAATTGTGAGTCGACCAGACATTATTTTCGCAGTAGGTATGTGTGCACGATACTAATCTTGTGCAAAAGAGTCTCACTTAACCCTTGTCAAAAGAATCCTTAGGTATGTTAAGGGAACCCTAAATGTAGGACTATGGTACCCTAGATCTGGCACCCTTGACCTAATCGGCTACTCTAACTCAGACTATGCCGGATGCAAGCTAGACAGAAAAAGCACAAGTGGTAGCTGTCAATTTCTAGGACAATTCCTAGTAAGTTGGTCAAGTAGAAAGCGACACTGTGTTGCTTTATCTACCACTGAAGCTGAATATATAGCCTTAGGTGAATGCACATCTCAGTTGCTATGGATGATGCATACCCTTAAAGACTATCAACTGGAGTATCATAAAACAAAAATCTCAATTGATAATATAAGCTCAATAAATTTAACAAAAAACCCAATTCATCACTCAAGGACTAAACATATAGAAGTAAAGCACTATTTTGTAAGGGATCACATAACTAAGGGTGATATTGAACTCAACTATGTTGAATCAAAATCAAATTTAGTTGACATCTTCACAAAACCCTTACCTGAACTTGAGTTCAGCTCACTTAGAAGACAAATAGGAATGTGTTGGGTAGAATAGGTGTTGATTTTCAAATTCATGGTCTTACTTCAAAACTCTTATTTAATCATCCTGTTCCTTTTAAAAATTCTAGGAAAATATTGGTTTTTAAAATTCCAGCTTTTACTAGATTTTTAATATGTGGATTTAGCCTAGGCTCAATCTTAGAAATCATGCTCCCCTAAGTTTCAGCCAGAGCATCTCACAAACACCTAGGCTTACCTTGCTTGTGTTTGAAAAAAAAAACATAGAATGGCGTGAGATGCATAGGGTACAGCCTGGACTCAAGAATACTTATATCTGTGCATCAATATGAGTCTGGGCATTAAACACCAAGTCAACAGTAATCAAGTTAAGTCTTCCGGTACTAGTCAAATCTAACTGGATTTAGTGACTTAACTTGACTAACCAAGTGAAAGTTGTTGCCTTCTAGGTAATCAGCTAGTAGCTAAATGGTTAGACATGTGGCCGCAAAACAACGTGCTTGATATGTAAACAAGTTTGAGTTCACTCAAGCATGAATTTTAGGGCTCTGATACCTCTCAAAAGTAAATAGTCTGAAACATATTAACTCATGCTTAGACTTAAGGACCAACTGAATTTGAATGAATAACCTTACTTAAAGTTATTTAGGTATTAATTAAGGGGGAGTGAAAATTAAAAAAAAACAATTTTGAGTTCATCTTATAACTCTTTATTATATTTCTAGCGATGGATAGAAAACATGGGCTTGTCTCGGCTGATGCACAATTTATACAACGAGAACAAGAAGCTGAGATCTGAGAATGATAAGCTGAGACAACAGGTTACTGAATTATCTTCTGCCTCATTTTCCGCTGCTGCCAAGAAACACCTTGAAGCTCAGATTGAAAATCTTCAAGCAAAATTCCAATCAGCCACGGATCTTAACCAAGAACTAACTTCCATAATCGGCAAACTAAAAGCTGATTATGAAGCGGAATTGGCTGAAAAACTCAAAGTCCTATAGCTGAAGGAAGATGAAATAACTTCTTTGAACACCTCCCTTAATTCAGTTAAAATTGAAGTTTCTGTCAAAGAGAACGAACTAAAGACTTCCCAAACGGCTCTGGTGGTCTATAAGGCGAACGAAGATACTCGTTACAAGGAATGGGCCACCGCCATGATTGAATCTCCTGAATTCAATAGGCTGATCGTGAAGTTAATCTTAGCAGCCTTTACTGCGGGAGCTAAAGGGGCGATTCAACAATTGTGAGAGGAAAACTACTTATCTCGCGATCCTCCTCCTCACTTCCTGAATCGTCGCAAACTTATTGAGGACAAGCCTCCTGATCTATTTCCTCAGCTGACCTTAGTATGACTTTCTTTTCTTATTTAAATTCGAATCCTGGTAAAAGGGGACCTAAACTTTGTAATGACAATCTGACGAACTCATGTGAAGTTGATTATCCCTTTTCATTGTTAATTTTACTCTTCCTTATGACGATCGCCTGTTTTGTTTAAATATGTTAAATGTTGCTCGGCTGGTCATTATAAAACCTTACCCAACAGATTATTATGTTTATCTATTTAGACTGTTTCCTCATGACTGAGCGGTATATATCAATGCTGACAAGTATCGTCCGATATTTTATAAATTAATTTTGTCTCGTTCAATCTAGTACAGTTCTATTACGATATTCTCAATATCGATCGATTTGTTCTACTTGATTGATTTACACTCGTATCTACGTATCTCATCTTATGTATTAACCAAATTTCATATGGTTTTATCATAATATATGTCATTTGACTTATCGTGATAAGCCTTTGGTCAACATATCTAGATGGCATTTATCTTCGTCGATCTATTATGACCGCCCGATTCATATTTATGAATCTTGTCCGATATTCTTTAACCAGGTCCCAACTTTTGCCTGATTTTATTAAACAAATAATCCGAACTTATAACACTTGACCAATTTTTCTTTATATTCGTTAGACTTTCTTAAGAATGGTATTTAGGGAAACTTTACATATTTTTCGAGGGAGATTACTTAACTTCATCTCTCTCTTTCGAGATTCATTTCCCTTTTTAGAGTTTGATTTTATCCTTTAATGTTATCACCCATTTATGATGATTTGGAATTTCGAGTACTTTTTCTTTTCTTATCTTCTTCTGTTATCTCTATTTGGGGGTTTTAGCACAGGACCGAAAGGAAAACAAGGGTTTTAAGAAGTCCTCTTCCGCTTTCCCACTTCTCTTTTCATCTTCCTTCGATTCATCTTCCTTCTATTGTTTCACTATGGCAACTTCCCCTCCTACGTGGTTTCTCTCATGTGTTTCCGACCTTTTAGAGACAGAAGAGGTGGATTTAAAGGCGACCTATGGTTTTCCCTTTTATATAACCTGTCCTGCTCCCCAGGATAGTCCACATCTTCCTCCTTTAGGGTGTATATCTATCTTCCGAGATCAAGCCTTACAAGGTTTTTGATTTCCTCTTCACCCTTTTTTCTCTAACGTTAGCCTCTATTTTAAAATTCCACTCAACCAGTTCGTCCCTCAATCCTTTTCTATCCTTATGGGTTTTGTCGGGGTATCTAAACTGCTAGATTTTTCCCTTATCTCCTCGTCTTTTTCATCACTTCTTTGTTCCTCGTAGAGTAGATGTTGGTGTTTTCAAATTCCAATCTCGTCCCAAGGCCATTTTGTTTAACCGAATTCCTCCTCAGGGGGAATGGTATCACAAATTTTTCTATATGCGTCTTCCTTCTCCTCCTCCGTTTCCCATTCAATGGATATATGATCTACCTCCACTTCCTAGCACCCATAATCTCCTTAACGATCCTTCTGTTACCTTTGCCTTATCTAAACTAAGGGGAGCAAAATTCATCTTGCCGCATCTACTTGTGGAGGGTTTGATGTTTCCTTGTGGGATAGGCAATATTGATACTCCCTTGGATGGCTCTTTTGGTATGTATAAACATTTCACTCCGCATTTGCTGATTAGTATATCTTTTTTATAATGGTGTTTAATTCTTATGTTTCAGCTGATGCTCTTCTTCTAGCTTTTATGTACAAGAATTTTGCTATGACTAAGTCATTTGTAAATAATCTTGGAGAAGAATGGTTGCGAGCTCGCCGGGCTAATCCTAATTCCTCCACCTTGGGCTTGCTATCCGAAGAAGAACAACGGGCAGAGGCTGTTGCTACCATGGAAGAGGAAGAAGAAGAGCCTTTTATTGCCTTAGTCAAAAAGCCAAAGCTTACTGAGGATGCCCCCTTTAGCGATTTCTTTGGTACTTTTGTGCAAGCTCCTCTTGTCTCGGCACCCATTTCTCTTGAGAGAGGTAAGGCACCGATAACTCCTACCCATATTATCTCTAACCCCTCTCTTAGGATGACGAGACCTGGTCTGCTCATCCCCTCTTCTTGTGCTATTATTTCAGCTCCTTCTGCTTCTGAGATGGCCATTATCCCCTCTATATCTTCTGCATCTCTTGCATTGGCCTTGCCTCCTTTGGCTTCTGGGCTTTGGGCAAAACGGACACCTTGCTGGAGATCTTCTCCTAGTGTCGGGCCCCCAGCTATTCGCGTTTCCATGACTGAGTCAGTATCCCTTGCATTGCCACCTTCTATTCTATCTAGTTCTTCTTCTGCTGCTCTTGTTTCTACCACTTCTTTCCCTTCCATTACGTCTTCTTCATCCCTACCTCTTTCTTCCTCCATTCCCCGATATTTATTTAAACAGGCTATGGGTCTGCCCTCTCAATTGGGACAGTCCTCTGATCCACTTAGTTATGGTTCTTTACAACTACAAGGTCTATTGGCCGAATCTTGGTTACAGGGCCAGGAACAACTAAGGGGCCTTAGTCTTCCACATCGAGCCGACCACCATAGTCGTCAGGCAGTAGCTGTAAGTATCCTTGGTTATATGTTGTCAACTTCGTATCCTTATCTTTAACTGTATCCTTATTTTATTTAGTTCCTTGCCTCGAGTCTGCACATCGACCAGCTACTTATGGCTCGGGACCAGGAGAATAATAAGTTAAAAACTCAACTAGAGACATTGAAGGCTACTTCATCTCCTTCTAATAATGACCTGGCTCAGTTACAAGAGAAAGTGATTTTACAAGATCAACAATTAGGGGCATTGGAGGAATCACAACAATTACTGAAAGACAAAGAGCTTGCAAGGAGAACTCTGGAATTATAGGTGGATCGATTACACTCTGGTCTCCAACTGGAAATTGCTTTAAAGGAGAAAGCTCTCTTAGATGCTTCTCATAAAAGTCTTATTTTAGAGAAAGTAGAGAAGCTTCATAATGTCTGTCTTTCTGAACAAGCTCAAGACCTAGCCTCTCATGATTTCACTATCCTACAGGAACAAGAGCAAAGAAAAGCTCAAGATGTTGAGTTATCACTACTCCAGAAGGAATTGGAACATCTTAAATTGGAAAAGGATGCTTTAAAAGATCAAAACACAAAAATGCAAGATGATTTTTAAAGCTATAAGGAGCAAGAGAAGAGTCGATGGGAAGAGTGGCGTCTGGCTTATCTAAAGTCTTCGGCGTTTGTCCAAGAATTTGTCCGTCAGATAGTGGGTGCTTTAAATCATTCTGTATCGGGAGTTCTTCGACAATTGAGAGAGGGTGGTTATCTACCTAAGGAACCTCCCTCCTCTTTCATAAGTCATCGCAGACTTAACGAAGAACTGCCTGCAAATTTAAAAAGTCCTTTTAATTAATCATGTCTATGTATCTAAAAAGGCTTGTCCATAAAAGGACTTGTAATGAAAAAACTGGCAATGAAAAGAATTATAACCAAAAACTTGGTAATTGAGTGATTGCGATATATGGGAAATTTGTGATACTTACTTGTTTCTCACTTGTGCTAGTTTGAGAATGCCTCCTTTGAAATGCTTTCTGAGTATTGAGTATAAGTTTTATTCAAGAATTCCTTGCTTACCTCTTGAAGTTAAATCTTGTCTTAATGAATCTTTTTGCAGATAATATCTAGTGTGCTCCATATTTCAAAATAATGAGTAATCCTGAGCGATTTTAGATGAGAAGTTGTATAAGACTCCTGTGTTCCGAGCTGAGTATAATACCCCAAGCGATTTCAAATAAAGATTTCCATGTAAATGATCCTTCAGATAGAAAATGTGCCATATGCATAGAATCCCCTTTGCACCCTAGCTTTTGATTCAGTAAAATGTCAACCGATTTTGTGAACAAATCCATATAACTTTGTATTCATCTTGCCACTATAATCCTGATTGATTAGGACTTGAAGTCTTTGGTTCCTCCCATGAAGACCCGTCCGAGTTATTTTATAAGATTTCCCGATCGACTATGTTTTGTGATAGTTTAGAGTCTCCGGTTCCTCCCATGAAGACTCGTCCGAGTTACTTCATGAGATTTCCCGATCGACTATGTTCTGTGATGGTTTAGAGTCTCCAGTTCCTCCCATGAAGACCCGTCCGAATTACTTCATGAGATTTCCCGATCGACTATGTTCTGTGATGGTTTAGAGTCTCCGGTTCCTCTCGTAAAGACCCGTTCGAGTTACTTCATGAGATTTCCCGATCGACTATGTTCTGTGATGGTTTAGAGTCTCCGGTTCCTCCCATAAAGACCCGTCCGAGTTACTTCATGATATTTCCTGATCGACTATGTTCTGTGATGGTTTAGAGTCTCCGGTTCCTCCCGTGAAGACCCATCCGAGTTACTTCATGAGATTTCCCAATCGACTATGTTCTGTGATGGTTTAGAGTCTCTGGTTCCTCCCGTGAAGACCCGTCCGAGTTACTTCATGAGATTTCCCGATCGACTATGTTCTGTGATGGTTTAGAGTCTCCGGCTCCTCCCGTGAAGACCCGTCCGAGTTACTTCATGAGATTTCCCGATCGACTATGTTCTGTAATAGTTTAGAGTCTCCAGTTCCTCCCATGAAGACCCGTCCGAGTTACTTCATGAGATTTCCCGATCGACTATGCTCTGTGATAGTTTAAAGTCTCTGATTCCTCCCATGAAGACCCGTCCAAGTTACTTCATGAGATTTCCCGATCGACTATGCTTTTATGATAGTTTAAAGTCTCCGGTTCCTCTCATGAAGACCCATCTGAGTTACTTCATGAGATTTTCCGATCGACTATTATTTGAGGGAAACCAAAATGCTTGCACCAACCTTGTGATGTTTTTAACGTCTTTGAGAATCCTTAAGGAAGCCTGGTCGGTTCCGACTTAAAGCCCCCAATTGATAGATACTTGAGCGGACTTTGCTGCCTGGGATATTGCTATTAATAATAGTTTCGCCTTTGATAACGATCCCTATTTGCTTTCTTATTTTTCAAAACAAAATAGTCTTCTGTATGATGGTTGTTGGTCCTGTGATAAGTGCACCATCTTCTTGGTGCTTCTTGCTGCATCTCCACATGCTGTATTACTTGTGGGCGATATTCTGGATGATGATGGGGTGGGTGAATTACTCTAGGTCCTCTTGGTGGAAGAACAGGAGCAGGAGTTTTCTCCTTAATAGGAACAGGAGAAGAAGTGGTATCTTCTTTTCGGCATGCAGCCTGAGCTTCTTCGACATTAATAAACTCAATAGCACGTTCAATTAATAAGTCAAAATTGGCAGGAGGATTTCTCACCAGATCTTTAAAGAAATTATTATCATTTAAGCCTTGAGAAAAAGCACTTACCAATATCTCAGTGGTAGCATTGGACACATCGATGGCTACCTGATTGAATCTCTTAATATAGGCTCTAAAGGACTCTTTAGATCCATGTTTAATTGAAAATAAGCTCCAAGGAATTTTATGATACCTCTTGTTGCTGGAAAATGATGCAAGAAAACCTTCTTGAAATCTTTAAACCTTCGGATAGAATTCTCCGGCAATCTTTTAAACCAGCGTTGAGCTGCTCCTCCGAGTGTCGTAAGGAACATCCGACACTTTACTCCATCAAAAAATTACTATAGTAGCGCTACATTCTCAAATTTTAACAAATGATCTTCTGGATCTGTAGTCCCAGTGTACTCGCTGATCTGAAGATTTTGATACCTCTTAGGAAGCGGATCATCCAGTACACTTTGAGAGAATGGAGAAATGATTCTTTCCGGCGAGCTATCACTAGTTATCATCTTGACTTTGCGCTTTTCTCTATCTGGTGCTTCGCCAGAGGATTCTTGAAATATAGGCTTTCGTCCTCCTTGTTCTAAAGGAGTGCGAAGGAAAGCTCAAGGATGCCTAGTTGGGGAAGCTATGGCTGGAGGAAAATACGCATGTTCTTCTTCTTCTAGTTCTTTTCCCTTCCGAGGCTCAGTAGTTGAAATTGCTGGGTTAGGAGTGTTGGTGCGGGAAGCATCCGACAATCGAACTCGTGTTTTGATAATGGCAAAGAATTCAAAGTTAAGATGTTTTGTAGTCTAACAAGTCTACTTGAGGATTTTAGGAAAGTCCTAGCTGCGGTTAGGTAAAGGGAAAACCCTAGGGGGCGGTAACCCTAGGTCATAGGGGGTGGTAACCCTATGCGAAAAGTCTTGGTAGGTTGATGGCTTCAGGCAAAAGTCCTAGGGGGTGGTAACCCTAGGTAAAAAGTCCTGGTGTCGCGAACCAGGTGAAAGACTGGACTAGCCGGGGAAGCGGATGTCCAGCAGAAAGTCTGGAAGCATCGAGTGCTGAGCAAAAGTCCAGTCAATCTGGAGGATCGACTGGCAACAGGTAAATCTCCTGAGTGGAGTAGGTGAGGACGCGTTCCCCGTAGAGGGAACAGTAGGCGTCGGGTCGACCTAGGGTTTCCGGTTGGAAATCCGAAGTCAGACTCGGACAGTCCGGGGACTGTCTATACTTCTTTAATAATGTTTATTGTGCTAACTTTGTGTTGCAGGATAGTGTTTGGGGACTAACGTGTCTTGCAGGAGCAAATGAGCAACCTAAAGCCTCGGATGAACAGTGTCCGAGGCGCCTCCATGGAGCTTGGAGGCGCCTCGGGTGCAAAGGCTGAGCTGGCTGTGAAGCACCATTGGAGGCGCCTTGGAGAAGGCAGAAGGCACCTTGGAAGGCGCCTTGAGAGGGATATAAGGCGCCTTGAATGGATGAAATTCGACCAGGTCAGTTTTGATCCACGCGGAAGACCAGGCAGCATGGAGGCACCTTGAACAGCCTTCAAGGCGCCTTGAACACCCTTTATAAGGGGGTTTCAACCAGCACTTCAAACCAATGAATTCCAAGTCTTCTCTCTTCAACGTGCTGCTCCGAAAGACGCCCGGAAGTGCTGCCACAAGTCTCCGACGACCCGAAGCTTCAAAATTCTACTGTTGTCGTCGGTATAACTAGTTTTTCCAGTTACTTGTACTTCATCTTGTAATCATTTTATCGAGCTTATAGTTGTTGCCCACCGGAAGCGATCAAGGATCGCGGGCCTTCGAGTAGGAGTCGATCAAGGCTTTGAACGAAGTAAAAATCCTCCTGTCTCTGTGTGTTTGTTTTGTTTTATTCCGTTGCTTAATTACTCCGATAATTCTTACGTTTCCGATAATCGTACAAAATAGCCACGAGCGCTATTCACCCCCCCCCCCTCTAGCACTTCTCGATCCAACAAGGAGCTGTTGGCAGAGTAGCTCCAGTATGCGCCTGAAGTTGTTGTTGTTGTTGTTGCAAGGCTTTTTGCACATGAGAATTAATGAGGAAATCCAGATCCTCACGGCTGATGGTGAGTAGATTTGATTTTCCGGCCTCTTCCATCTTGTAGTCTCAGATTCAGGTGAAGTTCCCACAGACGGCGCCAAATTTGATCCTATCTGAGAAGCTGGACAAAATGGAAAGCCGGGAGAAAAAACCTACTGCTGATGGAGAATAATACCTATGAAGCGCCGATCCGAGAAACCCAAAGCGGATCCAAGAAGATGAAGCCACAAGAGTGCCCTCTCGATGCAAGATACCAATGGCGATGAAGAGATCCAATCGAAGAATACCCAGATTCGGAGCTCCCAAAGCTTCCTGCGCACAAGAAACCAACCAACACTACCGTCAGTGACCTAAGACCGGGGTGGGAATCCCTGGCTAGGCCCTCCGACGCTCAAGTCAGTGATCTCTCTCGGTGTGGAAGAAGGAGGAAGAAGATGAACAGTAGTTGAAAAATTAGGGTTATGAATGTGCGCAATGATGTGAACTTTCCTGGCCAACGGAGAGGACTCCCCTTTTTATACCACTTCATATAACCTCCGTAGTCATGAAGTGGACTCTGGTTTGTTAGAGTTTGTTATGAGATGACGTAAGCTGTGTACTTATGGTAAATGACTTTTTAAGGAATCTTCTTCGTACCCCAGATGTACCTTCTTTGTCGTCTAGCACCCGCAAAATGGTCTAAAAACACATTTCCCGCCAAAATATATAACACTGGTTATGCAATCATATACTGCAAATATATTCAGGAACTACTTTATTCGTAATATTACTTCTCTTCTATCTCACCAGTTCTTTTTCAAAGTGTTCCTATCCTTCCTATTCACCCCTCCTGTTTTTGCTACATCAATGATAACTTTAATGTACTAATGTTTCTTGTGTTGATCGGGGTTAAGCTTAATTATGTTTGATCAGTTACTGTTACCTCTCATGAGGCTCCTTGAGCAATGCTCGTTCGTGCTCCTTTACGTTCATTATCTAAGCTAGCATTGGGCTATGTTTTATCAAGTATGTAATTTTTATCAAGTATCTTTTCCAGGTATTATTCAGCTTAGCCGGTATCTGGCTTTCTTTTTTAAAAGTATGTCTCGATCGATATTATCCTACCTTCTTGGAGGCATATCTCGGCCGATATTGATCTTCTTTCCTGAAAGTATGTCTTGATCGATATTGGCCTACCTCCTTTGAGGTATATCTTGGCCGATATTAGCCTACCTCCTTTGAGGTATATGCTGATCGATATGGGTCTGCCTCCTTGGAGGCATATCCCAGTCGATATTGATCTTCTTTCCTGAAAGTATGTCTCGATCGATATTGGCCTACCTCTTTTGAGGTATATCCCGGCCGATATCGGATTTCCTTCTCGAAGATGCGTCCCGATCAATATTGGTCTACCTCCTTCGAGGTATATGCTGATCAATATGGGTCTGCCTCCTTGGAGGCATATCCCGGTCGATATTGGCCTACCTCCTTTAAGGTATATGCTGATCAATATGGGTCTGCCTCTTTGGAGGCATATCCCGGCCTATATTGACTTTCCTTCTCGAATGTGTGTCTCGGTCGATATTGGTCTACCTCCTTTGAGGCATATCTTGGCCGATATCGACCTGCTTTTTTTGAGGTATATCCCGGCCGATATTGACCTATCTTTTCCGTTTGGTTATATGCTTTCCCTTTCTTACCGGGGGCTTATGAAACCTAACCCATATCAGCAACAATTATTGAAAGACAAAGAGCTCGAAAGGAGAAACTTAGAGCTATAAGTGGATCGACTACATTCTGATCTTCGGCTGGAGATTGCCTTGAAGGAAAAGGCTCTTTCAGATGTGTCTCAAAAAAGCTTTATTTTAGAGAAAGTAGAGAGGCTTCATAATGTCTGTCTTTCTGAACAAGCTCAAGACCTAACCTCTCATGATTTTGCTATCCTACAGGAACAAGAGCAAAGAAAGGCTCAAGATGCCGAGCTATCACCGCTCCAAAAGGAACTAGAACAACTCAAATTAGAGAAAGACACTCTCAAAGATCAAGCTGCTAAAATACAGGATGAATTTCAAGGTTATAAGGAGCAGGACGAAAACCGATGGGAAGAGAGACGCCTAGCTTATTTAAAATCTCCGGCGTTTGTTAAAGAATATGTTCGTCGAATGGTAGGTGCTTTAAATCATTCTGTGTCGGGAATTCTTCAACAACTGAGAGAGGGTGGTTATCTACCTAAGGAACCTCCTTCTTCATTCATAAGCCGTCGCAGACTCAACAAAGAATTACCCGAAGATCTAACGAGTCATTTTAAGTAAGTATGGCTATGTATGAAAGAACTTGGAATGAAAAGACTGGTAGTGAAAGGAATTGTAACTAAAAAATCTGTAATTAAATGATTGCACTATCAGGAGAAAGTTTGATACTTACCTGTTTCTTTTTCCGGTTTGTATTAGTTTGAGATTGCTTCCTTTAAAATGCTTCCGGATATTGAGCATAAGTGCTACTTTATTCAAGAATTCCATGCTTAATCCTAGAAATTAAATCTTGTTTTAATAAACTCTTTGCCGATAATATCTTCTTTGATCATATCAATTTGAGCAATAAAAGTTCCCACAATCTCCTTGAATTTCACTCAGGTAGGCATGTGCCAAGTATCATTCATACTTCAGAAGAGCGGGTAATTCCGAGCGATTTTATATGAGGAACTTCATGAGATTTCTGAGCTCTTAGCTGAGTATAATAATCCAGTTGATTTTTAAATAAAGGGCTCCATGTAATCGGGCCTTCGGCTAGGAAATGTAATGTATATATATATGGAATTTCCCTCGGACCTTGGTTTTTGATTCAGCGTGGAATACCAAATGATTTTTGTGAAAAAATCTATATGACTTTGAATTTACCTCGATAATATAATCTCTATCGATTATGCTTTTATGATAGTTTAAAGTTTTCGATTTCTCCCATGAAGACCCGTCCGAGTTACCTCATGAGATTTCATAATCGACTATGTTCTGTGATGGTTTAAAGTCTCCGGTTCCTCTCATGAAGACCCGTCCGAGTTACTTATGAGATTTCCCGATCGACTATGTTCTATGATGGTTTAAAGTCTCCGGTTCCTCTCATGAAGACCCGTTCGAGTTACTTCATGAGATTTCCCGATCGACTATGTTCTATGATGGTTTAAAGTCTCCGGTTCCTCTCATGAACACCCGTCCAAGTTACTTCATGAGATTTCCTGATCGACTATATTCTGTGATGGTTTAAAGTCTCCGGTTCCTCTCATGAAAGCCCGTCCGAGTTACTTCATGAGATTTCCCGATCGACTATGTTCTGTGATGGTTTAAACTCTCCGGTTCCTCTCATGAAGACTCGTCCGAGTTACTTCATGAGATTTCACGATCGACTATGTATTGTGATGGTTTAAAGTCTCCGGTTCCTCTCATGAAGACCCGTCTGAGTTACTTCATGAGTTTTCCCGATCGACTATATTCTATGATGGTTTAAAGTCTCCGGTTCCTCTCATGAAGACCTGTCTGAGTTACTTCATGAGATTTCCCGATCGACTATGTTTTGTGATGGTTTAAAGTCTCCGGTTCCTCACATGAAGACCCGTCCAAGTTACTTCATGAGATTTCCCGATCGACTATGTTTTGTGATGGTTTAAAGTCTCTGGTTCCTCTCATGAATACCCGTCCGAGTTACTTCATGAGATTTCCTGATCGACTATGTTCTGTGATGATTTAAAGTATCCGGTTCCTCTCATGAAGACCCGTCCGAGTTACTTCATGAGATTTCCTGATCGACTATGTTCTATGATAGTTTAAAGTCTCCGGTTCGTCTCATGAAGACCCGTCTGAGTTACTTCATGAGATTTCCCGATCGACTATGTTCTATGATTGTTTAAAGTCTCCGGTTCCTCTCATGAAGACCCGTCCGAGTTACTTCATGAGATTTCCCGATCGACTATGTTCTGTGATGATTTAAAGTCTCCGATTACTCTCATGAAGACCTGTCCGAGTTAATTCATGAGATTTCCCGATCGACTATGTTCTGTGATGATTTAAAGTCTCTGGTTCCTCTCATGAAGATCCGTCCGAGTTACTTCATGAGATTTCCCGATCAACTATGTTCTGTGATGGTTTAAAGTCTCCGGTTCCTCTCATGAAGACTCATCCGAGTTACTTCATGAGACTTCTCGATCGACTATGTTTTGTGATGGTTTAAAGTCTTCGGTTCCTCTCATGAAGACCCGTCCGAGTTACTTCATGAGATTTCCCGATCGACTATGTTCTGTGATGGTTTAAAGTGTCCGGTTCCTCTCATGAAGACCCATCCGAGTTACTTCATGAGATTTCCCGATCGACTATGTTCTGTGATGGTTTAAAGTCTCCGGTTCCTCTCATGAAGACCCGTCTGAGTTACTTCATGAGATTTCCCAATCGACTATGTTCTGTGATGGTTTAAAGTCTCCGGGTCCTCTCATGAAGACCCGTCCGAGTTACTTCATGAGATTTATCGATCGACTATGTTTTGTGATGGTTTAAAATCTCTGGTTCGTCTCATGAAGACCCGTCTGAGTTACTTCATGAGATTTCCCGATTGACTATGTTTTGTGATGGTTTAAAGTCTTCGGTTCCTCTCATGAAGACTCGTTCGAGTTACTTCATGAGATTTCCCGATTGACTATGTTCTGTGATGGTTTAAAGTCTCTGGTTCCTCTCATGAAGACCCGCCCGAGTTACTTTTTGAGATTTCCCGATCGATTATGTTCTGTGATGATTTAAAGTCTCCAGTTCCTCTCATGAAGACCCGCCATTTGTTTCCTGGCTTAGAGACTAAGACCACATTAGCTAGCCAGCTAGGAAATTGTACCTCCCTGATGTATCCAGCATCCATGAGTTTAGTTACTTCTTCCTTGATGATTTGATTCTGCTCTGCGCTAAAATTTCTTTTCCTTTGCATGACCGGCCGAGCATCTAGAAAGACATGTAAAAAATGTTCCATTACTGCAGGAGAAACGCCAGAGACCTCTTTGGGCATCCAGGCAAACACATCATTATTCTTTTTCAGGCACTGCACCAACTCGGCTTTCAGAGTGGGATCAAGATCGGTCGTGACATAAGTAGTAGCTTCAAGTCGACCGATCTGAATCTAAACTTCTTCCTTCTCTTCATAAACCAGAACAGGCTGCTTTTCCTGAATGGCATTGACTTCCATTCTTTGTATTTTTCGAGCAGTATTAGCTTCAGTCTGAACGATCTCTACATAACATTTACGGGTTGTGTTCTGGTCACCTCGTACTTCTCCGACCTGGTCATCAACAGGAAATTTAATTTTTTGACAAAAAGTAGAAACAACCACCCTAAACTCGTTTAGGGTCGGTCGACCCAGTATCACATTATAAGAGGATGTGGGCATCCACCACCATGAAATAAGATCTTCTCGTTCTCATTAGGGGCTCCTTCCCTAGAGATATGACCAACTTTATTTGACCAAGTGGTTGTACTTCATTACCCGTGAATCCATATAGAGGAGTTACCATCTATTGAAGTTCACTCGAGTCGATCTGTAATTGATCAAAAGCCTTCTTAAAGATAATATTGACAGAACTACCAGTGTCTATAAAGGTACAAGAAATAGTATAATTGGCTATCACGACTTTGATTATTAATGCATCATCATGTGGTATTTCCACCCCCTCAAGATCTCTAGGTCCAAAACTTAGCTCGGGACCAGCTGCTCGTTCCTGTTGGATCATGAAACGTCGATAGAGGGGGGGTGAATATCGATTCGAAAAACAACGAGTATAAACACAGCGGAATAAGAAAATTGAACACAGTGGATTTACTTCGTTTGGAGCCTGTGACGACTCCTACTCGAAGGCCTGTACTCCGTGAGTTCTTTCATTGGGAAATTCACTAGCAATTCGAAATATAGATTACAAGTTAAGTACAATATTGCTAATAAGGAAAAATTACCGACAATAAAAAGACTTAGAACAGAAAGGAAAAGCTTGTCGGAGATCGCAGCGCAGCAGGAGCACAAAGAAGCAGATTCTTCATTCTGAGAGTTGTGTCCTTGAAGCTTGCTCACCCCCTCCTTTTATAGCCCTTTGGAGGGGTCTCCAGAGCTTATCAGATCCCAAAAATTCGGATCAGATGAGGAGAGTTCGAATCTGGCTGATCCGAGTCATCTCCAACTACTTGTTTGACACAGTCATCTTCCGAACATCATAACTTTTGACTCTGAACTCAGAATCAAGCTCTGTCAGTTGTTACGCGTGAAGAATTTAAAGTTCTACATTGGTATCTACAAAATAGAGTTATAAAAATATATGTATAGACATTTTATATAGATTTATGAGTTTGGTCCTGTCTTCACGAGACCAAAACCTAGTCAGGGTCTCAATTTAGGGATCCAAAATGGACCTAAATTGGACCGACACCTACTGTCCCTTAACTAGGATGCGTCCTCACAGTCACTCTCCTCCAGTGACTTACCTTTACTTACCTGCCAGACGTTCGGTCAGCCCTTCGACCCGTCTGGACTTTGTGCCAGATATCCGGTCAGCCCGTCGACCTAGATGGACGTCGTGCCAAGCGTCCGGTCAGCCCGTCGACCCACTTGGACTTCGTGCCAGCTATCTAGTCATCTCGTCGACCTAGCTGGACTTCTCGCCAAGCGTCCGGTCAGCCCGTCAACCCGCTTGGAGTTCGTGCCAGATATCCGGTCAGCCCGTCGACCTGTCTGGACTTAGCCTGCATACTCGATCAAAGCATTAGATAACGACAAACCTAACTTAACCTATTTGTCATTCATCAAAATCTGGGTTAAATCATTAGTGCTAACCGCACCAACAATCTCCCCCTTTTTGATGGAATGACAACCTGGTTAAGTTAGTGAAAACATATGCAAGAAAAAACAAGTAACAACATGCATTTATGTGGTTTTTAAGTTAGTTTGTATTTTCAGTTTGGTTTAGCTAACTTAACCACCTAACCCTCCCCCTTTGACATTCATCAAAAGTAAGCATGGATTAAGTAAGCATAAATACAGACTTCAGACAAAGTAAGAAATAATGTCAAGTTAATCTGGGGGAGTTTAAAACATAGATTAGTTTGCTTTTATTTCTTAAATCTTTGAAAAAAAACTAAGTCTTGAAAGATAGCTGATTTATAACTTTGTAATTTTGAAAGATAGCTAATTTTTCAAGTATAGTTTTTAAGGTCAAAGTTAAAAATTCAAGTTTTCAAACATAAGTTTTTTTAAAAAAATCACTTTCTAAAATAATTTTCTAAACTAAGTTGATAGTAATTTTCAAAACTAATTTTGTCAAATCAAATTGTCAAAATTAAGTACGACCAATTTTTCAGAACTTGATTCAGGGTTATTTTCAAAACGAAGTGAAGTTAAATCGAATTCAAACATTAAGAAAAACGATTTTGAACTTTACTTTTAGTTTTCAAAGTTTTTCACAACTAATTTTGGTAAAGTAAGATCACATTTTTGGAATTAAAATCAAAATAATGTTTCAAAATGAAGTAGTAGGAGTTTTTAAAATAATTTTGTAAAATTCTTTTTCCAAAATTAAATTTTCAAAGTTTAACGTATTAATTTCAAAACCATGATTTAAAATATTTGAAAAGCTCAGTTTCCAAAGACTAAGTAGAATCGAATTTTCAAAAATTGACGAGATATTATTTTCCAAAACCTAAGTAATTTTGAACTTTAAAGATTTTGATTTTATTCCTCCCCCTAAACCTGACATCAAGTCAAATGTCTAACCAGTTAGTTACTGACTGACTATCAGAAGACAGTAGTTTTCACTAGATTAGTCAAGTTAAGTTTAAATTGAATAACTTAACTTGATTAATGTATATCTTGTATTTAACGCCCAGACTTATATTGATGCATTGAAATAAACATCTTAAGTCTTAGGCAAGTGGCCTATGCATCTCACCCCTTTTCTATGTTTGTCAAACACAAGCAAGGTAAGCCTAGGGTGTTGGTGAGATGCTCAAAAACTAGTCCTAAAGGTACATGCTTTCTAAGGAGTTCGAACTAGTCTAAGGCTAAAACTGTTTTAAAAATCTAAAAATAGGGAAGTTTTTGAAAAATAAGAATAGAAATAATTTTAGCTTAAAAAATAACCATTTTTGAAAACAATTTTGTAATTTGAAAATCCTAGTCTATTAAACGCATTCCTAATTTTCTACGTAAATTACTAAATTCACTTTCAGGGAGTGGTTTGGTAAATATGTCGGCTAAATTTGACTTGGACTCAATGTATTTGAGCTCAATATCACCTTTAGTGGCATGGTCCCTAATAAAGTGGTGCCTAATTTCAATGTGTTTGGTTCTTGAATGATGCACTGGATTTTTTGTTAAATTAATTGAACTAATATTGTCAATTAAGACTTTTACATTTGTGATATTTAAGTTGAAATCTTTTAAGGTGTGCATTAGATTCTTATCCAAGACTTATATCATTTGATGATGCCATGTGAATCGCTAGAAACATGTGAAGTGTATGGCTAACCCAATAACGAAAGTTTCGTAAGGGGACTGGAGCAGGCTACCATGAGACAAAAGATCTTCTTTCTAAAGAGATTCGATTCGAAACTATTATATGTCCAAGGTTCAATATTGAAATCATTTCAGAGGTTTCCCTTACTTTGTCTGTGTCAACTAATTGGGCTACACATTCTCCTATGGCTATGTATTCTGACTCAGTTGTAGATAGCACAACATAGTGTTGTTTTCTACTAAACCAGCTAACAAGTGATGGACCTAGTAGTTGACATCCACCACTTGTCCTTTTGCGGTCTAATTTGCACCCAGCATAATCTGAGTCAGAATACCCTATTAATTCAAAGTTGGTGGTCCTAGGATACCAAATTCCTACATTTGTTGTCCTTTAAGGTATCTAAAAATTCTTTTGACTTGAGTCAAATGGGATTCTTTAGCACAGGTTTGGTATCTAGCACACATACTAACTACAAATAAAATATCAGGTCGGCTTGCAGTTGTAACACCCACAAAATTATAAGATAAGTATATGGGTGTTATTTGCTTTAGAACATAAAAGAAGAAGAATCAAAGAAAAAGAAATAAGAGAAATAAAAATAAGAGGTGAAGGTTTGAACCTTGAACCTCCCACCAAGGATAGAAATAAAATTATGTATGTTAACCACTAGGATAATGAATAATATGTGAAAGGGAAATGATAGAAATTGTAGTTAAAAGTAAAGATATAATTTAGTAAGGGAACAAGAGAAAAACCAATGAGCTTTCTTCCTCTTGTTTACCTCTTAGTTAAGAAAAGAGTAGCAAAAGACAAGTTGTCTTCCTCCCTTTTCCTCTCTATTTTCGAGGAGTTTAAAGAGGATAGTGAAGAGAAGAGTTAAGGGGAAAGGAATGAGGACATCTTTTCATTAAAAAAAATATACATGTATGCATTAAGGAGGAAGGGAAGCAAAGTTCATCTTTGTAACTTCCACTCACTTAGCATAAAAAGGAAAGGAACTAAAGGATTTCATTTTTTTTCCCCTTCTCCCTCACCCTTTGCCGAGACTAGCATCCTCCTCCCTCATCTCCACAAGCCAAGTTTAGGTTTCTCCCTAAGAGAAAACTAAACTACAAGAAGGAGCCTTCAAGGGGTATCTTTCCAAGCAAGAGAAATCGAAAGGAGTGCTAGAAGAAGAAGCTCCCTACTTCCTCTTCACCAAGGGTACCATTTCTTAAGGATTAACAAGTGAACATTAGGTAAGCTTCCCCTCACCTGTGGTACAATAGTTTGTATGGTTTTTCCATGGAGATAGATCGCTTAAAAACTTAGGTTTTTGTTTAAGAAAAATTCGGTCAAAAAGAAAACAAGAAGAAGAGTTTAAGAAAGTGGTAATTAGATATGCTTTCTATTTTTTTCTTGTGACATGTATTTTATGTAAGAAGTTAATCTATGATTTCCATGCTAGAATAATTAATGAAAAATTAGTTTCATGATTTACATGTTTCGGCCAAGCATGAACAAGAAGACTAGGTAAGTTCAAGACTCAAACTAAGCATGTTTTCTTATTCTTTTTGTTATGTACCCTATGATAATGAGGTTGTTAACTTTTCTCTTACTTGTATGTTGTTTGAAACTCCATTTACATGCTTATGAATATTCGGCCAAGTAAGGAGTAAAGGCCTAGGAGAGTTTTAAACCTAAGACCAAGCATGCTAAGATTTTTCCGAAGACAAGACATGAAGCTAAAATGTTATGCCATGATTGTATGTTAGTTATGAATTTTATTTCATGCTTATGAGGGTTCGGCTATGATGAGAGTTGAAGTCTAGGAAAGTTGAAACCAAGGCTAAGAGGCTCATGACCTTCTTGATAATATAATATGAAACTAGTTGATGTTTTATGGTTGCTTGTTATATAGAATTTTGAATACATGTAACTTTCGGCCACATTAGGTTTAAAGCTAGTATGTGTAGTTTTTTTTTAACTAAGTTTACTCATGTTGTTCCTTGTTATGAAGCCATGAAAATTGTGTAGGGTTTCCATGCTCTTGTGCCACTAGAAACTTAGTTTCATGCTTGTTAAGTTTCGGCCACTACAAGTTTAAAGGGTCTAGGGAAATTTGAATCCAACTTATACATGCTTATGATGTCCTTGAGATATATGCTATGAAATGTAGTTGTGGTTCCCATGCTCTCATGTCACTAAAAATCTAGTTCCATGATTTACATGTTTCGGCCCCTACAAGTTTAAAAGCTTAGAGAAATTAGAACCCAACTTATATATGCTTATGATGTTCTTGTGATGTATGCTATGGAATGTAGTTGTGGTTTCATACTCTTATGCCACTAAAAACCTAATTCCATGATTGTTAGGTTCGGCCACCTTGAATTAAGGGGTCTAGGAAGTTTGAAATTTTAAACAAACATGCTTATGTTGTTCCTCATGAAAATGTATAACATGTTGGCTTAAGGTTCAACACCTCTATGCTACTTGTAACCTAGGATGAGATAAGCTAGGGTTCGGCCATGATATGATTTGGAGCTTAGGGAACTTAGAACCCAAACTAAATGTGCTTAAGTAGTTCCCTATGAAATATAATATGATATGAGTATAGGGTTTACATGTTTACATGTTGCTTAGAACTTGATTCCTCTTCATGAAAGGTTTCGGCCATGAAATAATTGGAAACCTAGGAGGGCTTAAAAATTTAGGTTAACATGTTTATGATCTTTCTTATGTTAGTATGTGAAGATATCATGAAAATTTTTATGTTTGTATGTTGTCTAGAGATCATGTGGTCCTTTCATTACTTTCGGCCATATGGGTTTAGTGACTAGATATACCTCACATGCTATAAAGAGATGATATTTAATGATTCCATGAATGATTATGTCTTTATAGGATATGTGTTATGTTCTTTCATGTATGCTTATGACCCATGTATGTATGTACTATGTGCTCAAACATGCTTACTTTATGAAATGATAAAATGATACGTTTGTTATGCAAGCCTATGATTTATGCATGTGCTGTGTGCCCAAATATGCATGCTTTAAGATAAGTGATATTTCATGATGTATGTTATGATTCATGCATGTGCTGTGTGCCCAAATATGCATGTTTTATGATATGTTAAGAAATATGATATGCATGAAATGATAAGAGCTATGATATGTAAGTTAAGTCATGCTACTTTACTTTATGTATGGCTTGTACCAAGGGTGGGCTCCATAAACGCCCCGGGGTCGATGGACTAAGAAACGGGCCTCGTTAGGGATGGACTCCTAAGTGCCCCTAGGTCGATGGACTAAGAAACGGGCCTAGTATGTATGCCTTGTAGGGTTCAAGACTTGCTACCTTGGACCTACATAGGACGCGCACATTTATGTATGTGGTACAAGCCGGGGCCCTAATCATGTTGAGATTATGTTTAAGTATGTATTGTATAAGTTTTCAAAAGAGATGTTGCATATGTTGCATGATATATGTTTAGGGATGTACCATGATTATACTTTATGATTACGCCATGCTAGTTATGATGATGTTATGCTATGACAGGATACGTTTGATGATCATGATATGTTATACCATGATAGTTTATGTTATGTTATGATATGTCATGATATGCTCTTAACATTATACACTTGTCTTTATGTCTTATGACTTGTGATTTTAATATGCTTGACGGTTTTTGTGAGTAGGAAAGGAACTTACTGAGCCATGAGTGCTCATAGCTTACTTTCTTGTACCACAGATAAAGGCAAGGAATGGATGTACTAAGGGAGCAACAGGAGGGCTTGAAGGATGTGTACGGTAGTGGACTGGCTAAAAGAAATGACCTGCTTTCATTTAATAAGAAATTTGCCATGTTGATGTTTTTACTATATGACTCCATGACTTTAAGTATGTGTTTGGTATTAAGACCCAAAATTTATGATAAGTATGCTATGTGGACCTTTTATGTCTATTGTGTTTTTTAAGTAAGGAAAAGGTTTTTAAATTCTCTAAGTAAGACTTCCGCTGTATTAAGTATGCAAGTGTCGTCAAGTAACCCCCGTCGCCTTAACAGGAGGGGCGGGGCGTTACAGCAGTTAAGTAAAGTAGACTACCTATTGTACTCCTATAATACTTTAGATCAACTAGTTTTCCATTTGGGTCATTGTCTAAGATTGTGTTTACTGCCATGGGTGTTTTAATTTCTTTTGTATTTTCCATTCCGAAATTTTTAAGTAATTCTTTAGTGTATTTGTGTTGATAAATGTAATTTATTTCATTTGTTTGTTTGATTTGTAATCCTAGGAAATAAGTTAATTTTCCTACTAAGCTCATTTCAAATTCTTGTTCTATTAGATTAGTAAATTCTTCTAAAAAATCTGAGTTAGTTGAACTAAATATTATATCTTCTACATATATTTGTGCTATAAATATGTCGTTATTTAATGATTTAACAAACAAGGTCGAATCAATTTGACCTTGGTTGAATCCTTTGGATGTTAAGTAGGAGGTTAACCTTTCATACCATGCCCTGGGTGCTTGTTTAAGTCCATATAATGCTTTCTTTAATTTAAAGACATAGTCAGGGTGTTCTAGACTTTCAAATCCAGGAGGCTGACCTACATAAACTTCTTCTTTTATTAACCCATTGAGAAAGATAGACTTAACATCCATTTGGTATAGTTTGAATCCCTTATGGGCCGCATAACCTAGTAACATTCTAATGGATTCTAATCTAGCTACTGGGGCATAGGTTTCATCATAGTCAAGTCCTTCAACTTGACTGAACCCCTTTGGCAACTTACCTAGCCTTATTCCTAGTAATTTCCCCAGTTTCACTTAATTTGTTTCTAAATATCCATTTTGTTTCTATTATTTTCTTATTTTTGGGTGGTGGTACTAAGTCCCAGACTTCGTTACGCTCAAATTGAGCTAATTCTTCTTGCATGGCTATGATCCAGTCTGGGTTAAGTAGGGATTCAGCTACAGTTTTGGGTTCAATATTTGAGATTAAAGAGATTTGACTTAGATTTCTAAATGATGATCTAGTTTGGACCCTCAGGTCTGGGTCACCAATTATTTGATCAGTTGGATGGTTTGGGTTCACTCTTATAGTTCTAGGGGGTTGATTTTCTTAAGGTTGTTCTTCTTCTTCATGATTTAAGGGTTGATTAGTTTCTTCTTGATTACCTTGAGTGAACTCAATTGGTAGGAGTTGGGTTTGTCCTGGGATTTCTTTGGATTCTTCAAATTTTACATTTGTTGTTTCTTCAATTTTTAATGTGACTTTATTATATATTCTGTAACCCCTACTATTTAGTGAGTATCCTACAAAAATTTCATTTTCTATTTTAGAAGTAAATTTTCCTAGATGTTCTCTGGTGTTTAGGATAAAGGCTGGACACCCAAATACTTTAAAGTACTTTATGTTGGGTTGTTTGTTATAAAATATTTTAAAGAAAGTTTTATTATGTCTTTTATTTAATGTTGTTCTATTTTGTACATAGCAGGCTGTACTGACAGCTTCTGCCCAAAAATATTTAGGTAAATTGTATTCATTTAACATAGTTCTAGAGGCTTCCAGTAAGGTTCTATTTTTTCTTTCTTTAATTCCATTTTGTTGAGGGGTTTTAGGGCACGAAAATTCGTGATGGTAGTCATTTTTAAGACAGAATTTGTTAAAGTTATGATTTTTAAATTCTCCCCCATTGTCACTCCTAATTCTTTTAATTTTAAGATCTTTTTCGTTTTCAATTTGTTTGCAAAAGTTTGTAAAGATTCCAAAAGTTTCATCTTTATGTTTTAAGAATTTTACCCAAGTAAACCTAGAATAATCATCTATTATTACTAAGCAATATAAGTTTCCATTTATTGATTTGACTCCATGGGAGTCAAAAAGGTCTAAATGTAGAAGTTCTAATATTGAGTTGGTTTGTGGCTGATTAGTTGATTTGTGAGTGGATTTTGTTTGTTTACTGATCCTGTCTTAACGCTGAGTCGACGGACGTTGGGAACGTGGCGCTCTCCGCTATCTCCGTCTGGTGACATGGATCTTCATCGCTACCTGCAAAGAAGTCGGGCCGGGGAGAGTTTCCTAGTGACGACCCTCCGACGCTCAAGTCAGGCAAGAGGAAAACGATGAAGTGACTCCAAAGATGAGAGATCGCGTACCTCCGGTGAAGTTTGTGGGCTCTTATATAGAGCTCTAGGGAGGCTTGTGCACACCTGTCGAGGCGTACACGTGTCCTTTACCATACCTCAGTATGGGCTTACCAGAGGAGTATGCCTGACACCATACTGCTATAGTCCGAGCACCTCTCTGATGGGACAGCAGAACCTTCCGTCATAGGATTCTGCGTATGGCGTGTTGGTGCGGGAAGCATCCGACGATCGAACTCGTGTTTTGATAACGGCAAAGAATTCAAAGTTAAGATGTTTTTTAGTCTAACAAGTCTACTTGAGGATGTCAGAAAAGTCCTAGCTGCGGTTAGGCAAAGGGAAAACCCTAGGGGGCGGTAACCCTAGGTCATAGGGGGTGGTAACCCTATGCGTAAAGTCTTGGCAGGTTGATGGCTTCAGGCAAATGTCCTAGGGGGTGGTAACCCTAGGTGAAAAGTCCTGGTGTCGCGAACCAGGTGAAAGAGTGGACTAGCCGGGGAAGCGGATGTCCAGCAGAAAGTCCGGAAGTATCGAGTGCTGAGCAAAAGTCCAGTCGATCTGGAGGATCGACTGGCAATAGGTAAATCTCCTGAGTGGAGTAGGTGAGGACGCGTTCCCCGAAGAGGGAACAGTAAGTGTCGGGTCGACCTAGGGCTTCCGGCTGGAAATCCAAAGTCAGACTCGGACAGTCCGAAGACTGTCAATTATTACTTACTGTGTTTTATCAGATTCTAACATTGTCTTACAGGGTATTTTGCTCGGACTAACCTTTGTTTGCAGGTGAGGAACCTGCTGGAAAAAGGCTGTCCGAGCGCCCGGGATGGATCCGAGCGCCCGGAGGTCCGAGCGCCCGGGACCAAATTCTATCCCCTGCGCGACTTCGCCGCGTGGAGCATCCTGGTTGGTTGGCCACGTCACACTCCAGGCGCCCGGAAGGGATCCAGGCGCCCGTAACCGCATATAAAAGGAGGGTTGAGGTGCAGCTTCAATGCACAACGAATTCTAAGTGATCTTTCATCAACACGCTGCTCCAAAAGACGCTCCGAAGTGCTACTACAACTGCCCGACCACCCGAAGCTTCAGAATTAGCATTTCTTGTTGTCGGTATAATTTTTGATAGCTTTTATTTGTACTCATAATTGTAATCTTTTAACGAGCTTATAGTTGTTGCCCACTGGAAGCGATCAAGGATCGCGGGCCTTCGAGTAGGAGTCGACTTAGGCTCCGAACGAAGTAAAATCGACCTGTCTCTTTGTGTTGTCTCTTTATTTTATTTCCGCTTATTCCGCTGCACGTTTTAACTCCGATAGTTTTCCGATAATCGAACGAAATAGCCACGAGCGCTATTCACCCCCCCCCTCTAGCGCTTCTCGATCCAACAATTGGTATCAGAGCGGGGTCGTCTTGAATCAGTGCACCCACTATTCGAGATAATTTTTTTGTGGTTTTGTTCGGAGTCGATTAGAATTTAGCCTCATAGCTATATTCTAATTTCTTTTTACGAATCGATTTTCTGCTCAAAGCTGGTCAATACCACTTGAGCCTGTTATTTTTTTTCTTCCTCCTGCACTACTAA
This sequence comes from Zingiber officinale, assembly GCF_018446385.1. Taxonomy (NCBI): domain Eukaryota; kingdom Viridiplantae; phylum Streptophyta; class Magnoliopsida; order Zingiberales; family Zingiberaceae; genus Zingiber; species Zingiber officinale. The sequence goes on from NC_056000.1 coordinate 141,007,777, forward strand.
TCCAAGACTTAGTCTTAGAATAGATCTTGTTGTTTCTGTTTTTTAGATCTAAATGGCCCAACAAGAAGGATTTAGCACCGTTCGTCCCCCATTATTTTCCGGAGAAGACTTCGGATATTGGAAGGGACGAATGGAAATTTATCTAAAGATCCAGTTCGACACCTGGATGATCATCAAAACAGGACTGCAACTACCAACTGGTACAGATGGTAAGCCTACATCCTGTGAGAACTGGGAGCCAGCATTTATCAAAAAGGTGGAAGCCGACGCCAAAGCCACCTGCACAATCCAGTGCGGTCTTACCAAAGAAGAGCTCAACAGAGTTGGTCCATTCTCCTCCGCAAAGGAACTATGGGAGAAACTGATCGAACTACACGAGGGCACCTCGGAAACCAAGGTAAGTAAGCGTGATTTGTTACTAAATAAACTATACAATTTGAAAATGCAGGAAGGTGAGGCTCTTTGCACGCCCGAATTCAAGATATCCTGAATTCTCTACATGGAATCGGGCAGAAGGTAGAAAACAGAGATATAATAAGGTATGCCCTTAACTCATTTCCTAGGAGTACACTATGGGCATCAATGGTAGATGCCTATAAAGTCTCTAAGGATTTGTCCTCCTTGAAATTAGATGAATTATTTAGTGAATTCGAACTCCATGAACAAACTAATGCACAACCATCCGAGAAAGGGATTGCTTTGGTTGCAGGAACGAATCGAACACGGGAATCAAGAGGACGACGAAAAATTGAATCGGAATCAGAAGATGAACCTGACTCAGAAGATTCAGAAGATGAACTAACCAGCGAACTTGTGAATCTTGTAAAGAAGCTCTACAAGAAGAAGAAGGGCTTCAACAAGAAAGATTTAAAGAAGGCAGTCCAATCCAGGGAGGCCCAACAAAACTCAAAGGTAAAGTTCGAAGTCACATGTTACGGGTGCAACCAGAAAGGGCATATCAAGGCCAACTGTCCCAACCAAAAGGAGGCCAAAAAGCAAAGAAGAAAGAAGGCACTAAAGGCAACCTGGGACGAATCTTCTTCGGAGGACGAAGACGATGAACTCGACCAAACAAGTTTACTCGCATTGATGGCTCTGGACCAGATCAGCGAATCCGAGAGCGAGTCAGAAGCCAACTCCGAGGAAAGCCACGGATCCGCATCAGTTTCCGAAGGGCCAGACTCCGCTGTAAGTATTCCTAGGCTTAATAATTTAGTCAATTATTTACTTCGCAAATTAGCCAAGTCAAATTTGAAAATTAAGTCACTTTTAAAAGAAGTAACCATTCTTAAAGGAGTAACTAACTCAAAATCTTTAACTAAAGATTCAACTCAAGTACAACAACTTGAGAAAGAAAATTCAAATCTAAAAAATCAGTTAAATGATTTAAAAATTACTTTAGAAAAGTTCTCTCTGGGCTCCAAGAATTTGGATCTAATTCTTGGGACACAAAGAGCCGTCTACAATAGAACTGGGCTAGGATATAAAAGTAAAAAGAAATATAAATCTTATTTATCCTTAATAAATAAACAAAGTAGCAAATCAGTCCAAGCATGGGTCCCCAAGTCCAAATTGATAAATCAAATTGGACTTGGCCAATACTGGGGTCCGAAGGATCAAATATACTACCTCGACAGACCATATCGAGGCCGTGATCCAGGGAAAGCTAAAATGAAAACGGTCGTAATTTAAAATTCGAAATTAAATTAAAATTTAAAACTTAAAAATCAAATTCAAAATTTAAAATTCGAAATTAAATTAAAAATTTTCAAAATTAAACAAATCGAAATTATAAATAGATGGAGGGTCCAAACTAGCTGGCACCTCCAACTGAACTACCCGACAGGGTAACTGAACCTAATTTACCCGGAATGGGTAAAACAAGAATAGATTACCCGGCAGAGTAGTTAAGGTTAGATTAAAACGGGATAAGTTTAACTTGAATCACAGTACTGGTGAAGTTTTTGGATGATAGTACGTTAGGGAAACTTGGGCATCGCATGCCTAGGAAGATATGGCTTCGACCTGGTGCATTTGGCCAAGTGAAACTGACCGAAGCTACCCTTAAATGGATCCTAACTAGTTAGACCAAGTTTTAGTATTAAGTTCAATGGGTAGGACTATTTGGAAAACCTCGAAGGCATGGTTACTTTAATGAGCTCCTTGTGACTCACCATAACCCAGAAGTTTATCCAAAAAATGCTTACTTGTTGAATCCAAAGCTAAACCTGAATCTAACACAAGACTAAACAAAACCCTTTAATTGAACCTCAATTCATCTCACAAAAAGTTATAGGACTCCCTGATTGAGAATTTAGATCGGGTGAGATGACTAAGTAATTAGAAAAAAAAAACTTTAAATTATTTTAAACCTAAATTTCAAAACTTATTTTAAACTTAAATTTCAAAATTATTTTAAAACTTCAAAACTTAAATTTCAAAATTATTTTAAACTTAAATTTCAAAATTATTTTAAACTTAAACTTAAAATTATTTTAAACTTAAATTATTTCAAAATTATTTTAAACTTAAATTTCAAAATTATTTTAAACTTAAATTTCAAAATTATTTTAAACTTAAATTTCAAAATTATTTTAAAACTTAAATTTCAAAATTATTTTAAAACTTCAAAACTTAAATTTCAAAATTATTTAAAACTTAAATTTCAAAATTATTTTAAACTTAAATTTCAAAATTATTTCAAAACTTAAATTTCAAAATTATTTTAAACTTAAATTTCAAAATTATTTTAAACTTAAATTTCAAAATTATTTTAAAACTTCAAAACTTAAATTTCAAAATTAAGTTCAATAACGAATAACGAAATCAGAAATCATGTAGATAAAGGTGAAATTGCACTCAACCACGTCGAGTCCAAATCAAACCTAGCTGACATTTTTACAAAACCCTTACCTGAACTTGAGTTCAGTGGACTTAGAAGGCAAATAGGAATGTGTTGGGTAGAATAGATATCTTACTATTATTATTTTGTTTTCAAATTCTAGGAAAAACAGTTTTCAAAACTCCAATTTTACTAGACTTTCAAAAGTTGGGTTTAGTCTAGGATTTCCCCCCTAGATATCATGTTCCCCTAGAATTAAGCCAGAGCATCTCACAAAACACCTAGGTTTACCTTGATTGTGAATGAAAAATATAGAATGGCGTGAGATGCATAGGGTATAGCCTGGACTCAAGAATGCTTATATCTGTGCATCAATATGAGTCTGGGCGTTAAATATGCAATAAACATTAATCAAGTTAAAGTTCTCCAGCTCTAGTCAAGTCTATCTGGACCTAAATAACTTAACTTGACTAACCTATTAAAAGCTATTGTCCTATAGACAATCAGCAAGTAACTAAAGGTTAGACAGTTGGCAAAAGATCCTCAATTTCTTTTTCAATAATGTTTTGTTCTCTATGGCTCTGATACCTAATATATAAACATGACTTGTGCTTGGACTTAAGGACCAACTGAACTTAAATGAATAATCTGGTCCTAAAAACTCAAATTCCAATTGACCTTAACTTCCAAACTCTGTTGACTATTGCTAACTTTAATCATGTACAACTCTTTATACATTGCCTATTTTTTTGAGTTATGGCAAAGGGGGAGAGTAGCAAAAATGTAAACATAAAATTCAAGTTAAAAATTAAGGGGGAGCAAAAGTTAAGGGGGAGCCAAAGTTAAGGGGGAGTATATAGGGCAAAATTTACTTTAGTTACCTTGTTCAGCTATACTTAGCAAATTTTGCCTGTGTTTAAAATGACTATCTATTCGCTTGTTTACTTAACTTCGAATTTGTGTTGCCATAATCAAAAAGGGGGAGATTGTTGGTGCGGGAAGCATCCGACGATCGAACTCGTGTTTTGATAACGGCAAAGAATTCAAAGTTAAGATGTTTTTTAGTCTAACAAGTCTACTTAAGGATGTCAGAAAAGTCCTAGCTGCGGTTAGGCAAAGGAAAAACCCTAGGGGGCGGTAACCCTAGGTCATAGGGGGTGGTAACCCTATGCGTAAAGTCTTGGCAGGTTGATGGCTTCAGGCAAAAGTCCTAGGGGGTGGTAACCCTAGGTGAAAAGTCCTGGTGTCGCGAACCAGGTGAAAGACTGGACTAGCCGGGGAAGCGGATGTCCAGCAGAAAGTCCGGAAGCATCGAGTGCTGAGCAAAAGTCCAGTCGATCTGGAGGATCGACTGGCAACAGGTAAATCTCCTGAGTGGAGTAGGTGAGGACGCGTTCCCCGAAGAGGGAACAGTAGGCGTCGGGTCGACCTAGGGCTTCCGGCTGGAAATCCAAAGTCAGACTCGGACAGTCCGAAGACTGTCAATTATTACTTACTGTGTTTTATCAGATTCTAACATTGTCTTGCAGGGTATTTTGCTCGGACTAACCTTTGTTTGCAGGTGAGGGGGACCAAATTATATCCCCTGCGCGACTTCGCCACGTGGAGCATCCTGGTTGGTTGGCCACGTCACACTCCAGGCGCCCGGAAGGGATCCAGGCGCCCGGAACCGCATATAAAAGGAGGGTTGAGGTGCAGCTTCAATGCACAACGAATTCTAAGTGATCTTTCATCAACACGCTGCTCCAAAAGACGCTCCGAAGTGCTACTACAACTGCCCGACGACCCAAAGCTTCAGAATTAGCATTTCTTGTTGTCGGTATAATTTTTGATAGCTTTTATTTGTACTCATAATTATAATCTTTTAACGAGCTTATAGTTGTTGCCCACCGGAAGCGATCAAGGATCGCGGGCCTTCGAGTAGGAGTCGACTTAGGCTCCGAACGAAGTAAAATCGACTTGTCTCTTTGTGTTGTCTCTTTATTTTATTTCCGCTTATTCCGCTGCACGTTTTAACTCCGATAGTTTTCCGATAATCGAACGAAATAGCCACGAGCGCTATTCACCCCCCCTCTAGCGCTTCTCGATCCAACATGGCGTGGTCGTCGAACATGCCCGTTGTCAGAAGATGTTCCCTAATGTCCCCTTGTCCTTGTCTCTTTTTTTCCCGAGCCGAGCGTCCATCCGCTCGGCAGGCATCGGTCTGATCGGGAAGATTTCACTCTACCGCGTGCTCGGCTGAGACTGTTCCTTCACAGCATTGCTGCTTTATGCCTCGGCCGAGCGAGCTACCCGCTCGGCCCGGCGACCCTGTTCACCATGAGCGTCAGAAACCCGACTCCCCATCGGGTTGTCTTCGATCTCGCTCGGACTCGCTCGGCCGGTCGGACAGACCTTAGGTTGACCTTTTTTCCTTTTGACCTCTACGTGGCATTGACTCCCCTCCAGAGGGGGTCCCCCGACCTTACTACCGGATCACTTGCCTCCCCTTCAAGTCTAGTCGAAGGAGGCGCATAGTCCAACTGACTAGATGCCTGTAGTGCCGAGCGGCACATTTAAGAAACCATCCTCCGCTCGGTTCGTGTGAGGGTAGCTACGGCCTCAGTCAACGCCACCCTCCCTCGTATCTCCTCGGAATTCATGCCAATCTCCGTCATTAAGGCCGAGCATGCGCTCATTAAAAGCACTCCAGTGGCCGAATGCCATGTGGCACTGCTACCATCATCGTACGACGGCGGCGTCGTGGGCGACGAGACCGAGGCGGTTTAAAATGGACGGCCCGATGCGTGCTTCAGTTCCCGTGACCTGCATCCGACGGTGGAGGCCACTCGGGCTCAACCCTATAAAGCCTTCGCCTTCTCCCCCTCCTCGTCGCATTTCTGCTTTCTCGTGCTCCACAGCTTCCTCTGACGTTTCAGACTTCCGTCGATCCCGTCTTCCTGTTTCCGGCGATCTCCAGCCTCCTCCTTTCGATCCTCAGCTTCTTTGTAAGGTCCTTACCCCTTCTCTGTTATCCTCACGTTTTTTGCCGAGTTCTCGCTCTCTGGTCACTGTATTGTTTGTCATCTTCTTCCTTCTATCGTTTGCCTTTCCTCGTCTTTTGTGGTTTCGCCCGTTCGGACAATGGCCAGTTCCTCTCAGCCTCAAGACCCAGCCCTCGGCCCGTGGTATACCACCATGGAGTCACGCTTCGATCGGCGCGACGTCGATATTCTGATGGACAATTTTGACATCACCTCTGATTTTGAAATTATCTTACCCTCCCCCTCCGCGGTTAGGAAGCATCCGACAATCGAACCGATGTTTTGATTATGTCAAAGGGTTCAAGTTAAGTTGTTTTGTTATCTAATGAGCTTAAACAAGTGAGCAGGAAAGTCCTAACTGTGGTTAGGCAGGAGGAAAATCCTAAGGGGGGGTAACCTTAGGTCCTTGGGGGTGGTAACACTAGGTGGAGGAAAACCCTAAGGGGCGATAACCTTAGGTCCTAGGGGGTGGTAACCCTAGGTAGAGAGAAACCCTAGGGGGCGGTAACCTTAGGTCCTAGGGGGTGGTAACCCTAGGCGGAAAGTCCAGTCGGTCTGGAGGACCGGGCTGGCATCAGGTAAAATCTCCTGAGCGGGTCGACCTAGGGTTTCCGGTAGGAAACTTGAAGTCAGACCCGATCAGTCCGATGACTGACAATTATATTTATTGTGTTCTAACTCTGTTTTGCAGGTAACTAATAGTTTTATGCAGGGTTAGAACTGACCAGGATCGGTCGACCGAACCTTCAAGCTACCAGATCAGATCTCCAGAAGATGGGCCGGGTTCGACCAGGGATCGGTCGACCGGACCTCGGGATCGGTCGACCGAACCTGGGATAGGTGTCGACTGGATCAAGCCAAGGTGTGCGGGTCAGAGGAGACTGATCGGTCGACCAAACATTGGGATCGGTCGACCGAACCCAGGGATAGAGTTTGACCAGATCGAAGCGGAGCGACGGATGGATGGATTAGATGCGGTGGAGGTTATCTGATCGGTCGACCGAATGTGGGGATCGGTCGACCGATCCGCTTCGGGTCAAATCTGATCCCGAGACTTGGGGATCTGGATCAGACTTCACAGAGCTATAAAAGGAGGCCTCGAGGTGCAGCTCAGTACATCGAATTTCGAACAAGAAAACTGAGCTCTTCCGTGTACTGCTGCTAACGCTGCAACAACACTCTGCTACTCCAATGAATCAACTCCAAAGTTCACTATTCTTCTTGTTCGTTGGTATAGTTTCTTTATTGCACTAATTGTACTCCAGTTTGTAATCATTCCGATATTATAGTTGTTGCCCACCGAAAGCGGTCAAGGACCACGGGCCTTCGAGTAGGAGTCGCTATATGCTCCGAACGAAGTAAAACACTTGTGTCTCTGTGTGTTTGCTTTAACTTTCCGCTGCATTTCAACTCTATATTTAAATCGCGAAAAATATCCAAGAGCGCTATTCACCCCCCTCTAGCGCTTTCGATCCATCAATTGGTATCAGAGCGGGGTCATTTTGAATCGGTGCAACCACCATTCAAAATAATTTATTTTTTTTGTGGTATTTTCATATTTTTCAGAGTCGATTAGAATTTGGCTTTATAGCCATATTCTAATTCTTTTTCTCGAATAGATTTTCTGCTCGAGGTTGGTGCAACACCACCCGAGTTCGTGATCTATTTTTTCATACCGCACTACTAATCCAGGACCAAGTCCTGGGATTTTCTTGTTGTTTATTTGTTTTATATAGTTGATCTAAATGGCCCTTCAAGAAGGCTACAGTACAGCCCGTCCCCCGCTATTCACCGGTGATGACTTCGGGTACTTGATGTAACGCCCAAAAATTCTCAAAACTATTTTAGAAATATAGTATGATTTTTCTGGAATTTTTAGATATTTTCCGGAATTTTCCGAGTAGCGGAAGCAGCAAAAATAATTAGAACCAAAAAATAACTTAGGCGGGGATTAAACCCGAGACCTACAGTTTACGGATAATGTTAGTAACCAGTTGAACCCAGCAGGGTCGTGCTGAAAGGAAAGGGAACCAATAAAATTTATATTGGAGTTGCGCGAATTAATTCTTTAATATAAATAGGAAAATTAATAAGTGAGGAGAGGATTTGGATCGTGATTTCTCCTCACCCTAGCCCTCACGCCGCCACCTTCTCTTCTCCTCCTCCTTCTCTCGGCGCCAACCACAAGAGGACCTAGGGTTCTCTCCCTAGGGCCCCAAGGACATCTTCCGGCGATAACTCCGGCACGAGGACACTCTCCTTAGCGAGGGGAACGCTTAGACGCGAGAAGATCATCGAGAAGTCGTCTCCACCGGAATTCTAGCGAATAGAATTATAAGAAAATTAGTGTACGAGGTAAGAAACCCCTCACCTGCAGTATAAGTAGCTTCCGTTTGGTTTTCTATGCATCGGTTTAGTTATATGCAGACTTTTCGACATATAGGGTGTATTTAACCCTCTTCGCAGATTTAGGGATTTAGTGAGTACCTTTAGATGGGTCGGACACGTCTTTCCCCCTTCAGTTCGAGGTTTAGATGCTGTTGGGTGTCTAAAGGTAGTCTCCCTAATAGAGAGGAGAGTTTAAGCACACTAGATGTTCGATTAAATGATTAGCTCAGTAAAATGCAACTTAGGCATTTTTAATAGCTCAGTAAATGCAATAGAAGCATGTAAAATAGATTAGTTAGCCTTACTACAGCTTTCATGGGACTACGGTCCAATGGGTGGGCTCCCACAGTCGCCTCTAGGTTCAGACAACCTAGCACTAGGTTCAGATAACCTAGTAATAGCAAGAGAAGTAAATTCAGCTATACCAGTATTTTATTTTCAGTGGCACTGTACAGGATCAGATATCCATTGGGTTGGACTCCCACAGTCGTCCCTAGGTTCAGACAACCTAGTAACCCTACTAAATTCGGGACTTGCAAACCCGGGTCTAGTTAGGGATACGCGCACAGCACGTACAGTTGCCGGGCCCAAACAGTAACATGATTATGTATTTTCACTTATTATGATAATAGCTTTCAAACTCATAAACTAATTAAGTGATTATAGTTTAAGATCAGTTTTAGCTTAGTTTCAGTTTCAGTTCAGTATCATGCTCCAGCTTAGTTTTTCCCCGTGAATATGCATGATAACTCTATGTTCAGTTCGTTATACATGTTTGGATGATTGTATGCCATGCCATGTTTTATATGTTCAGCATATGTTTTAAATAGCATGTTTTCAAAGCATCATTAGCATCGTATGCATGTTTTGTGAGGTAGTTGGTTTCTTACTAAGCTTTAAGCTTACAGATTCTATTTTCCTTATACTGCAGATAAGGGTAAAGGAAAGATGGACTAGCGGAGGCTGGAGGTCAATGCAATGATGAGGATGTGTGTGGATGGAACATGGAATAAAGATCCTAGGGATCCAGCAATTTCAATTATGCATATGAACTTTAGTATTTCTATTACTCTTTGTTTTAGCAAGTTAAATGCCATGAGCTAACGAACCATGCTTTAGATTATGCTTAGAATGTTAAATATATGATGTTAGAATTTTAGTTGTCATTGTTAGAGTATTTCCTAGCCATCTTAGAATATTACATGTGATTGAGGCACGAACTAGTGCTGAAATCAATAGTTTCAGTGCGAAATCAGAACCCAGATCGGTCTACAGACCGATCAGGGTCAAGTTGTGCCATTGGATCGGTCAGCTGACCGATCCATGCGCGAACAGAGAGTTGGCACCTGTTATGGATCGGTCAGCCGACCGATCCAGAGCTGAACAGAGAGCACAGACGCTCACTGATCGGTCAGCCGACCGATCAGTGAGCCACTGGATCGGTCTGACCGACCGATCAGTGCACTCCTGGATCGGTCGGTAGACCGATCCAGCTGCATACAGAAGTGACAGCTTATGGATCGGTCAGCCGACCGATCCAGAGGGTTGTTTCCGTGCCAGTATCAAGCTGGATCGATCCGACAGGCCAATCGATCCATGGATCGATTGAAATGCCTGATTACAGCTAGCAGGTCATCCAAGACGCATAGGTTCTCTTCCCTAGCATGTGTACAACTCCTAGGTACACCTAGAATGTTAAGTTCAGATTGTACAGTAATCAGCTTAGCAAAATTTTAATAGATCCAGATTTCCGCAATAGTAATTTAGCACAACATAATGTAGCGATCGGCCTTACAGCCTAGTTAGTAGAAGGCGGGTCGTTACAGAGTGGTATCAGAGCAGTGTTCCATACTTCCTACACACACATCAGCATTGAACCTGTAGCTTCCAAGTAAGAATACCTCTACTTTATTTATGTATCTTGCTTTCTTGTTATAGCTCATGTTTATAGATATCTGATGCATGTTAGTATGTGATAGTATATAACATGATAGCAATAGTTATACAATTATAATTGTATTAGTTATGCATGTCCTGTCCTCCATGTCTTTAGAAATGGCACGAGGACGCCCAGCTAGAAGGACACCAGCTACTGAGCCCCAGCATGAGGCAGGCAGTTCAGTGCCTCCCCCAGACCTTACAGCGTTAGTGGCTCAGTTACAGCAGCAGCTAGCTGAACAGCAACAGGAGATAGCCACCCTCAGGGCTAATCAGCAGAATACCCCCACAGTCACCCCGGAACCAAATCTGACAACTCCAGTGGTCTTAGAGGTTCCACCAGTCCAGCCTACAGCACCAGTAGCCCCAGCAACAGAGGCAAGAAGAGAAGCCTATCTGATCCAGTGGCAGAGAGTCAAGCCAGAGAACTTCTCAGGCACTAGTGAACCATGGGATGCACAAGCCTGGTTCAAAATACTGGAGAGTACGATGGAGCTTCTGGACTGGCCAGAACACGAGAAGGTGAAGTGTGCCTCCTTCTGCCTGACAGGGGATGCACGCATGTGGTGGGAGAGAATCAGAGCGAAGCGCCCAGTGAACCAGATGTTGTGGGCTGACTTCGAGAAGGAGTTCTTTGAGGAATTCTTTCACATGCGGGTCACGAACCGCCACTACGACGAGTTCACAGAGTTTCGTCAGGGCAACCTTTTAGTGGAGGAAGCCGTGAAGAAATTCAACAGGTTGGCTCGTCTATGCCCAGAACTAGTCAGCACAGAAAAAGAACGAGTCCGGTTGATGCTCAAGATGCTGAGGCCGGAAATAGCAATGAACGTGGCTGGCGGCATCCACAGGCCGCAAACCACCGAAGAACTAGTCAGCAACGCCTTGACCACTGAGCACTACCAGAATAGTATCAAGCAGCAGAAGCAAATCCTCTCAGAACCTAAGGGTCAAGGAGGCTCAGGCACTCAGAAACAGCAGGGCCACAACTCCCATGGCTCTAACTGGAAAGGGAACTCCAGCAACAAGCACAAACCAGGGAGTTACCCAAAAGGAGGACCAGCCAGCAAGCAGCCCAGTTATCCAAAGTGTGCTACTTGTGGGAAATTCCATCCTGGAGTTTGTCGTAAGGGCACACGAGGATGCTTTGAATGCGGACAGGAAGGGCATATGGCCAAGCAGTGTCCAAACAAGACCAGTCTTCCTCGGCACCACGATCGATTCAAGATGCGGAGGCCGATTACATCGGATGCGGTGCTTTAGATGGTCCACATCGGCCGAGGCGATTAGAAGCCCCTCCAGCTATGACCAATGCGAGGATCTACTCACTCACCAGAGAGGACGTAGCAAATGCCTCGACAGTTGTTACAGGTCAGATTAGTATTTTTCAGCAAATAGCAACTGTTTTATTCGATACTGGGGCAGCCCATTCATATATATCCAGGGCATTTGCCGAGAAGTTAGCAATACCTCCAGAGGTACTCAGTAGTCAGTTTCTGACGACACTGCCTTCAGGAGAAATTATGGCATCCACGCACTGGCTCAGAGCAGTGCCAGTCATTATAGCAGACAGAGAACTCTTCTGTGATCTGATTGTGCTAAATATGACTGACTACGATGTCATTTTTGGAATGGACTTCTTGATCAGATACGGTGCTTCCATCGAGTACCGTAAACAGAGAGTCATATTCCAACCCGAAGCAGAAGCACAGTTCGAATTTGTCGGAGAACCTAGGAGAAAAGCCAAGAAGTTTCTCTCAGCTATGAAGGCACAGAGGTTGATGGATTCAGGATGTACGAGGTTCTTAGCACACGTAGTCAGTACCAGTCAGGACAAGGACCAACAGCTAGCAGAGGTCCGAGTTGTATGTGACTACCCAGTAGTCTTCCCTAAAGAGTTACCAGGCCTAGCACCAGACAGGGAGATCGAATTTGAGATAGAGCTCATTCCCGGTACAAATCCTATCTCCAAAGCACCCTACCGCATGGCTCCAGCAGAACTGAAGGAACTTCATGAGCAATTATAGGAGCTACTTGAAAAAGGCTTCATACGCCCTAGTCACTCACCATGGGGAGCGCCAGTATTGTTCGTGAAGAAGAAGGACGGGAGCATGCGCCTGTGTATAGATTACAGAGCGTTGAACCAAGTTACCATCAAGAACAGGTATCCTCTTCCCAGAATAGATGACCTGTTCGATCAGCTAAAGGGAGCAACAGTGTTCTCTAAAATCGACCTCAGATCAGGTTATCATCAGGTGAAGGTTAAAGAAGGGGATATACCCAAGACAGCATTCAGGACCAGATACGGACATTATGAGTTCGTAGTCATGCCCTTCGGCGTGACAAATGCTCCAGCTACTTTCATAGACCTCATGAACAGGATATTCAGGGAATATTTAGATAAGTTCGTTATCGTGTTCATCGATGACATTCTTATCTATTCCAGAACTCAGGAAGAACACGCAGAGCACCTGAAAATACAGAATCAGCTGTACGCCAAGTTCACCAAGTGTGAATTTTGGCTAGATCAGGTGTCCTTCCTGGGTCACATCATCTCAAAGGATGGTATTATGGTAGACCCCAGTAAGATAGAAGCTGTGAGCAACTGGAAAAGACCCAAGAACGCCAGTGAGATCAGAAGCTTTCTGGGATTAGCAGACTATTACAGAAAATTTGTAGAGGACTTCTCCAAGATAGCCTCCCCACTGACAGCTCTTACCAGAAAGAACAGGAAGTTTCAGTGGACAGAGGACTGTGAGAACAGCTTCAGCGAGCTAAAACGAAGATTGACCAGTGCACCTATTCTGACTCTACCAGAGAACGCAAATAGCTTTGACATATATAGTGATGCCTCGAAGTTGGGACTAGGAGCAGTGCTGATGCAAGATGGCAAGGTGATCGCCTATGCCTCCAGACAACTCAAGGATTATGAGAGGAATTACCCCACTCATGACCTCGAGCTTGCAGCAGTGGTGTTCGCTCTCAAGATTTGGAGACATTACTTGTATGGAGCTCAGTGCAGAGTGTATACAGATCATCAGAGTCTGAAGTATTTCTTCACTCAGAAGGATCTGAATATGCGACAGCGCAGATGGCTAGAGCTGGTCAAAGATTACGATATAGATATCCTCTACCACCCAGGAAAAGCAAATAGGGTAGCAGATGCACTTAGCAGGAAGTCCAGTACTGCCTTATTATCTCTAGCCGCCATGTCACCACCCCTACAGAAGGAGATCTCAGATTTCAGTCTCGAGCTCATAGTCGGACAGCTCTCTACTATGACATTAGAGTCTACCTTGCTTGGTGACATCCAGACAGCTCAGGAGTAGGATCCTGAAATTCAGAAAATCAAGCAAGAATTAGCAGAATCAGAAAGTGGAGAATTCAGAGTGTCCACTAGCGGGGTGTTGTACTTTGGCGACAGATTATGTGTTCCAGATCAGGAGGAACTTAGAAGGAGGATTTTAGATGAGGCTCACAAGACTCCCTACGCGATGCATCCTGGCTCCACCAAAATGTATCAGGACTTGAAGAAATGTTTTTGGTGGCCTGGGATGAAGAGAGACATCGCTCGATATGTCAGCACCTGCCTAACCTGTCAGAGGGTTAAGGCAGAACATCAGAGACCAGGAGGAGTTTTGCAGCCCATACAGATACCAGAATGGAAGTGGGAAGACATTTCTATGGATTTTATAGTGGGATTACCCAGAACCACGAATGGTTTTGATACCATCTGGGTAATAGTCGACAGATTCACTAAATCAGCCCACTTCTTAGCTATCAGAATATCCTATTCCATGGAGCAACTAGCTCAGTTGTATCTCAAGGAGATCGTCAGGCTGCATGGAGTCCCACGAACCATTATTTGAGACGAGAGGTTCACATCACACTTCGGGAGTGTACAGTCAACCTTGGGCACAGGTTAAAATTTAGCATGGCTTTCCATCCTTAGACAGATGGTCAGAGCAGAGTAAATCGGTACTCGAAGATATGCTCCAAGCATGTGCCCTAGACTTCAAGGAAGTTGGTGCAAATATCCGAGCCTAGCCGAATTTGCATACAACAATAGCTATCGGGCCACTATCGGTATGACCCTACGAGGCTCTCTATGGGCGGAGGTGTAGATCTCAATCTGGCTGATATGAGAGTGGTGAGCAGAAGAGCTAGAACTTCAGACAGATCTAGTGGCAGACACCACAACAGCTATACTGCAGATCCGCCAGAGGATAGAGGCAGCTCAGAGCCGCCAGATACGGCGCAGACCCTTAGAGTTTTCAGTTGGGGATTCAGTGTTCCTCAGAGTAGCTCCCATGAAGGGAGTAATACATTTTGGGAAGAAGGGCAAGCTAAGTCCCAGATATGTGGGACCATACCTTATCAGCAGAAGAGTGGGCAAGGTAGCATATGAGCTAGAGCTACCCCAGGAAATGTCAGCTGTCCACAATGTATTTCATGTCTCTATGCTGAAGAAGCATATCCTAGATGCCACCCAGGTGATTGAGCCCCAGTCGGTACAGATCCGCGAAGACCTCAGCTATGACAGTCGGCCTATTCAAATAATAGATCGAGCAGTTAAGAAATTGCGGAACAAGGAAGTACCATTAGTCAAAGTTATTTGGCACAGTCACACAGCAGAAGAGGCAACTTGGGAGATAGAAGCCAGCATGAGACAGAAGTACCCAGAATTATTCTAAGTTCGAAGACGAACTTTTTATAAGGTATGGGGGATTGTAACGCTCGAAAATTCTCAAAACTATTTTAGAAATATAGTATGATTTTTCTGGAATTTTTAGATATTTTTCCGAAATTTTTCGAGTAGCGGAAGCAGCAAAAATAATTAGAACCGCAAAATAGCTTAGGCGGGGATTGAACCCGAGACCTACAGTTTACGGATAATGTTAGTAACCAGTTGAACCCAGCAGGGCCGTGCTGAAAGGAAAGGGAACTAATAAAATTTATATTGGAGTTGGGCGAATTAATTCTTTAATATAAATAGGAAAATTAATAAGTGAGGAGAGGATTTGGATCATGATTTCTCCTCACCCTAGCCCTCACGCCGCCCCCTTCTCTTCTCCTCCTCCTTCTCTCGGCGCCAACCACAAGAGGACCTAGGGTTCTCTCCCTAGGGCCCCAAGGACATCTTCCGGCGATAACTCCGGCACGAGGACACTCTCCTTCGCGAGGGGAACGCTTAGACGTGAGAAGATCGTCGAGAAGTCGTCTCCACCGGAATTCTAGCGAATAGAATTGTAAGGAAATTAGCGTACGAGGTAAGAAACCCCTCACCTGCAGTATAAGTAGCTTCCGTTTGGTTTTCTATGCATCGGTTTAGTTATATGCAGATTTTTCGACATATAGGGTGTATTTAACCCTCCTCGCAGATTTAGGGATTTAGTGAGTACCTTTAGATGGGCCGGACACGTCTTTCCCCCTTCAGTTGGAGGTTTAGATGCTATTGGGTGCCTAAAGGTAGTCTCCCTAATAGAGAGGAGAGTTTAAGCACACTAGATGTTCGATTAAATGATTAGCTCAGTAAAATGCAACTTAGGCATTTTTAATAGCTCAGTAAATGCAATAGAAGCATTTAAAATAGCTTAGTTAGCCTTACTACAACTTTCATGGGACTACGGTCCAATGGGTGGGCTCCCACAGTCGCCTCTAGGTTCAGACAACCTAGCACTAGGTTCAGATAACCTAGTAATAGCAAGAGAAGTAAATTCTGTAAAATACCGAAAATAGGCGAATATTAATAAGGGAATTTTCAGGAATTTTTGGAAATTTTTCGGGAATTTTTCGGAGCTCGTATGAACGAGTTAACGGGGATGAAAACGGGGCCCGGAAAAGCCTGTTTAGGCTACCCTGTTTTAATGAGGAAAATTTTATTTTCCTTTTCCTTTTTATTTTTTTTATTCTTTTTCTTTTCTCTTATTCCTCTCGCGTGCCCTAACCTTCCCTTCGCTCGGCGATTTCTCCTCTCAGCCCTAGCATCTCCGCCGATGCCGCCCTTCTCCTCCGTCCCTGCCCAAGCGCCGGCGAGCGCGAGCCACAGCCGGTGCCGAGCCGATCCTCTTCTCCTCTTTCCTTCTTCCCTCGCCACTGCCCGATCCTCTTCTCTGACGCGCCGATCTTCGTTGCACAAGTCGTCGCCGACCACCGGGGAATCACGACAGTCGACGCAGTTTGAGACCGAACCCTAACTGTTCAGAGCGTCGCCTTTTCTTTTCCCCGATTTCGCCACTTTGTCCGATCGTCGGATTATGCCTCCCGATCGTCGGAAGGAAAGGGCCAATGTTAGTCGGGCAAGCTTCTTCCTCCCTCGGAGTCACCCTCGGCCAATGAGAGGTTCTGTGCCGAGCCCCAAGTTTCTTCTCTTCTCCCCGACGCCAATGTTTTCTCCTCGCCGGCACTCATGCACCGCTGACAGCTATTGTGGGCCGACGCCAGAGCAGTGTCGACGCTGTCCTCGTTGTGCCCTAGGACTAGCGCTGGACCATCATTCTGATTGGCGACCGCAAGCTTTCTTCTGCCGGTGCCCTAGTTTTGCTGCTGCCACACCTCTGCACCTCACTGTTCCAGCCATTGGATCTAGTTCAGTCACGTTGTGCCCTAGTCTGGATCATCTGCCATCTTTGCTAGATCGTTCATCACCTTTGACCAGTGGAGAGGAAGAGCAACTAGCTGAGGGTTGTGGAGCAATAAACACGGCTGTGAGGTATAGTTATTGTGCCATGTGGAGTTGAAAGGTTATGTGTTGTGGACTTCTCTTTGATCCAGCAGTACCTTGGATTAATCCAAGGACCTCCTTCAGGCAGTACACGTTTTGGCTGAGCTTGAGGTATGGTTTATGTATCGAATTATGGATAAATTGGATTACTAGATGGTTAGATTTATTAGGGTTTTACCCTAATTGAGCCTCAAGGATTTTTTTTATTTGGTCATGCATTTGAGTGTAGTTAAATAAAATATTTATTTATTGGATACAGGACTTTGACGCGAGACGAGTATCTCGAGTCGATTTGGACCCTAGAGGCGGGTACTTTTGACTTATTGTCTTTGATATGCTTAGTAATTAAATTAACAAGATGCATTAATTGTGTTTCTTACTTGTTTCGGTTAATCACTGCCCAATACATGCTACCTGTTGATTGATTGTTTGTTTACATCTTGTATGGATATGTACCTGATTCCACATGCTCATGGGTAGTGATATAACCATATTTTACCATGTCAGGACCTAGGTTTGATACCTTATAGGATCAGATACCTTGATATGATTCATTCGCTTTGGTGCACATTATGATATATCCGAAGATTGGTTTAGTATATTACCATGTTTAGTGACATGCACCATTCGCATGATTGCTTGCTGAGTGATTGATTGCTCCTTTATTGTCGAGCACTTTGCCAGTTTCATCACTGTTCGGTGCTCCGTTGTGACGCTCATGGATAGCGGGACACAGCGTGGTAGCACGTCAGTTTGACTCTTCCGGTGCTCCGTTGATCCACTCATGGGTAGTGTGACGCAGCGTGTAGCACGTTAGAGATTCCTCCCCGTCATAGTGTACCGGGAGATGAGAGCATTGCGCTCCCCCATTTATGATTTGGGGTAGGAGTATGTATGTACTCCGACAGCATCCCGTCCACTCGATCACTCATCAGGAGTAGTGTTGCAGAGTGCACGGTTGTCACAGCCCTACCCACTCGGTCCCACTTCTGTTGTGAGTTGGCTGACTGGCGTCAGGGGTGACCATGACATTGGCATCATATGCATGATGCATTTATTGTTTGTGTTTGTGTTTGTTGCACTTATATGCTGCACATTGCTTGGATACCTTGATTGACATGCATACAGGTCTTCTATACCTTTCAGACTGTTTGTCCTTTTACCGGGTCCTGGTTAGTACAGTTTCTCTTCTGCTTACTTCAGTTTGGTATTTACCTTTATTCATCAGGAGACTGTACGCATGATTAGTGCTAGGTGTTATTTCTTTACTTTGCATATCAACTGTACCTGCTGAGTGTTGGACTCACCCCGCCTCCATTGTTGTCATTTTCAGGTTGATGCTGTCAGGAGGGAGTTCCAGTTGCTAGTCCCCTGCAGACCTCCAGCTATTTGCTATCGTTTGTATTGTTTTTGATTCTCACTTGACTATATTTGGATTTGGATGTTGAATACTTAGATATTATATAGTTTGTCTCGTTGATGAATTTGTTTTCGATTTTATACTACTACATGCCTGCCTGGACGGCAGAAGAGGTAAGAAAAATCGGATTTGGGCTTTACGAGTGTAGTTGAGTAGGGTTGATTTCGAGTCAGAGTATTACTATGTTGTTTATTTTATTAACTGCGTGGTTGTGACAGCCAGAGGCTGAATACTTATATAAACTGCGTGGTGATTGGTTTTATTTACTGTTATTATTCCAGCCGCCTGTGGCTGAGGTATTTATGTATGTAGAAAGTTTCAGATTGTCCGCCGTACAGGGGAGATGCTGCCGAAATTTCTTCGAACAGGGACTCCTCTGGGGCGTGACAAATTCAGCTATACCAGTATTTTATTTTCAGTGGCACTGTACAGGATCAGATATCCATTGGGTTGGACTCCCACAGTCGTCCCTAGGTTCAGACAACCTAGTAACCCTACTAAATTCGGGACTTGCAAACCCGGGTCTAGTTAGGGATGCGCGCACAGCACGTACAGTTGCCGGGCCCAAACAGCAACATGATTATGTATTTTCACTTATTATGATAATAGCTTTCAAACTCATAAACTAATTAAGTGATTATAGTTTAAGATCAGTTTTAGCTTAGTTTCAGTTTCAGTTCAGTATCATGCTCCAGCTTAGTTTTTCCCCGTGAATATGCATGATAACTCTATGTTCAGTTCGTTATACATGTTTGGATGATTGTATGCCATGCCATGTTTTATATGTTCAGCATATGTTTTAAATAGCATATTTTCAAAGCATCATTAGCATCGTATGCATGTTTTGTGAGGTAGTTGGTTTCTTACTAAGCTTTAAGCTTACAGATTCTATTTTCCTTATACTGCAGATAAGGGTAAAGGAAAGATGGACTAGCGGAGGCTGGAGGTCAATGCAATGATGAGGATGTGTGTGGATGGAACATGGAATAAAGATCCTAGGGATCTAGCAATTTCAATTAAGCATATGAACTTTAGTATTTCTATTACTCTTTGTTTTAGCATGTTAAACGCCATGAGCTAACGAACCATGCTTTAGATTATGCTTAAAATGTTAAATATATGATGTTAGAATGTTAGCTGTCATTGTTAGAGTGTTTCCTAGCCATCTTAGAATATTACATGTGATTGAGGCACGAAATAGTGCTGAAATCAATAGTTTAAGTGCGAAATCAGAACCCAGATCGATCTACAGACCGATCAGGGTCGAGTTGTGCCACTGGATCGGTCAGCTGACCGATCCATGCGCGAAGAGAGAGTTGGCACCTGTTATGGATCGGTCAGCCGACCGATCCAGATGCGAACAGAGGAGAACGAAGCTCACTGATCGGTCGGGCTGACCGATCAAGTAGCCACTGGATCGGTCTGCCGACCGATCAGTGTACTCCTGATCGGTCGGTAGACCGATCCAGCTGTACCGACCGATCCAGCTGCGTACAGAAGCGACAGCTTATGGATCGGTCAGCCGACCGATCCAGAGGGTTGTTTCCGTGCCAGTATCAAGCTGGATCGATCACTGGATCGATCCGACAGGCCAATCGATCCATGGATCGATTGAAATGCCTGATTACAGCTAGCAGGCCATCCAAGAGGCATAGGTTCTCTTCCCTAGCATGTGTACAACTCCTAGGTACACCTAGAATGTTAAGTTCAGATTGTACAGTAATCAGCTTAGCAAAATTTTAATAGATCCAGATTTCCGCAATAGTAATTTAGCACAGCATAATGTAGCGATCGGCCTTACAGCTTAGTTAGTAGAAGGTGGGTCGTTACATTGGAAGGGTCGGATGGAGGCATATCTCCAGACTCATTTTGAAGTCTGGATGATTGTCAAAACCGGCCTCCAACTACCAACTAATAGCGCCGGCAAACCACTACCCTACGAGGACCGGGACGCATCTCTGATCAAGAAAGTGGAAGCTAATGCCAAGGCGACTTGCACCCTCCAGTGTGGTCTATCAAAAGAAGAACTCAACCGTATCGGCCCCTTTAACAGTGCCAAGGAGCTGTGGGAGAAGCTCATTGAACTTCACGAAGGAACATCTGACACTAAAGTAAGTAAAAGAGACCTAATTTTTAATAAATTATTTAATATCAAACTGCAGGAAGGTGAGACAGCTGCCCAACTCCACGCCCGGATTCAAGATCTGCTCAACGGTCTTCATGCAATTGGACAAAAGGTAGATAACCGGGACATCATAAGGTATTCTCTAAATGCCTTTCCGAGGAACACCTTGTGGGCATCCATGGTAGATGCCTACAAGGTTTCTAAGGACTTGTCTACTATTAAGTTAGATGAACTCTTTGCAGAATTCGAACTTCATGAATAGACTAATGCACGCCCGACCAAGAAAGGGTTGGCTTTGGTTGCAGGAACAGGAAGAGTACGCGAATCAAAGATAAAGCGCAGAACCGAACCTGAGTCAGAAGAAGAAGAACCAGATTCGGAAGACGATGACGAGCTTACAACCGAAATAGTCAACCTGGTAAAGAAACTCTACAAAAAGAAGGGCTTCAACAAAAAGGATGTCAGAAAGTCCATCCAGTCCAAAGAAGCCCAATCAAGCTCGAAGGCCAAATTCGAAGTGACCTGCTACGGGTGCAATCAGAAGGGACATATCAAGGCTAACTGCCCGAACCAAAAAGATCCAAAGAAACCAAGGAGGAAGAAGGCCTTGAAAGCAACGTGGGACGAGTCTTCTTCCGAGGAATCCGACGACGAAGAACTTGAGCAGACGAATTTTCTCGCGTTGACAGCCCGGGACTACACCAATGAATCTGGAAGCGAGGACGAATCGGAAGCTGAGTCCGAAAGAAGCCACGGATCCGCATCCGTTTCCGAAGGGCCAAACCCCTCTGTAAGTACAAACCGTTTATATAGCTTGATTAATTATTTAATGCATAAAGTAACTAAGTCCAAAATTAGAATCAAGTCGCTTCTGAAGGAGGTAACACTCCTTAAAGAAACGACTAATAACGAATCCTTGACTGATCCAGTTCAGACTGGAACCTCTACTCAAGTTCAAAAACTTGAGGAAGAGAATTCCAACCTGAAAAGTCAAGTCAAAGATTTGAAGACAATCTTAGAACGATTTTCCTTGGGATCCAAGAATCTTGAATTGATTCTTGGAACACAAAGGGCAATCTACAATCGAACTGAACTAGGATATAAATCAAAAACGAAGTATAAGTCTTATTTATCTCTAATACAAAGAACAAATAGAAAAATGGTCCAAGCATGGGTTGCCAAGTCCAACCTAATCAATCAAGTTGGACTCGGACAGTATTGGGTTTCTAAGGATCAAATACATTACCTTGATAGACCATATCGAGGCTATGATCCAGGGGGAGCCAAAAGAAAAACGATTAAAACAAAATTTTGAAATTAAAATAAAAAATTAGAAATTAAATTAAAAATTCAAAATTTAAATAAAAATTCGGAATTTAAAATTCGGAATTAAAAATTCAATTAAAAATTTGAAATTAGATTAAAATTTGAAATTCAAATAAATTCAAAATTAAAAATTTGAAATTCAAATAAAAT
Organism: Zingiber officinale; assembly: GCF_018446385.1. NCBI lineage: Eukaryota > Viridiplantae > Streptophyta > Magnoliopsida > Zingiberales > Zingiberaceae > Zingiber > Zingiber officinale. The sequence goes on from NC_056000.1 coordinate 141,029,713, forward strand.
TAAAAATTAAAAATTAAATTAAAATTTGAAATTAAAATCCAAATAAAAATTCGAAATTAACTTAAAATTCAAAATTAAACTAAAATTCGAAATTAACTTAAAATTCAAAATTAAACTAAAATTCGAAATAGAAAGAGGATCCAGAATAGCTGGAACCCGCAACTAAACTACCCGACTGGGTAACCAAACTTAATCTACCCAAAATGGGTAAATAAGAGTAGTCTACCCGGCGGGGTAATTAAGGTTAGATAAAATGGACTAAGTTTAACTTGACCCACGGTACTGGTGAAGTTTTTGGATGATAGTACGTTAGGAAAGCTTGGGCATCGCATGTCTAGGAAGATATGGCTTCGACCTGGTGCATTTGGCCAAGTGGAACTGACCGAAGCTACCCTTAAATGGACCCTAACTAGTTAGACCAAGGTTTAATATTAAATTTAATGGGTAGGACTATTTGGAAAACCTCGAAGGCATGGTTACTTTAATGAGTTCCGTGTGACTCACCATAGCCCAGAAGTTTATCCAAAAAATGCTTACTTATTAAACCCAAAGCTAAACCTGAATCTAACACAAAGTTAAACATAATCCTAAAATTAAACCTTAAATTCATCTCACAAAAAATTATAGGAGTCCCTGATTGAAAATTTAGGTCGGGTGAGATGACTAAGGAATTCAAAATTAAAATTAAAATTTGTAATTTTTCAAAATTAACTTAAATATTTTTCAAAATTAACTTAAATAATTCTTCAAAATTAACTTAAATATTTTTCAAAATTAACTTAAATAATTTTTCAAAATTAACTTAAATATTTTTCAAAATTAACTTAAATAACTTTTTCAAAATTAACTTAAAATAATTCTTCAAAATTAACTTAAATAATTCTTAAAAATTAACTTAAATATTTTTCAAAATTAACTTAAATAACTTTTTCAAAATTAACTTAAAATAATTCTTCAAAATTAACTTAAATAATTCTTCAAAATTAACTTAAATATTCTTTAAAATTAACTTAAATATTTTTCAAAATTAACTTAAATAATTTTTCAAAATTAACTTAAATAAATTTTCAAAATTAACTTAAATATTCTTCAAAATTAACTTAAATACTTTTCAAAATTAACTTAATTTTTTTTTAATTAAAAATTAACTTAAAATATTCTCCTGTCTTTTGATCCATCAACTACTTTATGTGTAGGAATTGGATCAATGGATGTTGGACAGTGGATGCTCCAGACATATGACTGGAGATAGGTTGAAGTTCACTAAGCTAAAACTAAAGAAACTAGGGACAGTTGCATTCAGCAATAATGGAAAACTGAAAGTAATCGAAAAAGGTAATATCGAACTTAATTCCGACTTTATTATTCGAAAAGTATTATTAGTTGAAAATTTTAATTTCAATTTATTAAGTATAAGCCAATTATACGATACTGGTTATTCAGTAAATTTTACCAAGTCCGAATGTATAGTCAAACATATTGACAATCCAAAAATCATACTTAAGGGCACTAGGAAAGATAATGTCTACACCATTTATCTATCGACACCCTCAATAAAGTGTTTTCTAACACAACAAGAGGAAACTGAGTTGTGGCACAGGAGATTGAGTCACACTCACACAAGACTCATTTCAAAAATGAGTCAAAATGGACTAGTTAGAGGATTGCCCAAATTAAAAGTTATTGAAAATTCAATTTGTAATGCGTGTCAACAAGGAAAACAAACCAAGCCAACCCACAAGTCAACCAATCTAGCTAGAACTACTTGTTTACTTGAGCTCCTTCACCTAGACCTATTTGATTCACACGGAGCCAAGTCACTAAGCAAGAACCAGTATTGCTTAGTTATAATAGATGACTTCTCCAGGTTCACCTGGGTAAAATTTCTAAAAACAAAAGATGAAACCTTTGAAATATTTAGTAATTTTTGTAAATTAACAGAAAATGAAAAAGACACTAAAATTAAAAGAATAAGAAGTGACCATGGAGGAGAATTTGAGAATCACAACTTTACTGAATTTTGTGAAATAAATGGATACAAGCATGAATACTCCTGCCCTAGAACCCCTCAACAAAATGGTTTAGTAGAACGTAAAAACAGAACACTACAAGAAGTTGCTAGAACCATGTTAAACGAATACAAACTATCTAAATAATTCTGGGATGAAGCAGTTAGTACAGCATGTTACATTCAAAATAGGATTTTAATTAACAAAATTCAAAATAAAACACCCTATGAAATTTATTATAATAAAATTCCCAACTTAAACTATTTAAAAGTATTTGGGTGTAAAGTCTTCATTTTGAACACTAAAGACTACTTAGGGAAATTTACATCAAAAACAACCCCGGGAATATTTTTAGGATATTCAACAACTAGTAGAGCATATAGAGTGTATAACAAAAATACCCTAAAGGTAGAAGAGACAATAAATATAATATTTGATGAAGAAAATAAGTTACCCAACACAATAAATGAAACTGAAAATACAGAAAATATTAACCCTATAAACAGAGAAGATGACGTAATTCAATCTGAACCTATTGACTCTGAAGAACAAATCACTAACTCAAATGATATGCGACCAACTAGAACAAGCATAAATCACCCATCTGACCAAATTTTGGGTGACCCAACTGTAGGAGTCAGAACTAGATCATCTTATAGAAACCAGAGCCAAATAGCTTTGATTTCAAAAATCGAACCCAAAACCATAGAAGAAGCCCTACCAGACCCAGATTGGACTCTAGCAATGCAAGAAGAATTGGCCCAATTTGAAAGAAATCAGGTCTGGGAATTAGTGCCGAAACCGTTAACAAATCCATAATTGACACTAAATGGGTTTTTAGAAACAAATTAAACGATCAAGGTGAAATAGTTAGAAACAAAGCTAGGTTAGTAGCTAAAGGATTCAGTCAAGTAGAAGGGTTAGATTATGACGAGACCTATGCTCCAGTAGCAAGACTTGAATCCATTAGGATGTTGCTAGCCTATGCAGCACACAAAGGATTCAAGCTATTTCAAATGGACGTAAAATCCGCATTTTTAAACGGATTTATTAAAGAAGAAGTGTATGTAGGGCAACCCCCAGGATTTGAAGATTTAGAACAACTAAATTATGTCTTTAAATTAAAAAAGGCCCTATATGGACTAAAACAAGCACCTAGGGCTTGGTATGAACGTCTGTCCAATTACTTAATATCAAAAGGATTTAACCAAGGTCAAATAGGCCCAACCCTTTTCGTAAAGACCTTAGAAAATGACATTTTTATAGCCCAAATTTATGTTGACGATATTATTTTTGGTTCCACAAACTCTAAATTTCTAAAAGAATTCACCCAACTTATGGAAAATGAATTCGAAATGAGTCTGGTAGGAGAACTTAATTTCTTCTTAGGCTTACAGATTAAGCAAACTAAAGATGGAATTTACATTTATCAAACTAAATATGCTAAGGAATTAATTAGAAAATTTGGCATGGAAAACTCAAAAATAATCAATACACCAATGGCTACAAATGCTAAATTTGACTCAGACTTAGAAGGTAAATCAGTAGACTTGAAATACTATTGGAGTGCGATAGGAAGTCTACTGTACCTAACTGCAAGTCGACCAGACATTATTTTTGCAGTAGGTATGTGTGCACGATACCAATCTTGTGCAAAAGAGTCTCACTTAACCTTTGTTAAAAGAATCCTTAGGTATGTTAAGGGAACCCTAAATGTAGGACTATGGTACCCTAGATCTGGCACCCTTGACCTAAACGACTACTCTGACTCAGACTATACCGGATGCAAGCTAGATAGAAAAAGCACAAGTAGTAGCTGTCAATTTCTAGGATAATGCCTAGTAAGTTGGTCAAGTAGAAAGCAACACTGTGTTACTTTATCTACCACTGAAGCCGAATATATAGCCTTAGGTGAATGCACATCTCAGTTGCTGTGGATGATGCATACCCTTAAAGACTATCAACTGGAGTATCATAAAACTAAAATCTCAATTGATAATATAAGCTCAATAAATCTAACAAAAAACTCAATTCATCACTCAAGGACTAAACATATAGAAGTGAAACACCACTTTGTAAGGGATCACGTAGCTAAGGGTGATATTGAACTCAACTATGTTGAGTCAAAATCAAATCTAGCTGATATCTTCACAAAGCCCTTACCTGAACTTAAGTTCAGCTCACTTAGAAGGAAAATAGGAATGTGCTGGGTAGAATAGATATTAATTTTTCAAAACTCACTATCTTACTTCAAAACTCGTTCTTTTATTCTTTTCAAAACCTAGGAAAAATAATGATTTTAAAATCCCATTTTCTTAGAATTTTCAAAAATATGACTTAGCCTAGGATCTACCCTAGAAATCTTGTTCCCCTAGATTTTAGCCAGAGCATCTCACAAACACCTAGGTATACCTTGCTTGTGTTTGTAAAACATAGAATGATGTGAGATGCATAGGGTACAGCCTGGACTCAAGAATGCTTATTATTGTGCATCAATATGAGTCTGGGCGTTAAATACTTTATTAACAGTAATTAAGTCAAGTCTTCCAGCCTTAGTCAAATCTAACTGGACTAAATGACTTTACTTGGCTAACCAAGTAAAAGTTGTTGCCCTCTAGGCAGTCAGCAAGTAGCTAACGGTTAGACAGTTGGTGAAGGAAATGTTAAGCTTAAGTTTGCTTACACTTTAGGGCTCTGATACCTGACCAAAACAATTTAAATAATTTAACAACTATTTAACATGACTCATGCTTGGACTATAAGACCCTAAGAATTTATTAAGACATTAATCAAGGGGGAGTAAATTTTTCTTTTCAAGCTAGTTTTCCTTTAAAATAAAAATTATCTTTGATTGAGTTTTAAAAAAAATTATTTTTGACTTGCTATAAAAACTATGTTTGACTCAGCCTTAAAATGGAATTAAAAGTATTTTTAGATAATCAATTTTCAAAACTAAGCACTAAAATTATCCAAATCCTTTACTAAGTTCTTTTCAAGAAACAGTTCCTCAAAGCTAAGTACTTAAGTTAAGCTTTTATGAAAATCCTTTTAAAGTTAAGCAAAGTTTTTACCTTTAAGTGTTTGTCAAAATTAGTGTTTGTTGAAAATGAGTTATGTATTTTCAAAACAATTTCAAATTGAGCTAGGTGTTTTTCAAAGTAATGATTTTCAAAATACTAAATTTTGCTAAGTTTTTGTTGGAAACTACTTAGTGTTTTTAAGGCATTTCCTAACTTAGGCAAAATAATTCTTTTTAAAACACTAAGACACTAAATAAATGGCTATTCTTCAGGGGGAGGTTAAACTAATTATTCTTTTCTCTTCCTAAAATTCTTTTTGATTTATGTCAAAGGGGGAGAGAAAAGTTAAAGTTAAAGAATAGTTAAAGAAATTAACAACAATTAAGAAATTTAAACATAAAGAGCAGCATAAGTTTCAAATTGTCAAACATTCATGTTTAAATTTCCTAATAATTTTGTCATACTTTTACTTAACTTTGAACTATGTTGCCATAATCAAAAAGGGGGAGATTGTTGGTGCAGGAAGCATCCGACGATCGAACCGATGTTTTGATTATGTCAAAGGGTTCAAGTTAAGTTGTTTTGTTATCTAATGAGCTTAAACAAGTGAGCAGGAAAATCCTAACTGCGGTTAGGCAGGAGGAAAATCCTAAGGGGGGGTAACCTTAGGTCCTAGGGGGTGGTAACCCTAGGTGGAGGAAAACTCTAAGGGGCGGTAACCTTAGGTCCCAGGGGGTGGTAACCCTAGGTGGAGAGAAACCCTAGGGGGCGGTAACCCTAGGTCCTAGGGGGTGGTAACCCTAGGCGGAAAGTCCAGTCGGTCTGGAGGACCGGACTGGCATCAGGTAAAATCTCCTGAGTGGAGTAGGTGAGGACGTGTTCCCCGTAGAGGGAATAGTAGGCGTCGGGTCGACCTAGGGTTTCCGGTAGGAAACTTGAAGTCAGACCCGGTCAGTCCGATGATTGACAATTATATTTATTATGTTCTAACTCTGTTTTGCAGGTAACTAACAGTTTTATGCAGGGTTAGAACTGACCAGGATTGGTCGACCGAACATTGTGTTGGTGCAGTAAGCATCCGACGATCGAACCTCAGTTTTGATAATGGCAAAGGGATTCAAAGTTAAGATTCCTTGTTATCTAACGTGGTTAAATGAGGATTTCAGGAAAGTCCTAGCTGCGGTTAGGCAAAGGGAAAACCCTAGGGGGCGGTAACCCTATGTCATAGGGGGTGGTAACCCTATGCGGAAAGTCTTGGCAGGTCGATGACTTCAGGCAAAAGTCCTAGGGGGCGGTAACCCTAGGTGGAAAGTCCTGGTGTCGCGAACCAGGTGAAAGACTGGACTAGCCGGGAAGCGGATGTCCAGCAGAAAGTCCGAAAGCATCGAGTGCTGAGCAAAAGTCCAGTCGATCTGGAGGATCGACTGGCAACAGGTAAATCTCCTGAGTGGAGTAGGTGAGGACGCGTTCCCCGAAGAGGGAATAGTAGGCGTCGGGTCGACCTAGGATTTCTGGTGGGAAACCCGAAGTTAGACTCGGACAGTCCGGAGACTGTCTATACTTCATTTATCATGTTTATTGTGCTAACTTTGTGCTGCAGGATAGTGTTTGGGACTAACGTATCTTGCAGGTGCAAAGGAGCAACCTAAAGCCTCGGATGAACAGTGTCCGAGGCGCCTCCATGGAGCTTGGAGGCGCCTCGGGTGCAAAGGGAGTATAAGGCGCCTTGGAAGGCGCCTTGAGCAGGGTATAAGGCACCTCCAAGGGATGAAGTTCGACCAGTTCAGATCTGATCCACGCGGAAGACTAGGCAACATGGAGGCGCCTTGAACAGCCTTCAAGGCGCCTTGAACACCCTTTATAAGGGGGTTTAGACCAGCATCTCAAGGCATCAAGTTTGAGGCTTTCCTTCTTCAACGTGCTGCTAACAAAATCATTCCGAAGTGCTGCTACAACATTCCGACAACCCGGAGCTCCGCATTCTTCTTCTTTAAGTTGTCGGTATAACTTTAGTATAATACTTTCTTTGTAAGAAGCTTGTAATTCTTATCGAGATTATAGTTGTTGCCCACCGGAAGCGATCAAGGATCGTGGGCCTTCGAGTAGGAGTCGATCAAGGCTCCGAACGAAGTAAAAATCCTCCTGTCTCTGTGTACTTACTTTGTTTTATTCCGCTACTTAATTACTCCGATAATTCGATAGATTTCCGATAATCGTACAAAATAGCCACGAGCGCTATTCACCCCCCCCCCTCTAGCGCGTCTCGATCCAACACATTGGGATCGGTCGACCGAACCTTCAAGCTACCAGGTCAGATCTCCAGAAGATGGGCCGGGTTCAACCAGGGATCGGTCGACCGGACCTCGGGATCGGTCGACCGAACCTGGGATAGGTGTCGACTGGATCAAGCCAAGGTGTGCGGGTCAGAGGAGACTGATCGGTCGACCGAACCTTGGGATCGGTCGACCGAACCCAGGGATAGAGTTTGACCAGATCGAAGTGGAGTGACGGATGGACGGATTAGATGCGGTGGAGGTCATCTGATCGGTCGACCGAACGTGGGGATCGGTCGACCGATCCGCTTCGGGTCAAATCTGATCCCGAGACTTGGGGATCTGGATCAGACTTCACAGAGCTATAAAAGGAGGCCTCGAGGTGCAGCTCAGTACATCGAATTCCGAACAAGAAAACTGAGCTCTTCCGTGTACTGCTGCTAACGCCGCAACAACGCTCTACTACTCCAACGAATCAACTCCAAAGTTCACTATTCTTCTTGTTCCTTGGTATAGTTTCTTTATTGCACTAATTGTACTCCAATTTGTAATCATTCCGATATTATAGTTGTTGCCCACCGAAAGTGGTTAAGGACCACGGGCCTTCGAGTAGGAGTCGCTATAGGCTCCGAACGAAGTAAAACACTTGCGTCTCTGTGTGTTTGCTTTAACTTTCCGCTGCATTTCAACTCTGTATTTAAATCGCGAAAAATAGCCAAGAGTGTTATTCACCCCCCCCCCCCCTCTAGCACTTTTGATCCATCAAGGTTCACCCTTGTATTTGATATGTGTATTTGAGTTGTGCAGGTTTGCAGGATACACATGTGTCTCAGGTTGATGGCTTCGAGTCCGGTGAAGGATGGAGCATCCGAGGGACCGTGGACAAGGCAGTGAGGACAAGGGTCGAGGTGTTAGTTAGAGCCCTAGAGTCAATCATTTGATGATTGTATGGACTCATTGTATCATATTCTTGTATATTAATAAAGGCATTTGTTTGGTTATTATACTTATTTGTATTAGTGCCAAATAGACTAAGTATAATAGCGTCCTTGAGTAGAAGGTTCATACCTATATCAATCGATTAGTTGAATCGATAGTGAGATGATATAGGGAACACTACTTTAAATCATTCCTAGTCGAGTATTAACATTCAGGGACAATGTTAATGCAATAAGACTAGCATGTAGGTCAACTCGATGACTTGATCTCACAAGTCATGGATATGGAGATATCAAGTTGACACATGGGTATGCATTGGAGAATATATACTGAATGACCCGCCATGAGAAAGTATCATGGATCGTTATATGAGTGTCATATACTTTCTCATGTGGCTATTAGTATGACTATTAGTCCTTGGACCTGAAGTCACCATGGATCCCTACATATGGAGTTATGTACTTTGGTTTCGTCAGACGTCACCCGTAACTGGGTGGACTATAAAGGCGATTACTGGGTATATAATGAATTATGTAGAGGGATGTGAGTAATGTAGATGGGATCTATCCCTCCCATATGACGGGAGCGACATCGGTATTCTTGATAGAGTGAGACCACTAAGTGCATGGCCATGCCCAAATGAGTCAACATTAGATGTTGAGCTCATTTGATCGAGTGAGTCTACTTGGAGTTCAAGATTTCGATTGATTAGAGGATGACACGGTCTATGCCTCATATTGATCAATCTAGATGTCTAGGATAGAAGGACAATGTCACATATTATGAGGAGTCACAATTAGTAGTCACAAGGTGATGTCAGATCTCGACATTCTTGTAACTTGGGTAGTAATGATGTGTTGCTAGATACCGCTCATTACTTATTCTCCTAAATGGGTTTAGGGCATTTCCAACGTTACAAGAACCTATAGGGTCACACACTTAGGACAATTAGATGGAGATTAGGTTCATATGATGAACCAAGAGGATTAGATTCATTTGATGAATCAAATTGGATTAAGAGTAATCCTAATTGGGCTAACTTGAGTTCGACTCAAGTTGATTCATGTGTTCAATGAGTCTAATTTAGATTTTGACTCATTGAATCAATTTAATTAAATGAATTAGATTCATTATATTAAGTTGGCTTGAATCAAATGGTTAGATTAGATCAACCATGGAAGAGATTGGGTCAAGTTTGACTTGACTTAAGAAGGAAGACCAAAGGTTAATTTTGACTTGACCTTTTGCCACCTCATTGGTGAGTTGGCATTAGGTGGACCAATGATGATACTCCACATCATCATGGGTGCCACCTCATGGAAGTTACAAAGCCATTCTCTTTAATGGTTTCATATTAATTGCAATTAATGCAATTAATTTGGGAGTTTTTCACCATTGAGAGTGGCCGACCACTTTGTGTTTGATTGTGATTTCAATTTTCATTCAAGTGGTGTATCTTCTTCTTCTTCCTCTTGATGCTCTTCCTCTCCCTCTCCTCCTTGCCTTGGACGAATCTTACCAAGGTGCTAGCACACCTTTGTGTAAGGTTTTCTCCACCTACGTGTCCGTGTGGATATTTCTAGAGGACCGACGCTTGACGGTCTAGAGATCCGACAACTCCTTGGACGAGCGGGAACGCGAAAGGCACGCAACAAGGGTAAAGTTCTTAACATGTAGATCTACGAGTAGATCTAAAAGGTTTTTCAAACTCATACTCGTATTTATCGTTCGGTTTTCCTTGCACGGATCCGTTGACCTTGGGTGATTCGGGGTTTTCGCGGCCTGAAAAACCCAACAGTGGTATCAGAGCCACGTGCAAGGCTTGTACGAGTTTGTTTTTGGTTTTATGAAAACTAAAGTTTCTGTAATTTTCTGTAAAATTATGATTTTCGAGTTTTTATGGATAATTTTTCCGTAGAAGCGAAGCACAAGTGTCTCAGCACTTGTAGGCTTCGGCTACCGGAAAGATTTTTCCAAAACGGCTTCGTTTCGCCCCAAAATTTTTTGGGGACAGCGGGCTTGGGTGCCATTAGATCGCTTAGGAGCAACTCACGATGGTTAGATCGTGGGTAGGGGTACTGCCCCTAACCCCGCAAGGGGATTTGCTCCGCGGTTGCACCCGAAATCGCTAAAAACGAACCCGCCGGGAAGATTTTTCTGAAACGGCAATGTCTCGGCCCAAATCGTTTTGGGACAGCGGGTTTAGGCACTGTTGGATCGCAAAGGAACCTTCGCGATGGTTAGATCGCGGGTAGGGGCGCTGCCCCTGGACCCGCAAGGGGATCCGTTCCGCGATTGCGCCCGAAACCGCTAAACGGGTCCGCCGGGAAATTTTACTCGTAAAATTGTAAAAATTAATTTTAAAATTACAGAAAATTAAGAAAATATATAATTTTGAATTATATATTAATTTTGTGATAGTCATGGCCCAAAAACCCAATGTGATTGGATTGTGTTGTAATTCATAATACGGCCTGCGTGTCGTTATGTGTTTGCGAGTGTTGTATTATATTCGCGACCTGCGCGTCGTGCCTTCTCTTATATTCTTGTTGTAAATTAGATTTAGACTCGAATGTAACTCGAGTTTCAAATTGTAATGTACAAATTGGAGCGGTGGAGGGTCCACACGAGACGGAGTTCCGAGGCGGACACGAGCAACACAAGGTGGTCAAAGGGAGGAGCTTGGAGAAGCTGTTGACCCTAGGTTGACCAATCGATCTTCTCATTGGCTTGAGAAGATCGTAGTAGGGCAATGACTAAATCACAAATAGATTAATTAGTTAATTGCTTATGTATATGATGCATGTTTAATAAGTAATTAATTAATTAGTGCCTTACGATTAGATTAGATCTAAGTCGTGCACATGATGCACCCTTGCGTTTTGATTAGATCTAAGTCGTGCACAGGATGCATCCTTTTCGATTAGATTAGATCTCAATCGACTAAACTCTAATGCCTAACCGTGCTGTGATACCTATCACTACGTCGATCACATGTATTGTTGAATCTGCCAAAGCAGAGCAATACATATTATCTTGGTAGGGTACGGAAGGACAATCTTGGTCCCGCCTATCAACGCATGGGTGAATACAAACTCAATTAGATTGAGTATTCCTAGTTACTCGGTTCGATCGAGTCAACTATAGGCATTCTTCCAATAGTTGGAAAGGTAGGACAAAATCACGTTTATATTAACTCTCGGGCATATTAGCCAAAGCTAACTCGAGTTTTAATATAAATATGGATCTTGATCCTATAAACAAGAGTTGCATAGAGATGTAATTGGTAATCGTTACCTACCGATCATACTAAGTCTTGGGCGTATTAGCCAAAGCTAACTCAAGGGTTAGTATGATGTGGATCTTGTCCCACAAGAATTATAGAATTCAGTGGGAACATCATTTAATTAAAGGCCTAATTAAATGATTTTAAAAGAATATGATATTTATTTCTACAAATTTTCTGTTGTAGATAACCATGACGTCAAACATGAATTCCTTCTCCCTGCAATCTGTCCTTGAGAAGGACAAGCTCAACGGAGCGAATTTCCTGGACTGGTATAGGAACTTGAGAATAATTCTCACCCAGGAACGTAAACTGTACGTTCTGGAGCAGCCCATTCCGGAGGCTCCTCCTGCCAATGCCCCGCGAGCAGACAAAGATGCTTACAAGAAGCATCAAGACGACGCATTAGATGTGTCCTGTCTAATGCTCGCGACCATGAACTCTGAGCTTCAGAAGCAACACGAGTTGATGGGCGCTTACGATATGGTTGAGCATCTTCGCCAACTATATCAGGGACAAGCGAGGCATGAGAGATTTGAGATCTCTAAGGCACTGTTTCAGTGCAAGATGTCAGACGGGGCTCCTGTAGGTCCTTATGTACTCAAGATGATTGGGTACATAGAGAACCTACAAAGACTGGGGTTCCCACTTGGCCAAGAGCTGGCCACTGACTTGATCTTGCAGTCCTTGCCGGATAGCTATAGTCAATTCGTTCTCAACTATAACATGAACGAGATTGACAAGCCACCGCCCGAGCTACTTAGTATGTTACGAACTGCTGAGATTAACCTTAAGAAGGTTAAGCCCATTCTGATGGTCCAGGACCACGAGGGCAAGTGCAAGCCCAACGGTAAGGGAAAGGCCCAAACCTAGAGCAAAGGCAAGGCATCAAGCCTAAAGGAGGGGTCGCCAGGATGCTACCTGCTTCCACTGGACCGGGCACTGGAAGAGGAACTGCAAGGTATACTTGGAGGATCTTAAGAAGAAGCGAAGTGAGACTTCCACTTCAGGTATATATGTTATAGAAGTCAATCTATCTATTTCTACATCATGGGTATTAGATACTGGATGTGCTTCTCACATTTGTACTGATGTGCAGGCGCTGAGAAATAACAGAGCATTGGCAAAGGGCGAGGTGGACCTACGAGTAGGCAATGGAGCACGGGTTGCTGCTGTTGCTGTAGGAACTTATCAGCTATCTCTGCCCTCTGGGATTGTACTAAATTTAGATTATTGTTGTTATGTGCCTGCTCTTACTAAGAACATAGTTTTAGTTTCTTGTTTAGACAAGAAAGGATACTCTTTTATAATAAAAGACAAATGTTGTTCTGTTTATTTAAAAGATATGTTCTATTGTAGTGCACCACTAATAAACGGACTCTATATTCTAGACCTTGAGAGCCCTATCTATAACATTAATTCCAAGAGGTTCAAGTCAAATGACATGAAACAAACTTATCTCTGGCACTGTCGCTTAGGTCATATAAATGACAAGCGCTTATCCCAGCTCCATAAGGATCGTTTGCTGAACTCATTTGATTTTGAATCATATGAGATATGCGAGTCATGCCTACGAGGCAAGATGACCAAGACTCCCTTTAGTGGGCACAGCGAGAGAGCGACTGATTTGTTAGGACTCATACATAGTGATGTATGTGGCCCTTTCAATGTCGCTGCTAGAGGCGGTTATAGATACTTCATCACATTTACTGATGACTTCAGTAGATATGGTTATGTGTACTTGATGACACATAAGTCTGAATCCTTTGAAAAGTTCAAAGAATTCAAGAATGAAGTACATAACCAGCTTGGCAAGAGTATTAAAATACTTCGATCAGATCGAAGTGGTGAATACTTAAGCCATGAGTTCCGTGACTACTTAGCTGAGTGTGGGATTTTATCTCAACTCACTCCTCCTAGAACACCACAGTGGAATGGTGTATCCGAAAGGAGGAATCGTACCTTATTAGATATGGTACGATCTATGATGAGTCACACAGATCTTCCGACATATCTATGGGGATATGCTCTAGACACGGCAGCTTTCATTCTCAACCGAGTTCCATCCAAGGTCGTGATAAAGACACCATATAAGATATGGACTGGGAGAGATGCCCAGGTGTCTTTCATGAGGATTTGGGGCTGTGAGGCTTACGTACGACGTCAAGTCTCAGACAAATTAGGACCCAAATCCGACAAGTGCTATTTTATCGGATATCCCAAGGAAACTAAGGGATATTACTTCTACATTCCCAATCAGTACAAGGTAGTTGTGGCAAAGACTGGGGTCTTTCTAGAAAGGGACTTTGTTTCTAGAAAGACTAGTGGGAGCACGTTCGATCTTGAAGAAGTTCAAGATGCGAACAATAGCACTGATGCCTCGATGGAAGTTGAACTAGAACCACAAAGTGTTGTGGATGATGTTGTTCCACAAGGAGTTGAGAAACAACAACCAGTTCAAGTAGACATACCTCTTCGCAGATCTGATAGGGTACGTCGTCAGCCTGAGAGATACTCATTTCTCTTGTCTGACCATGATGACATTATGCTCATAGAGGATGAGCCTACCACCTATCAGGAAGCTATGATGAGACCAGATTCCGAGAAATGGCTAGAAGCCATGAGATCCGAGATGGAATCCATGTACACCAACCAAGTATAGACTTTGGTTGATCCACCTAAAGGGGTAAAACCCATAGGGTGTAAGTGGATTTTTAAGTGAAAGACTGACATGGATGGACTTATCTATAAGGGTCACTTGGTAGCTAAAGGTTTCAAGCAGATTCATGGTATTGACTATGATGAGACCTTTTCTCCAGTAGCAATGTTTAAGTCCATTCGGATCATGCTTGCTATTGCAGCCTACCATGACTATGAGATATGGCAGATGGATGTCAAAACCACGTTTCTGAATGGAAACCTACTCGAGGATGTGTACATGACACAACCTGAGGGTTTTGTAGTTCCACAGCATACTAGTAGAGTATGCAAGCTGCATAGGTCCATTTATGGACTAAAGCAAGCTTCTTGGAGCTGGAATCTTCGATTCGATGATGCAATCAAACAGTTTGGTTTCATCAAGAACGAAGATGAACCTTGTGTCTACAAGAAGGTTGTAGGGGATATAGTTGTCTTCCTAATATTGTATGTGGATGACATACTACTCATTGGGAAGGACATCCCTATGCTTCAGTCTGTCAAGACCTGGCTAGAGAGTTGCTTCTCAATGAAGGACTTAGGTGAGGCATCCCGCATTCTAGGAATACAGATCTATAGAGATAGATCTAAGAGATTGCTTAGCCTAAGTCAGAGTACATACATTGACAAGGTACTCCTTCGGTTTGCCATGCAGAACTCCAAGAAGGGATTTCTGCCGATGTCACATGGCGTGAGTCTTTCGAAGACTCAAAGTCCCTCTTCTAGAGAGGAGAGAGACCGCATGGATCAGATCCCTTATGCCTCAGCCATAGGATCGATCATGTACGCCATGCTATGTACTTGACCTGATGTCTCGTATGCTTTGAGCATGACGAGCAGATACCAGTCAGATCCAGGTGAAAGTCACTGGATAGCGGTCAAGAATATTCTTAAGTACTTAAGAAGGACTAAAGAATATTTCTTGATATATGGAGGCAATGAAGAGCTAGCTATAAAGGGTTACAGTGATGCTAGCTTCCAGACCGACCAGGATGACTATAGATCGCAGTCGGGGTTCGTATTTTGCATTAATGGTGGCGCTGTCAGCTGGAAGAGTTCGAAGCAGGATACAGCGGCTGATTCTACAACAGAAGCCGAGTATATTGTTGCATCATAAGCAGCAAAGGAGGCAGTTTGGATCCGCAAGTTCATCACTGAACTTAGGGTGGTTCCCAGCATTGCTGACCCCATTGCGCTCTATTGTGACAACAATGGAGCTATAGCACAGGCGAAGGAACCTCGCTCACACCAGCGGACCAAGCATATACTACGGCGCTTCCATCTCATTCGAGAGATTATCGATAGAGGAGATGTGAAAATTTGCAGAGTACCTACAGAGGCTAACATCGCAGATCCCTTGACCAAAGCTTTGGCACAGAGGAAGCATGATGGTCACACTAGGTCATTATGCCTTAGAGCCTATACTGATTGACACTAGTGCTAGTTGGAGATTGTTAGTTAGAGCCCTAGAGCCAATCATTTGATGATTGTATGGACTCATTGTATCATATTCTTGTATATTAATAAAGGCATTTGTTTGGTTATTATACTTATTTGTATTAGTGCCAAATAGACTAAGTATAATAGCGTCCTTGAGTAGAAGGTTCATACCTATATCAATCGATTAGTTGAATCGATAGTGAGATGATATAGGGAACACTACTTTAAATCATTCCTAGTCGAGTATTAACATTCAGGGACAATGTTAATGCAATAAGACTAGCATGTAGGTCAACTCGATGACTTGATCTCACAAGTCATGGATATGGAGATATCAAGTTGACACATGGGTATGCATTGGAGAATGTATACTGAATGACCCGCCATGAGAAAGTATCATGGATCATTATATGAGTGTCATATACTTTCTCATGTGGCTATTAGTATGACTATTAGTCCTTGGACCTGAAGTCACCATGGATCCCTACATAAGGAGTTATTTACTTTGGTTTCGTCAGACGTCACCCGTAACTGGGTGGACTATAAAGGCGATTACTGGGTATATAACGAATTATGTAGAGGGATGTGAGTGATGTAGATGGGATCTATCCCTCCCATATGACGGGAGCGACATCGGTATTCTTGATAGAGTGAGACCACTAAGTGCATGGCCATGCCCAAATGAGTCAACATTAGATGTTGAGCTCATTTGATCGAGTGAGTCTACTTGGAGTTCAAGATTTAGATTGATTAGAGGATGACACAGTCTATGTCTCATATTGATCAATCTAGATGTCTAGGATAGAAGGACAGTGTCACATATTGTGAGGAGTCACAATTAGTAGTCACAAGGTGATGTCGGATCTCGACATTCTTGTAACTTGGGTAGTAATGATGTATTGCTAGATACTGCTCATTACTTATGCTCCTAAATGGGTATAGGGCATTGCCAACGTTATAAGAACCTATAGGGTCACACACTTAGGACAATTAGATGGAGATTAGGTTCATATGATGAACCAAGAGGATTAGATTCATTTGATGAATCAAATTGGATTAAGAGTAATTCTAATTGGGCTAACTTGAGTTCGACTCAAGTTGATTCATGTGTTCAATGAGTCTAATTTAGATTTTGACTCATTGAATCAATTTAATTAAATGAATTAGATTCATTATATTAAGTTGGCTTGAATCAAATGGTTAGATTAGATCAACCATGGAAGAGATTGGGTCAAGTTTGACTTGACTTAAGAAGGAAGACCAAAGGTTAATTTTGACTTGACCTTTTGCCACCTCATTGGTGAGTTGGCATTAGGTGGACCAATGATGATACTCCACATCATCATGGGTGCCACCTCATGGAAGTTACAAAGCCATTCTCTTTAATGGTTTCATATTAATTGCAATTAATGCAATTAATTTGGGAGTTTTTCACCATTGAGAGTGGCCGGCCACTTTGTGTTTGATTGTGATTTCAATTTTCATTCAAGTGGTGTATCTTCTTCTTCTTCCTCTTGAAGCTCTTCCTCTCCCTCTCCTCCTTGCCTTGGCTGAATCTTACCAAGGTGCTAGCACACCTTTGTGTAAGGTTTTCTCCATCTACGTGTCCATGTGGATATTTCTAGAGGACCGACGCTTGACGGTCTAGAGATCCGGCAACTCCTTGGACGAGCGGGAACGCGAAAGGCACGCAACAAGGGTAAAGTTCTTAACATGTAGATCTAGGAGTAGATCTAAAAGGTTTTTCAAACTCGTACTCGTATTTATCGTTCGGTTTTCCTTGCACGGATCCATTGGCCTTGGGTGATTCGGGGTTTCCGCGACACGAAAAGCGGTTTTCGCGGCCTGAAAAACCCAACAGAGGGAAGCGACTTCGAGGCATACGGGAAGGATGGCATTGGGGACGAGCCGCGGGCTTGAATGCATCTGAGGGACGAGAGCCAAAGGAAGTAGGCTTGAAGGCAAGAGGTCAAAGCTGCAAATAAAGCGTCAAATGAGTCATAAGGGTGAGGATACGAGTGCATGAGAGATTGTACTCGGAGTAAATTCCTAGTTTTAGGGTTTACTGTAGCAGTACTGTAACGCTACTGTAGCAGTACTGTAGCAGTCGACTGCATGTTTTAGCAGTTGATTGGTGAAGTCAACTGGGGCAGTCGACTGGCAGCGAACAGAATGTCTCTGTTCGCTCGGTTAGTGTGGAATCGAGCCGTTGGGATGTAATGGTCGAATTTCCACAGAGTCCAATCGACTGCATGTTTTAGCAGTCGACTGGTAGGCGGGGTTTTCCAACCCATGGCCTATATGACCAAGCCTTGGAAGCTTGGTTGAGGCTGACAAAATTAGTGGTGGGTTACCTCTAATTAGTAGTCAACTAGTGCTCTAGCAATCCAAGTGCTCTTGATCGAGTTGTGGCTGTTGGTGCAACATCCCTCAGGTCAAGGTTGACCTGGGTGACCAAGCTGAGTCTTGGTTTGAGTTTAGATGTTTGACAATAAGAAATTGATTGAAGAAGAGTCAAGTAGATCAAGGTTGACCGGATACTTGACAGGGAAGTCCTGGTGAGTGAAGCCAGGCAGAAGGAAAACCCTAGTGAGTGAAGCTAGGTGAAAGTCCTAGTGAGTGAAGCTAGGTGAAAGTCCTGGTGAGTGGAACCAGGTGAAAACCCTAGTGAGTGAAGCTAGGTGAAAGTCCTGGTGAGTGAAGCCAGGCAGAAGGAAAACCCTAGTGAGTGAAGCTAGGTGAAAGTCCTGGTGAGTGAAACCAGGTGAAAACCCTAGTGAGTGAAGCTAGGTGAAAGTCCTGGTGAGTGAAGCCAGGCAGAAGGAAAACCCTAGTGAGTGAAGCTAGGTGAAAGTCTTGGTGAGTGAAGCCAGGTGAAAGCCCTAGTGAGTGAAACTAGGCAGATGGAAAACCCTAGTGAGTGAAGCTAGGTGAAAGTCCTAGTGAGTGAAGCCGTGCAGGAAAATCCAGATGGATCAAGGATGATCGGACATCCGGTGTTGGGAAGTCCAAGTAGGTCAAAGGATCGGATACTTGGCACGAGGAAATCTGAGATAGGTCAAGGGATTGACATCCATGGAAGTCCGGATAGGTCAAGGAGTGACCGATACTTGGCATGAATAGGAAAGTCTAAGTGGGTCAAAGGATTGACCGACACTTGGTGGGAAGTCCTAGCAGTCAAAGGAGTGACCAGATGCTAGGCATGATGTACCAACAGTCAAGGTTGACCGGATGTTGGTTTGAGAGGCTTGGAACTTGGTTTTGGGCAAAATCCAATGTTGGATCGATCGTCGATTAGAGCCGGATCGATCGCTGGATCGATCCGACATCCCGGCGCTCCGGATCGATCCGTGGATCGATTCAGATGTTCCAATCGATCGTGGATCGATTGGGACGCGCCTGCTATGGCCGGATCGATCCGTGGATCGATCCAGGCGTTTTTCCAGAGCACAGAGGCGCTCTGGATCGATCCGTGGATCGATCCAAAGCCTCCCCGATCGATTGGGAATATTCGAATCGATCGGGATCCGACCGTTGGCGTCGATAAAGGCCGCAGGCGTTCATTTCCTTCGGCATCTCTTCTCCGATTCACTCCAGATTTCTCGCCAGCTCCTCCACAGCACTCACAAAGCTCAGATCGCCAGTTCTTGAAGGATCTTGGAAGGTTTCCAAGTCAAGAGGCGGATCAAAGTCAAAGAAGAGAAGCTAGGGTTAGGGTTTGTACTCATTGTAAGCTTGTAAGCTTGTATTTCTTGTATCCTTTCCCTCTCTTCTTGTACTGAGTCTTGTAGGGCTTCTCCGCCCTTGGTAGTTACCATAAAGGAGAGTTTTATTTAGTGGAGGGTGTGTGTGTTGGTGTGGATCCTTGGATTAGTCACCTCTTTGGAGGTGGATACCAAGTAAACCAACCGTGTTAGCGTTGTGTGATTGTTTCTGTATTTTCCGCTGCACATCTTTGAAGGAACAAGCAATGCCGAGCAACGAGCGAACGCGACGAGCTATTCACCCCCCCCTCTAGCTACTTTTGGTCCTAACAGTGGCGAGGTTTCTCCACCGACAAGGAGGATTGTGCTAGCCAGAGTTTCCGGGGATTAATCCACCCAAGGATTGAGGGATCGTCCACCTTACGGACAGCCGTGGAGTAGGAGCAAGTTATCTCCGAACCACGTAAACGAGCTTGTTAGCGGTTTGCATTCTTTCTTATTCTTGCCTTTAGTTTAGCTTATTTGTTTTGTATTTCCGCTGCGCAAGCTAACAAGTGTAGGAAGAAACGATTTGGGGGCGCCGTCTATCCAACCCCCCTTCAAGCCGACCATCGATCCCTAACACTATCTTCGTCTTCCCGAACGGGCCTCCTTCCGAACCCAGTGGCAGGTCGGACCGCCAACCTCCCCTGAGCTAAAGAGGTTCAAGACCCGATCGGACTATCTTCACACTGCCAACATGCTAACCGGTCTGAAGTTTGACATTAACAAATTCTTACCTGAAGGGGTGATGTACATATTCGGCCTGAGTCCGATCCGGACTCCCCTCCCGAGCGGCTTCGGTAAGAATTTTACTTGTGCATTCACCTTGATTGCTAACTGATTTTCTCCTTTTTCCGTTGCAGCGGACATTGTCATGCAGTCCGTGATGGTCGGGATTTTGAAGAGGAAAGCGGCGGCGCTCGAGGCCACAGCTGCCAAAGAGATGGAGTTGCTTGGCATTGAGCCGGTCGGCTCACACGAAGGAGAGAGCGAGTCGAATGCGGGGGAGTCAGCCTCTCAGGCTTCTCTCCCGGAGCCGGCAGTTGGCATAACTTCTAGCCGAGGGCCTTCCGTCCGGGAGGAAGGCTCCGCTCAGGAGGAAGAGCGCCCTCTCCGACAAAAGAGGCGTCGCACGGAGACACCACTTCGCTCGGCTACTTCCGCGGTCCAGCCATCCGAACGGACCACCGCCGATTCTCACGGCAAAGCCCCAGCGGTGGAGGCGATCTCGTCCGATCGGACCCCATCCCAACTGGACGCGTCCGCGGACCCCCTCGAGGCCTTACCTGTCAGCGCCTTTCCGCCCTCTCCCCGCCGAGTCCAACGCTCGGCCATTTTGTCCCAATTTTCTGCACCGGCCTCCGATCCTTCCCCAGCTTCTGCTCAGACGACTCCCGGTCGGCACCGTACGATCAGGGCCACGCTGCATCTCCCTACCGAGGAGCTTATGGTCGAGTCCGCTTGGCCAACTATGCCTGAGCATATGATTACTATGAAGGGGTCCCTTGCCGAGATGTGGCCCGATGCTAGGGCTCGAGTTGCCTTGATTCCGCTCGGTAAATTGGCTAACAGTCATATGCAGCAGGCCACTGGGGTAAATGTGTCTTCTTCCTAAGTTTTTTATGCCGTAATTCCGATCGGCTATTAATATTCCTATTAATGCCAGAGATGGGTGGAGGAGATCGTTGTCTCCAACCGATTGGCTATGGCGGAAGAAGAGATAAAAAGGCTAAGGAGTTCGGGCGGCGCGCCCTCCCAGGGTCCTTCATACGTCGAGCTGCAGAAAGAGCTCAAGAAGACCCAAGATCTGTTGGCGGCTGAAAAAAAGACGGCCGGCCAGGCCTATACTCTAGCCGAACTCTAACGACAGGTCAAATCTCTTGACCGGAAAATAAGCCTTGCCACCGATCGGAAGAAGACGGTCATCGCCGATCTGGAGAAGAAAAATGTCGAGGCCCGGGGCCTGGAGCAACGGGTCAAAGAGCTGATGGAGCTGCTGGACGACGAGAAGGTGAGCCGCTCGGCCGAGGTGATTAAACATAAGGATGAACTGAAGACTTTGCAGGAGTCTCTCGAAGCTTCTCAAGCTGCCTTCAAGGAATATCAAGAGGCGGAACCCGACCGAGTCACAACCCTGAGGCAGAAGCACATCCGCTCGACCGAATTTTCAGAAAAAGTGTGCGAGCGGATGTATACTGCCTTTGAGCTTGCCATCATCGCCACGACAGCCTATCTGACATCCAAGGGTCAGCTCCCTGATTCCGCCAGCATCCCGGCCCAAGACTATGCGGCGCTCCTTAGCACCATCCCTAAGGACCTTTATGATTTTTTTGGAATAGAAGTATCTATGTAATTCGGCCGTTCGGGCACAACCTTCCTTTTTGTAATTCGGCCGCTCGGCCTTGCTTTCTCTAATTCCAATGAAAAATTTATCTGTGTTGTGCAACTTCATTTTTACTTTGCATGCTTGTGGGTGATTGGTCGGGGCCTATGACACACATGTTGGAGCGCGAAGCATCCGACGATCGAACCTTAGTTTTGATAATGGCAAAGGATTCAAAGTTAAGTTAGTGCGTGATCTAACATGTTTGAATGAGTGTTTCAGGAAAGTCCTAGCTGCGGTTAGGCAGGTGAAAAACCCTAAGGGTGGTAACCTTAGGTCCTAGGGGGCGGTAACCCTAGGTGGAGGAAAACCCTAAGGGGCGGTAACCTTAGGTCCTAGGGGGCGGTAACCCTAGGTCCTATGGGGGTAACCCTAGGCGAAAAGTCCAGTCGGTCTGGAGGGCCGGACTGGCATCAGGTAAATCTCCTGAGTGGAGTAGGTGAGGGCGCGTTCCCCATAGAGGGAACAGTAGGGGTCGGGTCGACCTAGGGTTTCCGGTTGGAAATCCGAAGTCAGACTCGGACAGTCCGAAGACTGTCAGCTCTTTTTCACTTATGAATTATCATATTCTAACATTGTCTTGAAGGGTATGCAATTGCTCGGACTAACCTTGTTTTCAGGAGAAGCGGCTCCTAGAAAAAGGAGGTCCGGGCGCCCGGGATGGATCCGGGCGCCCGGGACCAACTTTTATCCCCTGCGCGACTTCGCGACGTGGAGCAACCTGGTTGGCTGGCCACGTCACACTCCAGGCGCCCGGAAAGGTCCCAGGCGCCCGGAACCTCATATAAAAGGAGGGTTGAGGTGCAACTTTAAAGAAAACAATCTTCTAAGCATTCTCCGTGCGACAAGCTGCTAACGTCTCGACTCAGAAGTGCTGCAACGACAACCCGGAGCTTCAGTTTTAGTATTTTTATTATCGGTACAATATTCTTTTCTGCTAAAATTATACTTAGCTTGCAATAGCTTTTACGAATTATAGTTGTTGCCCACCGGAAGCGATCAAGGATCGCGGGCCTTCGAGTAGGAGTCGTCACAGGCTCCGAACGAAGTAAATCCTTCGTGTCCACTTTATTTACTTTCCGCTGCGTTATTTCTGAACAAGCTTTTATGATTTCGAAAAACGAAATAGCCACGAGCGCTATTCACCCCCCCCCCTCTAGCGCTTTCGATCCATCAATTGGTATCAGAGCGGGGTCATTTTGAATCGGTGCAACCACCATCCAAAATATTTTTTCGTGGTATTTTTTAGATTTTTAGAGTCGATTAGAATTTAGCCTGATAGCTATATTCTAATTCTTTTTCCCCAGAATCAGTTTTTCTCGGAATTGGTGCAACACCACCCGAGTTCGTGATCTATTTTTTTTTCCTTCTGCACTACTAAGCCAGGACCAAGTCCTGGGACATTTTGTTGGTTGTTTTTCGTTTTAGGTTAATCTGAAATGGCCCTTCAAGAAGGCTACAGTACAGCCCGCCCTCCGCTATTCACCGGAGACGACTTCGGGTACTGGAAGGGTCGGATGGAGGCATATCTCCAGACTCACTTTGAAGTCTGGATGATTGTCAAAACCGGATTCCAACTACCATCTGATAGCGCCGGCAAACCACTACCGTACGAGGACTGGGATGCATCTTTTATCAAGAAGGTGAAAGTAAATGCCAAGGCAACCTGCACCCTCCAGTGTGGCCTATCAAAAGAAGAACTCAACCTCGTCGGCCCCTTCAACAGTGCCAAAGAGTTGTGGGAGAAACTAATTGAACTTCACGAAGGGACATCCGACACCAAAGTAAGTAAAAGAGACCTAATTTTTAATAAATTATTTAACATCAAATTGCAGGAAGGTGAAACAGCTGCCCAACTCCATGCCCGGATTCAAGATCTGCTCAATGGTCTTCATGCAATTGGACAGAAGGTAGACAACCGGGACATCATAAGGTATTCTCTAAACGCCTTTCCAAGGAACACCTTGTGGGCATCCATGGTAGATGCCTATAAGGTCTCCAAGGACTTATCTACCATTAAACTAGATGAACTTTTTGCAGAACTCGAACTTCACGAACAGACTAATGCACGCCCGACCGAGAAAGGGTTGGCTTTGATTGCAGGAACAGGGAGATCGCGTGAGTCAAAAATCAAGCGAAGAACCGAACCTTAGTCAGAAGAAGAACCAGATTCGGAAGACGACGATGAACTTACAACCGAGATAGTCAACTTAGTAAAGAAGCTCTGCAAAAAGAAGGGCTTCAACAAAAAGGATCTCAGAAAGGTCATCTAGTCTAAAGAAGCCCAACCAAGCTCGAAGGTTAAATTCGAAGTGACCTGCTACGGGTGCAATCAGAAGGGTCACATCAAGGCAAATTGCCCGAACCAGAAGGATCCAAAGAAACCCAAAAGAAAGAAGGCATTGAAGGCAACATGGGATGAGTCTTCTTCCGAGGAATCCGACGACGAAGAACAAGAACAGACGAACTTTCTCGCCTTGACAGCCCGGGACTACACCAACGGATCCGGAAGTGAGGAGGAATCGGAAGCCGAGTCCGAGAGAAGCCACGGGTCCGCATCCGTTTCCGAAGGACCGAACCCCTCTGTAAGTAAAAATCGTTTATATAGATTAATTAATTATTTAATGCATAAAGTAGCTAAGTCCAAGATTCGAATCAAATCGCTTCTAAGGGAGGTAACACTCCTTAAAGAAACGCCTAACAACGAATCCTTAACTGATCAAGTTCAGACTGGAACCTCAACTCAAGTTCAAAAACTTGAGGAAGAGAATTCCAATATGAAAAGTCAGGTAAAGGATTTGAAAACAACCCTAGAACGATTTTCCTTGGGATCCAAGAATCTTGACTTAATTCTTGGAACACAAAGGGCAATCTACAATCGAACTGGACTAGGATATAAAAAGAAATATAAATCTTACCTATCCTTAATAAACAAATCAAATAGTAAATCAGTCCAAGCTTGGGTTGTCAAGTCCAACCTGATCAATCAAGTAGGACTTGGACATTATTGGGTTCCTAAGGATCAAATACATTACCTCGATAAACCTTATCGAGGCTATGATCCAGGGGGAGCTAGCAGAAAAACAATTAAAATTAATAATTAAATTTAAATTTCAAAATTCGTAATTTAAAATTCAAGTTCAAAATTCGTAATTAAAATTTAAAATTCAAACTCAAAATTCAAAATTATTAAAATTCAAAATTATTAAAACTCAAAATTCGAAATTAATTTAAAACTCAAAATTCAAAATTTGAAATTATTAAAATTCAAAATTATTAAAACTCAAAATTCAAAATTCAAAATCAATTATTTAAAATTAATTCAAAATAGAAGGAGGGTCCAGAATAGCTGGCAACTCCGAAACCTATCTACCCGAAATGGGTAAACAAGAGTAAATTACCCGACATGGTAAGTAAGGATAGATTAAAAGGGTGAAGTTTAACTTGACCCACAGTACTGGTGAAGTTTTTGGATGATAGTACGTTAGGGAAGCTTGGGCATCGCATGTCTAGGAAGATATGGCTTCGACCTGGTGCATTTGGCCAAGTGGAACTAACCAAAGCTACCCTTAAATGGATCCTAACTAGTTAGACCAAGGTTTAGTATTAAGTTCAATGGGTAGGACTATTTGGAAAACCTCAAAGGCTTGGTTACTTTAATGAGCTCCTTGTGACTCACCATAGCCCAGAAGTTTATCCAAAGAATGCTTACTTGTTTAACCCAAAGCTAAACCCGAATCTAACATAAAGTTAAACCAAGCCCTAAAAATTGAACTAATTCATCTCACAGAATAATAGGATCCCCTGATTGAAACCATACATCGGGGTGAGATGACTAAGCAAATTAAAATTTAAATATTCTTCCAAATTAATTAACTTAATTATTTTTTCAAAATTAAGTAACTTAGAAATTTATTCTTAAAATTAAACTCCAAAAAAAAATGCCCAAAACAAGGGTCAAAAACCAGGGGCAGGCGCCCCCGGTTTACGAACCCGGGCGCCTCGCCTAACATGACCCCGGGCGCCCGGAACAGGCCCGGGCCCCCGGACTCCCTTATAAATAGGGGGCAGGGGGCGTCCCCTACCCTTGCACCTCCAAGTCTTCCTTAAGCTTTTTAGCTTCACTGCGAAGACTTTCAAAATTAAAATTTTCCGCGGTTGATACAAAGTCGCGACTCAACCGAGGTCGTCAGTTCTAAAATTTCTTACAATGGCTCCTCGGTAAAATTTCTATCCCTTCTTAAATCTTATTCCAAAACTTATAATGCTTGTTTATTTTTAGTATAATATTCGTTTGGAATTTAGGAAGCGTTCTAAATCTGGTGCTGGGCCCTCTACACCTAGCATTGACCCTAGGTTTCCCACCGACGAACTTAGGCTTAAGTTTGAGTCAACGATTTACATGGCCATTAGAACCAAATGTATAGATAGAGCGTTCTTTCTACGTTCTTGTGTTCCAGCCGTCGAGGCTATAAACCACTATAGGTTGCGGAACCTTGTTGAGTGTACCAGCTCGATAAACATAAGTTTGTGTGCCGAATTATACAACAACCTAGTAAAAATAGATGACTTTACCTATACCACTAGGGCAGCTGGGACGGATATCTCACTATCCCCCACTACCATTCGTGAGTTTCTAGGTTTACGAGAGTCACCCTGCACCTTTTTGTGCTATCCTCCCAGGGAGCTACCTTTTGAAAATCCCTACTCACATATTACCCTTGATACAATCTATTCATATTTTTTTGAGGACCAGCGTGATCCCACTGTGACCCAGTTTAGGTCAGTTACCCTTAGAGTCTAGGACTACGCCCTTTATAGAGTCCTAGTGTGTTGCATTCTACCACTAACCACCCGCGACGTTGCGGTAATGCGTCCATTCCACTCCTTTCTTCTTTATGCCCTGTGTCATAGGTTAGACATAGACTTCAGCCTACACATCTTTTCCACTATTATCTATGCGGCTGGATACGAGACCAGCGGATGGATACATATGCCCTACTGTCACATTCTGACAGCTTACATGTCCTCCTTGCACATTGATGTCACCAGAGGTGACACTCACTACATGACCGAATTTGACATTATAAGAGCTAGGAACATCTCCCTAGCTAGTATCCATATAGACGATGATGGTACCATGTCCTGGTAGAGGGGGGCACAGCACCAGCAGGAGGAGGAGGTAGAGCAGGATGATTTCATGTTGGCACTATTTCCTGAGGACGCCGCCCCTGCCCCACCACCAGCTCGAGCACCACGCCCAGCTCCCCGCACTCTAGCCGATCGAGTAGCTGGACTAGAGAGGGCTATGTCGAGCCTCCAACACGAGAGCTCCGAGTTTCATCGAGACATACGACGAGAGGTCTCCGATCTACGACGAGAGGTACGACAGGAGGTCTCCGACTTACGACGTGACGTACGGCAGGAGATCTCCGACCTGCGCCGAGATCTACGAGAGGATGATCGGGCTCGTCACACTGAGCTCCTGACACTACTCCGGTCACTGGGTTCCGGACCACCACCCTCATCATCTCAGTAGCTCGACTATAGCTCCATGACAGCATGTAGCAGCACCTTTATCTATGTTGACATTATGACAGCATGTAGCAGCACCTTTATCTATGTTGATATTATGACAGCATATAGCAGCACCTTTATCTATGTTGACTATTACTTCAGACTTGATTGATTCTGCCATAATTTAATAGACCAAGGTGTTTCAAAAACTATTTTAAAATTACACTTTTATAACTTCTAGGCAAACTTTTGATTTTTCAAAATCCCTAATTTACTAGACTTTCTAAATTTGGACTTAGCCTAGGCTTTTCCCCAGAAATCATGTTCCCCCAGGACTTAGCCAGAGCATCTCACAAACACCTAGGTCTACCTTGATTGTGTTTGCAAAACATAGAATGGTGTGAGATGCATAGGGTACAGCCTGGACTCAAGAATGCTTATTTCTGTGCATCAATATGAATCTGGGCATTAAATACGTGATTAACAGTAATCAAATCAAGTCTTCCAGCCTTAGTCAATTCTAACTGGATCAATTGACTTGACTTGACTAACCAAGTGAACACTGTTGCCCTCTAGGCAATCAGCAAGTAGCTAAACGGTTAGACAGTTGGTGAAGGAAATAATAAGTTTAAGCATGTCTGTACTTAAGGGATCTGATACCTGATCAAAACAAATCTTGACTCATGCTTGGTCTTTAGGGCTCTGATACCTTACTAAAACAAAATGGCAAGCTATTAAACATTAAGGTTATCGCTTCTCCTTTGCCTTAAGTATTCTTGAAATTCATTTCAAAAACATGCCTTAAACAACTTTTCAAAAACTTCTCCAAATTTAAAACTTTCAAGTGTCCTCTATTTTGAAAATTTTTTTTGGAATTTTATTTCCATAAGAGTCCTATACCTTCCTTTTCCTACACCATTCTGTTGGGGTGTACCAGGTGCAGTTAGTTGGGATTGAATCCCTACTTCTGATAAATGACTCCTAAATTCTCCCAAGAGGTACTTGCCACTACGATCTTACCGTAGTGTCTTGATACTTTTACTTTGTCGTTTCTCCACATCAGCCTCGTATTCTTTGAACTAATCAAAGCACTTAGACTTGCGGCACATCAAGTAAATATATCCGTATCTCAAATAGTTGTCTATAAAATAGATGAAATATTTGAAACAACCTCTTGCCTGGATGCTCATAGGATCACACAAATCAGAATGAACCAATTCCAATATATCTTTGACTCCTTACCCCTTAGACTTAAAAGCTTCTTGGTTATTTTTTCTTCCAAGTAAGACTCAGAGGTTGGAAAGATTTTCACTACTAATGAACCCAAAATTTCATCAGCTACCAATGAATCCTACTCAAGTTAATATAACCTAGCCTTAGAAGCCAAAGATATAATTGGTTCATTTTCGAAGGTTACTTTCTCTTAAAGTTAGAAGATGTGTTACTAATTTCCATTTGTTGCATCGTGAGAGTTATTGGATTTATAAATTGCCAACCAACGTACCAGAATAGATAATTTCCCTCTTTTTCTTAATAACAACTTTGTTATTAAAAGAGGCAGAATATCAAGTTCTTTGAATAGTTTAGAAACTGAAAACTAGTTCTTTCTAAACTTGGTGCGTAAAGACAATTACTCAAAAATCCATGTTTTATTCTTATCAAAAGATAAACATCTCCCACTGCAACAGCTACCATTTTTACAGTAGTGCCCATGTAAACGGTGTTTTAATTTTCATTTAGTTGCCGGGTTTCCTGGAACCCTGCAATGAATTGCGGACATGATTAATGACATCTGTATCTACACTTCAGGTTCTGGTAGATAACACCACTAAACATGTTTCAACTAATGAAATACACCTATATTGTTCTTAGTTCTAAGAAAGTCTATCTTAATGTCCAAGTCCTATTTCCAATCATTATAATTGGGATTACTAAGTTTTTCTTATAGTATGACTATTAGGGGATTGACAAACATTTTAAATCCTAAGAATCACAAAAATACTTGGTCAAGATCAACTCCTTAAAAATCCCCATGAATTTTGTATGCCACGATAGTGTGGACGTATACAAAATCGAAGAAGAGATTTTATTCATTAATTTTATTATCTCGTCAACTTTACTTTATGACGAATAAAATTAATAGTTGATTTGCCTTTGATCAAATATTTGGTCAAAAACTTTTGAATTAAAAAAAATATTGATTCCTCAAACAATATTATTTAAATTCACCAACACCTCAAACACCGTGAATTTTGCATGCCACGTTAGTGTGGACGTATACAAATTCAACATTTGTAAAAGGAGGGTTTTAACCCATTAATTTTATTATCTTGTCAACCTAACTTTTTGACAAATAAAATTAATAGTTGGTATCATTTGGTCACACAAATAATAGCAGTGACTCCGATGGGGAGGATACTATTAGATGTGTCTAAGTGTATACCATTACTTGACACTAAGTCCATTAATAAGATTATGCCCCTTCCGTTGGGGAAGATCACACGCTCTTAATTAACTTCCTATAGTCATCCAAAAATGGAAGTCTATTCTAGTGATCCACAAACAAGCTCATCCGTTATGGAGGAAGGCACTCAGAGCCAACGCGCAAGCTTGTTTGCATCACTTACAAACCAGTAATGGAGACCATGGGATTTACTTAAAAATCCCTCTCCCACTTAGTTATTTATAAATGAGGAATTTTAACTATGCTAGCCTACTAAATATGTAAACTAACATGCACACACAGCACAATATAAAAGCAATAAATAGAAAATCTAATTTTCAACTATTATAGCTTTTATCTCTTGTTGTCCTCCGTGTGTTGTCATCCCAAGCTGCTGCCATATTTGGCCACTGCCACGGTCTGTCGCATCCATCTTGCTCCTAGTTCCGCTGCGCCTCTGGTCCTTAGAAGGTTCCACGCTTTGCAAGATTCGATCCGCGACATAAATAGAATTTTACATTTTGATCCTATATTCCTCGAAGGAATGTACATGTAAACTAGATCGAACATAAAATAAAATTTACATCCATCGATCCTATATTCCATAAAAGGAATGTACATGTAACTAGATCAAAAATAAAATCCTAATAAAACTAAATACAGCTCCTGCTGTATTTTATAATACAATCATGCACACACAATAAAATGCCCTTGACATGTCCAAGGGTCCAATCACACACATAATAACTATAAGCCATAATAGTTGGATCCTGCATCCACAAAGTTAGCACATCCTACTATTAACCTGCCTAAATTATGTATGACATGTGCATAATTAAACTAATACCAAATACACAGAGGCAAAACCCTACCTCTGATACCAATTGTTGGTTGCTACTCGGAAAGCCTAGAGGTTCCACTGTACAAAAATTTTGTACAAAGGTCTGAACCTTTTCCTAACTACCATGTGTTCTTTTAAATTAAATTTTGGATCGCCTGCGGAACTTAAAACGTTTGATCCAAAACTTAATCTATTTGTTCTTTTAGGTTTTGACTTAGATCTCCTGCGGAACTTAACACGTTCGATCCAAATCACCTTAAGTTATTAATTCCATTAAATATTAATTTCCATATTTGGTTCGACGTGGCGAGGCACATGGCCTTCTTGGATATGGGAGCAACCACCACCGACTAGACAAAACCTTTTATAGAAATCTAATATTTAATTTCCTAAAATAACTTTAGGTTAACCGAAAAGAACAATCAAATCACAAGGAAAAATAAAACAAAAGAACACAAGTTCGAAAAACATATTCGAAATACTAGAACGTAAGCCTCTTGTATTTGGTATTATTTCCATAAATAACTAGTATGATGCGGAAAAGGAAAAACTACTAGTTATACCTTTTAGAAAGACCTCTTGATCTTCTACCGTATTCCTCTTCTAACCTCGGACGTTGTGTGGGCAACGATCTTCCGAGATGAGAAACCACCAACCACCTTCTTCTCCTCCTAGCTAGGTTCGGCCACAAAAAGCTTTACCAAGGATGAAGAACAAAACACCAACCAAGCTCCAAGAGATGTTAGCTTTCTCCTTCTTCTTCTTCTTCTTCTTCTCCAAGTAGTATTCGGCCGCCACAAGAGCTCCAAGCCTTTGAGAGTTTTGGCCACCACAAAGAGGAAGAGAGAAAGAGGATGGCCGGCCCTTCAAGGAATAAAAGAGGAAGAGAAAATAATAGAGGTTGTTCAATGAAGGCACCCTCACCCCTTCTTTTATATTCCTTTGCCTAGGCAAATTAGGAAATTTAATTACAATAAAATTTCCTCAATTTCCTAGACATGATTTAATTGAGAAAAATAAAATAAAATTTCCCAAATTAATCTCTAATGGCCGGCCACATCAAAAAAGGTAAATTAGACAAGTTTTAATCAACAATTAAAACTTCCTAATTTGTTTCCGGAAATTTTAAAAATTAAAATTTCTCTTTAAAAATCTCTTCATGGTTGATAAAAAGAAATTTCTATAATTTTAATTTTATCAACATGTGGATAATTTTAAAGAGAAAATAAAATATCTCACCAATCTACAAATAAGGAAAGAGATCTAATCTCTTTCTTTAATCTTTTGTAGATCTTTAATAAGAGAGATATTTTAATTTTAATTCTCTTTAATAAATTATTTCTTCCACATAATAAAAATTAAAATTAAAATTCCTTTTTAATTTAATTTGGCCGGCCCCCACTAGCTTGGGTTCAAGCTAGGGCCGGCCACCCCAATTTATACCTAGGCCGGCCCTAGCTTGGTTCCCAAGCTAGCTTGGTCGGCCCCCTATTGGTGGGTATAAAAGGTGGGTATAGGTGGGTATAGTACTCTATAAATAAGAGGCTACGATAGGGACCGAGAGGAGGAATTGGTTTTGGTCTCCCGATAAAAGTGTTCGCCCCGAACACACAACTTAATTTTATCAATAATAATTCATTCCACTAGAGAACTATTATTGAACTACCGCACCAATCCCAAATTACATTTTTGGGCTCCTTCTTATTATGAGTGTGTTAGTCTCCCTGTGTTTAAGATATCGAATGTCCACTAATTAAGTGAGTTACTGACAACTCATTTAATTAATATCTAAGTCCAAGAGTAGTACCATTCAACCTTATTGTCATGTCGGACTAGGTCTACCTGCAGGGTTTAACATGACAATCCTTATGAGCTTCTCTTGAGGACATTATCAACCTAGTATCTCTAGGACACAGTTTCCTTCTATAATCAACAACACACACTATAAGTGATACCATTTCCCAACTTATCGGGCTTATTGATTCATCGAACTAAATCTCACCCATTGATAAATTAAAGAAATAAATATCAAATATATGTGCTTGTTATTATATTAGGATTAAGAGCACACACTTCCATAATAACTGAGGTCTTTGTTTCTTTATAAAGTCAGTATAAAAGAAACGACCTCAAATGGTCCTACTCAATACAGTCTAAGTGTACTAGTGTAATTATACAGTCAAGATAAACAGATACTAAATTACACTACGACCTTCTAATGGTTTGTTCCTTTCCATTTTGGTCGTGAGCTACTGTTTATAATTTATAAGGTACTGATAACATCATCTTCTACATGTGGCACCACATACTATGTTATCTACAGTATAAATTAATTGAACAACTACATTTATCACAAATGTAGACATTTGACCAATGTGATTCTTATTTCTAGATAAATGTTTTATACCAAAAGCTTGGCTTTTAGTATACATTATAACATCTAAACCATTTCGGAAGAAAAAGTCGATCGGGAAATTCTATGAAGTAACTCGGTCGGGTCTTCATAGGAGGAACTGGAGACTCTAAACCATCTCATAGCAAAAGTCGATCGGGAAATTCTATGAAGTAACTCGGTCGGGTCTTCATAGGAGGAACCGGAGACTCTAAATCATCTCATAGCAAAAGTCGATCAGGAAATTCTATGAAGTAACTCGGTCGGGTCTTCATAGGAGGAACCGGAGACTCTAAACCATCTCGGGAGCAAAAGTCGATCGGGAAATTCTATGAACTAACTCGGATGGGTCTTCATAGGAGGAAGCGGAGACTCTAAACCATCTCGGAAGCAAAAGTTGATCGGGAAATTCTATGAAGTAACTCGGACGGGTCTTCATAGGAGAAACCGGAGACTCTAAACCATCTCATAGCAAAAGTCGATCGGCAAATTCTATGAAGTAACTCGGTCGGGTCTTCATAGGAGGAACCGGAGACTCTAAACCATCTCATAGCAAAAGTCGATCGGGAAATTCTATGAAGTAACTCGGTCGGGTCTTCATAGGAGGAACCGGAGATTCTAAACCATCTCAGGAGCAAAAGTCGATCGGGAAATTCTATGAAGTAACTCGGACGGGTCTTCATAGTATGAACCGGAGACTCTAAACCATCCTGGAAGCAAAAGTCGATCGGGAAATTCTATGAACTAACTCGGATGGGTCTTCATAGGAGGAACCGGAGACTCTAAACCATCTCGGAAGCAAAAGTTGATCGGGAAATTCTATGAAGTAACTCGGACGGGTCTTCATAGGAGAAATCGGAGACTCTAAACCATCTCATAGCAAAAGTCGATCGGGAAATTCTATGAAGTAACTCGGTCGGGTCTTCATAGGAGGAACCGGAGACTCTAAACCATCTCATAGCAAAAGTCGATCGGGAAATTCTATGAAGTAACTCGGTCGGGTCTTCATAGGAGGAACCAGAGATTCTAAACCATCTCAGGAGCAAAAGTCGATCGGGAAATTCTATGAAGTAACTCAGACGGGTCTTCATAGTATGAACCGGAGACTCTAAACCATCCTGGAAGGAAAAGTCGATCGGGAAATTCTATGAAGTAACTCGGTCGGGTCTTCATAGGAAGAACCGGAGACTCTAAACCATCTCATAGCAAAAGTCGATCGGGAAATTCTATGAAGTAACTCGGACGGGTCTTCATAGGAGGAACCGGAGACTCCAAACCATCTCAGGATCAAAAGTCGATCGGGAAATTCTATGAAGTAACTCGGGCGGGTCTTCATAGGAGGAACCGGAGACTCTAAACCATCTCGGAAGCAAAAGTCGATCGAGAAATTCTATGAAGTAACTCGGTCGGGTCTTCATAGGAGGAACCGGAGACTCTAAACCATCTCATAGCAAAAGTCGATCGGGAAATTCTATGAAGTAACTCGGTCGAGTCTTCATAGGAGGAACCGGAGACTCTAAACCATCTCATAGCAAAAGTCGATCGGGAAATTCTATGAAGTAACTCGGACGGGTCTTTATAGGAGGAACCGGAGACTCTAAACCATCTCGGGAGCAAAAGTCGATCGGGAAATTCTATGAAGTAACTCGGACGGGTCTTCATAGGAGGAACCGGAGACTCTAAACCATCTCGGAAGCAAAAGTCGATCAGGAAATTCTATGAAGTAACTCGGACGGGTCTTCATAGGAGGAACCGGAGACTCTAAACCATCTCATAGCAAAAGTCGATCGGGAAATTTTATGAAGTAACTCGGTCGGGTCTTCATAGGAGGAACCAGAGACTCTAAACCATCTCATAGCAGAAGTCGATCGGGAAATTCTATGAAGTAACTCGGTCGGGTCTTCATAGGAGGAACCGGAGACTCTAAACCATCTCGGAAGCAAAAGTCGATCGGGAAATTCTATGAAGTAACTCGGTCGGGTCTTCATAGGAGGAACCGGAGACTCTAAACCATCTCAGAAGCAAAAATCGATCGGGAAATTCTATGAAGTAACTCGAACGGGTCTTCTAAACCATCACAAATCACAAGTAAGAAATCTTATAATTTCAAGACCCAATCAATCGAGATTATGCGGACATGAAGCTGGAATTCAAAAGGGATGCTATACATATGATACGTTATTCATTTGGAGGCCTATCCATTTGGAAGTCTTTATTTAAAATTTGCCTGGAATAATATATTCAGCTCGGAACTCAGGAATTTTACACAGTTCTTTATCTAGAGATCAATTGAAATTATGCGTTCTATTGGAATTATGAAGTATACTGGATGTTATCTGCAGAAGAATTCATCAGGACAAGGATTAACTTCAAGAGATAAGCTAGGAATTCTCGAATAAAGTTTATACTCAATACTCAAAAGTATTTCAGAAGGAGTATTCTCAAATCAGCATGATAAAGAAGCAAGTAAGTATCAAAAATTTCTTATATACACAGCTTTAATCGCTCTTTTTTCCATTAGTAGTTCTTATAATACAAGTCTTTGATGAATAATCTCCTTAAACATCTGAAAAAGGGCCTTTTAAATCCGTGGGCAGTTCTTCGTTAAGCCTACGGCGATTTATGAAAGAAAGGGGAGGTTCTTTGGGTAGGTAACCACCCTCTCTTAATTGTTGAAGAACTCCTGATACAGAATGGTTTAGAGCACCTACTATCCTACGGACAAATTCCCGAGCAAAGGCTGAAGACTTTAAATAAGTCCGACGCCATTCTTCCCACCGGCTCTTCTCTTGCTCCTTGTAACTTTGAAAATCAGCTTGTAGTTTTGCGTTCTGATTTTTCAAAGCATCCTTCTCTGATTTAAGCTGCTCCAATTCCTTTTGAAGCAATGACAATTCGACATCTTGAGCTTTCCTTTGTTCTTCTTCCTATAGGATAGTGAAATCATGAGAGGCTAGGTCTTGAGCTTGGTCATTGATCCGACGGTAAGAACAGGGGACCCCCACTCTAGGGAGTCAACGCCACGTGGAAGTCAAAGGGCCAGGTGGCCGACCGGAGATGGGTGGGTCGAACGCTCGGCCGGCTGACCGGGGTCTAATTGATGGCAAAGGGCGCCCCAGCAGGAAGCTGGGCCCCGACGCTTATGGTACAGGATTGTAGGGCCGAGCGGAGGACACGCTCGGCCGAAACATGAGGAAATATACTGCTAACAGTCTCCACAAAGCATATCACCGAGAATCTTCCAAGTAGACCACTATATGCGCTCGGACGGACGCCCGGAGCGCAAGCCGGCCGGCCGGACGACCGACCAGAAGCAAAGTGGAAAAGGACAAGGGACATCTTTTCCTGACAGCGGGCACGTTCCACGTTTAGGCCATACTCCAAATCTTACGACAGGGGATTCCGCTGTCCCATCGAAGACATGCTTGGACTATAGCAGTATAGGATTAGGTAAGCTCATTGACAGGCCCTTACTAGGGTATGGGCTAAGGACACGTGTACACCTCGGTATGTGTGCATCCGCTTCTCCCCAGCCCTATATAAAGACCCTCATCCTTCACCGGAGGTACGCGTTCTACAACTTTGGGAGCCACTTTTTCACTGTCCGCTTACCTGACTTGAGCGTCGGAGGGTCGTCGCCGGGAACCCCTTCCCAGCCCGACTTCTGTGCAGGTTCGCCGGAGTTTCGTACGATCAGTCGTCGATCCACGTCAGATATCCGGAGAGCGCCACGTGCCCAGCGTCCGTTGATTCAGCCTTCGGACAGGATCAATTTGGCACCGTCTGTGGGAACGCTCCTGCATCCGAGCGGAAGCAATGGACGAAGCTGGATGACAACACACGGTGACGCTTTCCACGGAGGAACTCGATGCTCTGATCGAGTTGAGGGCCGCCAAGCTTGTGGAGCAAAAACAGAAAGCACCAGCCGAGCGGCCTGAGCAGCAAGCAACGTCAGCATCTGGTGGCCTAGCGGAAGCACCACAGGCCACCGTTCCATTCCATCGAGCTCTATTCCGCACCCCTGAAGCCGCAGCAACTAATCGAGATCGGGGATCATCTTCGGATGAAATGCCAAGATGAGATAGCAGAAAAGGAAAAGCCCCCCGAGCGGACGCATCGCCCGAGCGGATCAACCGCCAATTTTCAGAGGCTATTCTAAGAGACCCTCTGCCCAAGCACTATGTGCCTCCGACGATCGGCGAGTACAATGGAACCAGCGACCCGGATGATCATTTAGGTAAATTCGATAACACTGCAACTCTGCATCAATACACAGATGGGGTGAAGTGTCGAGTTTTCCTCACCACCCTTTCCGGATCGGCTCAACGATGGTTTCGGAGGCTGTCGGACGGATCCATCACAAGCTTCAAGGACTTCCGAACGGCCTTCCTCCATCATTTTGCAAGCAGTCGGCGCTATCAAAAAACCAGCGTTAGTCTGTTTGCCATCAAACAGGAAGCCCGCGAATCGCTCCGAGCTTACATCCAGCAGTTCAACAGAGTGGCCATGGACATTCCAACGGCCACCTCGGAGACCATGATGAATGCCTTCACACAAGACCTCGTGGATGGGGATTTCTTCTGGTCACTCATTCGGAAGCCGGCCCGAGACTACGACCACATGCTGCACCGGGCCAACGAATTCATCAACGTGGAAGAAGCGCAAGCGGCCCGGAAAAAAGAAACTCCAGCCGAGCGGGCTCCTCATGCCGAACGGACGTCACACGCTGCTCATCAGCCACCCAGAGGACCAAGGGCCGAAGCAATCCGCTCCCCCCATGCTAGGTCCCACGTGCAAGAGGTAGCTGCCGCGCGGCCCAGGCCAAAGAAGAGATGGACCCCGATGTTTTGCTCCTTCCACCGGACGGACACACATAACACCAAGGATTGTCGTAGTCTTCCACTAATCGCCCACCCCATTCCCAGAGGTGGCGGTCGTCGGTCGCCATCAGCCGACAGACGACAGAAGACTAGTGAAGCCGATCGGATGGTAGCCGACAGACGACAACAACAGACTCCCGAGCGACATCGCTCTCCGAGGCGGGAGAATCTTCGGATGTCTAGGGAACGTCCCCGACCGTCCACTCGGGAAGAAGAAAATAGAAGCAATACTTCCCGAGGCGAGATCAACATCATAGCTGGTGGGCCGACCGGAGGAGACTCTAATCGAGCAAGAAAGGCGAGCGTCCGGCAGCTCCAGATCCATGCAGTTGGTTGCAGTCGAGAACGGGCGAGTGGACCCGAAATCAGTTTCGGGCCCGGGGACTTGGAAGGAGTTGAAGTGCCCCACGACGACGCTCTGCTCATCAAAGCGGTAATAGCCAACTACACTATTCACCACGTTTTTATTGACACAGGAAGCTCGATCAACATCATATTCAAAAAGACATTTGATCAACTACAAATTAACCGAGCCGAGCTGTTGCCCATGACAACCCCCCTCTACGGGTTCATGGGCAATGAAGTCCTGTCAGTCGGACAAATACGGCTGGCTATCTCACTGGGAGAAGAGCCGCTCAGGAGGACGCGGACAGCAAACTTCGTGGTGGTGGACTCTCCCTCATCATACAACGTCATTTTGGGATGACCGGCGCTCAGCGAGTTCCGGGCGGCCGTCTCCACCTTCCACCAGAAGATCAAGTTCCCCGTCGAAGACAAAGTGGGAGAAGTACGGGGAGATCAACTGGCAGCTCGGCGATGCTACGTTGAGATGGTTCGAGCAGAAGCAAATTCCGCTCGGAAGTCGCCACGGATCGAGGTGAATGCTATAACTGAAAAGCCTCCCTCTTTAGTTTATGAAGAAAAAGAGGAAGTGCAGATACACCCAACCCGATCGGAGGCCACGACATTCATCACGTCCGATCTGGAGGCGAATCAGAAAGAGGAGGTGATCCTATGCCTCCGGAGAAACCATGATGTCTTCGTCTGGTCGACCCATGAGCTGCCCGGAATTTCACCAAGTATAGCGCAGCATGAGCTCCACGTCCGACCGGACGCTCGGCCAGTAAAGCAAAGAAAAAGGGACTTCAGCGTCGAGCAGAATGCCATCATCCGAGCGGAGGTGGAGAAACTCTTGGAGGCCGGCCATATACGCAAGGTCCAGTTCCCGAGCTGGCTGGCGAATGTGGTGCTAGTTTCCAAGCCCGGCAACAAGTGGAGAGTGTGCATCGATTTCCGGGACCTTAACAAGGCGTGCCCAAAGGACTTTTACCCCTTGCCCCGAATCGATCAACTGGTGGATTCTACGGCCGGCTGCGAGTTGATATGCATGCTCGACGCCTATCAGGGATATCATCAAGTGCCGCTCGCCCGGGAAGATCAAGAAAAAGTTAGCTTCGTGACGGCCGACGACACCTACTGCTATAATGTGATGCCGTTCGGATTGAAGAACGCGGGAGCCACTTATCAACGCTTGATGAACAAAGTGTTCAAGGAGCAGATCGGGCGGAATTTGGAAGTTCATGTGGACGACATTCTTATCAAGTCCGTCCGAGCGGCCGATCTCTTCAAAGACATGGAGGAAACCTTCCGAACGCTGCGGAAATATGGAGTCAAGCTAAATTCCCAGAAGTGCCTGTTCGGAGCAAAAGGAGGGCGTTTCTTAGGTTACATAGTGACCGAGCGGGGTATCGAAGCAAATCCCAGCAAGGTGAAAGCTCAACAAGACATGCCGCCTTGTAGAGCTTGACCGGTCGGATAACTGCTTTGTCCAGATTCATATCCAAAACTACCGACCGGAGCCTTCCTTTTTTCAAAATCTTACGCAAGGCCACTAAGTTTCACTGGGACGAAGAATGCGATCGGGCGTTCGAAGATTTGAAGGCATATCTGAACTCTCTCCCGGTATTAGCCAAGCCGGCTGCGGGTGAGCCACTTTGTATCTACTTGTCTTCAATTGAACAAGCAATAGGCTCGGCACTAGTGAGGGCGAGCAGAGAAGAGCCTGTGTATTTTCTTAGTCATATTTTAAAGGATGCTGAATCTCGCTACACTGGGCTCGAGAAGCTCGCTTTCGCTCTGGTCCTCGCCGCTCGGCGCCTTCGTCCATACTTCCTGGCGCATACCATCATTGTCAAAACCAATAGCCCGCTCGGGCGTGTATTACTAAATCCAGAAGCGTCCGGGCGGCTCATCAAATGGACGACGGAGTTAAGTGAATTTGACATCCAATACCAGCCCCGCTCGACAATCAAAGCGCAATCCTTGGCAGATTTTGTGAATGAGGTGCAGAATTCAGAGCCGGAAGCTATGTGGAAAATATTTGTGGACGGATCATCCACTCGGCTCGGAAGCGGGATTGGACTGCTCTCCCCTCAAGAAGAAAAGATGCACTTATCCGTCCGGCTGGATTATAAAGCTACAAACAATGAAGCTGAGTATGAAGCCCTCATAGCCGGCTTGCAGGCAGCTCGGCATGTGGGAGCCGGACGGGTGACTATACATTCAGATTCTCAGTTGGCCGCTCAGCAGCTCTCTGGCACCTTTGAAATCAACAGCGCTCGGCTCAAGCTCTACGCTGAAGCCTTTGAGAAGCTTAAAGCCAATTTTAGAGAAGTCATTGTCCAGAAGATACCCAGAGCGGAAAATCAAGCGGCCGATGAGTTAGCCAAACTCGCGAGCTCGATAACGTCGGTCGCCATTCAGCAGCCGATTGAACAAGTATTGTTGGTGGCGCACGTCGATCGTATGGAGGGTCTCACGTTTCCGAGCGACTGGAGGACACCAATCATGGAGTTTCTCCGCTCGGGTGCTACACCGTCCGATCGGGATGAAGCCCAGCTACTAAGGAGGAGAGCCGGTCGGTTCACGCTCATTGGAGATCAACTATACAAGAAGGCTTTCTCCCGCCCGCTTCTGAAATGCGTGAGTTCAGAAGATGCAGCATACATCCTCCAAGAAGTGCATCAAGGATCGTGCGGGGTACATCCGGGCGGGCAATCACTAGCTAAAAAGATACTGCTGGCCGGATACTTCTGGCCAACTTTACAAGCAGACGTCGCTCGGATCGTCGCGACGTGCCTTTCTTGTCAAAGGTATCATAATTTCTCTCACCGACCGGCGGAAGAAATGAAGGCCGCTACTGTGTCGTGTCCGTTCGACCAATGGGGAATGGATATTTTGGGTCCGTTTCCTATGGCGACCGGACAGCGGAAATTTTTATTAGTGGCGGTTGATTATTTTTCCATGTGGGTGGAGGCCGAGCCGCTAGCCAAGATCACCGAGCAGATGGTCAAGAAATTTATTTAGCAGAACATCATCTGTCGGTTCGGCATCCCCCATCGACTTATTTCCGACAACGGGCGGCAATTCACAGGAAAATTGCTCGAAGATTGGTGTAAAAGATATGGCATCAAACAACACTTCACGTCCGTGGCATATCCCCAAAGTAATGGTCAAGACGAAGTAGCGAATCGGGAGATTCTTCGCATCTTGCGGGCTCGGCTCGACCATATGGGAGGAAGCTGGGTGGATGAAGTGTCAAGCGTCTTATGGGCCATCCGAACGACCCCGAAGGAAGGAACTGGCGTCACGCCCTTCCATCTGGTGTATGGCGGCGAAGCGGTTATTCCTATCGAAGTGGGAGTTGAGTCCGCTCGGATCCAAAATTATGATGAGGACAACGCCGAGCGGAGGAACATGGAGCTGGATTTGGTCGAAGAAGAAAGAGCCAAGGCATCCGTCCGGCTGATGGCGTACCGTCAAAGAATGAAGCAGAATTACAACCGGCGCGTAATCCCCAGATCATTCCAGGTCGGCGATCTTGTCTGGAAGAAAGTGAAGCCGGTGGGCGACGTCGGCAAGTTAGAAGCTCCTTGGGCGGGCCCCTTCAAAATCATTGAAAAGCTCCGCTCGGGCGCTTACTATTTGGAGGATGAAGACGGGCGGCAGCTGGACCGACCTTGGAGCGCAAATCATCTCCAGCCTTATCGAGCTGGGTGAAAGGTGCACTGGTGTAACTCATTTTTGTGTATATTCTAGTCGCCCATGTCCTTGTAATGCAGGAAGCAGAAATGAATTAAAGGATGGCTAGTGTGTCCGTCGAGCGGTTGTGTTAAAGATTAGCCTGTAAGGCCGTCGAGCTCCGACGTTAAATATCGAGAGACGAGTCGGCGTCTATAAATCATCCAAGCGGAAGACCATCGAGCTCCGACGTTAAATATCGAGAGACGAGCCGGCGTCTATAAACTCCCGAGCGGAAGACCATCGAGCTCCGATGTTAAATATCGAGAGACGAGCCGGCGTCTATAAACTCCCGAGCGGAAGACCGTCGAGCTCCGACGTTAAAAATCGAGAGACGAGCCGGCGTCTATAAACTCCCGAGCGGAAGACCGTCGAGCTCCGACGTTAAATATCGAGAGACGAGCCGGCGTCTATAAACTCCCGAGCGGAAGACCGTCGAGCTCCGACGTTAAAAATTGAGAGACGAGCCGGCGTCTATAAATCATCCGAGCGGAAGACCATCGAGCTCCGACGTTAAATATCGAGAGACGAGCCGGCGTCTATAAATCATCCGAGCGGAAGACCGTCGAGCTCCGACGTTAAATATCGAGAGACGAGCCAGCGTCTATAAATCATCCGAGCGGAAGGTCGTCGAGCTCCGACGTTAAATATCGAGAGACGAGCCGACGTCTATAAATCATCCGAGCGGAAGGTCGTCGAGCTCCGACGTTAAATATCGAGAGACGAGGCGGCGTCTATAAATCATACGAGCGGAAGGCCGTCAAGCTCCGACGTTAAATATCGAGAGACGAGCCGGCGTCTACAAATTATCCGAGCGGAAGACCGTCGAGCTCCGACGTTAAATATCGAGAGACAAGACAGCGTCTATAAATTATCCGAGCGGAAGACCGTCGAGCTCCGACGTTAAATATCGAGAGATGAGCCGGTGTCTATAAATCATTCGAGCGGAAGGCCGTCGAGCTCCGACGTTAAATATCGAGAGACGAGCCGGCGTCTATAAACTCCCGACCGGAAGACCGTCGAGCTCCGACGTTAAATATCGAGAGACGAGCCGGCATCTATAAACTGCCGAGCGGAAGACCGTCGAGCTCCGACGTTAAAAATTGAGAGACGAGCCGGCGTCTATAAATCATCCGAGCGGAAGACCGTCGAGCTCCGACGTTAAATATCGAGAGACAAGCCGGCGTCTATAAATCATCCGAGCGGAAGACCGTCGAGCTCCGATGTTAAATATCGAGAGACGAGCCGGCGTCTATAAATCATCCGAGCGGAAGGTCGTCGAGCTCCGACGTTAAATATCGAGAGACAAGCCGGCGTCTATAAATCATCCGAGCGGAAGGTCGTCGAGCTCCGACGTTAAATATCGAGAGACGAGGCGGCGTCTATAAATCAACCGAGCGGAAGGCCGTCGAGCTCCGACGTTAAATATCGAGAGACGAGCCGGCGTCTATAAATTATCCGAGCGAAAGACCGTCGAGCTCCGACGTTAAATATCGAGAGACGAGCCGGCGTCTATAAATTATCCGA
Source organism: Zingiber officinale (assembly GCF_018446385.1). Taxonomy (NCBI): domain Eukaryota; kingdom Viridiplantae; phylum Streptophyta; class Magnoliopsida; order Zingiberales; family Zingiberaceae; genus Zingiber; species Zingiber officinale. Next base: position 141,073,186 of record NC_056000.1, read on the forward strand.
GCGGAAGACCGTCGAGCTCCGACGTTAAATATCGAGAGACGAGCCGGCATCTATAAATCATCCGAGCGGAAGGCCGTCAAGCTCCGACGTTAAATATCGAGAGACGAGCCGGCTTCTATAAATCACCTGAGCGGAAGAGGCCAATAAAAAGGATGCAATTGTCCAAGAAACTCGCCGTCAATATCGTTCGATCATCTCTACGTTCCGCTCGGCCCAGTACTCAAAGGTACATCATCAGTGTCTAGCAAGTGATCTCTGCTATCAAAGCGGAATGTTGCATATTGGAAATATTACATATTTAGCCGAGCAGAAGGGCAACGCCAAATACTTACATCTCATAATAGGCGAGCGGACAACACATATTAACTAGCAAAAGGACAAAGTACGCGAAAGGGAAATGTTGCATTAAAATTAAAACTTTAGGCCGAGCGGCCTAAGTACAAAAAAGGATCATTTTTTGGCCTAGCGGCCTAACTACATATACAGACGTCTACTCAATGTAATCATAAAGGTCTTTGGGGATGTTGTCCAGGAGTGCCACTTGATCGCCGGCCGGAATAGTAGTGGACTCCGGAAGAAGACCCTTAGACTTCAGATAAGTGGTGGTGGCGGTCATAGCCAAGTCGAAGGCTGTGTACATCCGCTTGTAGATTTTTTCAGAGAATTCAGGCGAGCGGATGTAGCTCTGTCTTAGGGCAGCGACCCGACTCTGCTCGGCCTCTTGATATTCTTTGAGGGCCGCCTGGGAGGCAGTAAGGGAATCCTACAGATTCTGAAGTTTCTCCGCGTCGGCCGAGCGGCCCGCCTTCTCTCTATCAAGCTGCTCCGTCAGCTCCTTTACCTTTAGCTCCAGGCCCCGAGCCTCCACATTCTTCTTCTCCAAATCAGAAATGGCCGTGTTTTTCCGAGTGGTGGCCAAGGTTATTTTTGTGTCGAGCGACTTGACTTGTCGCTCGGACTCGGCCAAGGCATGGGCTTGATCGGCCGTCTTTTTCTGCTCGGCCGCCAACAAATCTTGAGCTTTCTTCAGCTCCTTTTGCAGCTCGGCATACGAGGGGCCTTGAGAGCCGGACGGGCCGCTAACCGCCTTCAGTTGTCTTAATTCCTCGTCCACCATCGCCAGGTGGTTGGAGACAGCTATCTCTTCCACCCATCTCTGGCGAGAGAATTAGAAGTTGTTAGTGGCCGAACGGAGATAAGGCATACCAAACACTGAAGAAAACAAACTTACTCTCGTGGCCTCCTGCATATGGCTATTGGCCAAATTTCGAAGGGGGATCAGCGCGACGCGCGCCCGAGCGTCAGCCCACATCTCGGCTAGGGGCCCCTTCAAGGTGATGGTGTGCTCGGGCACGGTTGTACGATCGGCCTCTGGCAGCAGCTCTTCAGTCAGGAGATGAAGAGAGACTCGTACAGTGCGGCTATGGCCGGGGGTCGTCCGACCGGCGGTCGGAAGAGGATCAGAAGCCGGCGCCGAAAACTGAGAATGAATGGTTGAGCGCTTGACTGGTTGACGAGCGGGCGGAAGGGTGCTGACCGGAATAGCTTCAATAGGGGCCTCCGGCTCGTCCCATTCCAAAGGAGTCCGATCAGACGAAATAGCTTCGACTTCTGGCGTTTCAACTCGGTGCCTCTTCGAGGCGGGTTGTCCCTCTTCCCGAGCGGAACCTTCTTCTTGGACAGTTTGTCCTCCGCTGGGAGTGGCTCTGCTTGCCACATGCTGTTGAGAAGCCTGAGCGGCCGACTCTGCATGAGTCCCGCTCTCCCCTTCATGCGAGCCGACCGGCTGGATGCCGAGCGCCTCCATCTCCTTTGTTGCCGCGGCTTCGAGCGCCGCCGCCTCTCTTCAGAATGCCGGCCATTACCGACTCCATGACGATGTCCGCTGCAAAGGAAAGGAGAAAAATCAGTTAGCAATCAAAGCAAACGCCCAAGTAAAATTCTTACCGAAGCTGGTCGGAAGAGGAGTATGTATGGGACTCAGACCGAAGATGTACATCACTCCTTCGTGAAGAAGCTTATTGATGTCGAGCCGTAGACCGGCTAGCATGTTTGCAGCATGGAGGTAGTCCGGTCGGGTCTTGAATTTCTTCAGCTCAGGAGTGGGGGGTAGGTCGACCTGCCACTTGGTCCGGAAATTGGCCTGCTCGGGCATACGGATATAGAAAAAATACTCCTTCCAATGTTTATTGGAAGAAGGCAGTTTGTTAAAGAAGACTAAGTCGGGCCGAGCTTGAAACATGAAGGTTCCCGGCTCGGATTGCTTGGGGTAATAGAAATAAAAAAAGACGTCCGGTCGGAGGGGATGTTGTGGATTTTGAACAAAACAACAACCCCGCAGAGAAGGCGAAAAGTGTTGGGTATCAGACTGTCGAGCGGAACACCAAAAAAATTACAAACATCGATAATGAAAGGATGTACAGGGAAACGCAGACCAGCGGTAAACTGGTCGCGGAAGACAAAGAAGGCTCCGCGCGGCGGCCTATGTGGCCGAGCGAAGGGACCGGCCAAAAGAAGTTCAAAATCATTGGGGATTTCAAAATTATCTGTTAGAACATCAAAATCACGCTGGTCGAATCGGGACTGCATGGTGGTGTACCATGGGCCGAGGGACTGGTCTTCAGGATGAGAAGAACTAGCCATGATCCGAGCGGAAGGAATAAAAAAGGAGGAAAGAATAAAGGCGGCAGCAAGCGAAAAAAGGCCCCAAGGATTGAAACTGGGGAAAGAAATGCGGAGGAAACACCGAAAATAAGGAAGAAAAGATATAGAGCCTTACTGCGAGGAAAAAGATCAAGGGAGAGGCGCCGGAGAGCGTCGGAGAGCAGGAATGGAATCGCCGGAGCACCGAAATACCAGGGACGAAGGTAGAGGTCGCGAAAGCAAATGAGGGGGATAGGGGAGAATGAAGATTTTATAGGGTGGAGGCCGGGCGGCCTCCACCGTTGGATCTAGGTCACAGGAACCAAAGCGTGCATCGCACCGTCCATTTCGAACCGCTTTGATCCCATCAAAGCACCACGCCGTCGTCGCCGTACAATGACGACAGTGCGCCACGTGGCAGTCAGCCATTCGGAGCATTTAATGAGCGCATGCTTTGCCTTAATGTCAAAGATTGGCGCAGATTATGAGGAGGTCCAAGGAATGTGGCTGTTGACTAACCTTAAGGCCATCCCGGTGGTAGGCCGAGCGGAGTATAATGGCACGGATGCGCCACCCGGCTAGACTCGCAGTCCAGTCAGTCGGACTAATCGCCTCCCTCGACTAGACTTGAAGGGGAGGCAAGTGATCCGGCGATAAGAACAGGGGACCCCCTCTCTAGGGAGTCAACGCCACATGGAAGTCCAAGGGCCAGGTGGATGACCGGAGATGGGTAGGTCGAACGCTCGGCCGGCTGACCGGGGTCTAACTGATGGCAAAGGGCGCCCCAGCAGGAAGCTGGGCCTCGACGCTCATGGTACAGGATTGTAGGGCCGAGCGGAGGACACGCTCGGCCGAAACATGAGGAAGCATACTGCTAACAGTCTCCACAAAGCACATCACCGAGAATCTTCCAAGTAGACCACTATATGCGCCCGGCCGGACGTAAGGCAGCAAGCCGGCCGGACGCCCGGAGTGCAAGCCGGCCGGCCGGACGACCGGCCAGAAGCAAAGTGGAAAAGGACAAGGGACATCTTTTCCTGACAGCGGGCATGTTCCACGTTTAGGCCATACTCCAAATCTTACGACAGGGGATTCCGCTGTCCCATCGAAGACATGCTTGGACTGTAGCAGTATGAGATCAGGTAAGCTCACTGACAGGCCCTTACTAGGGTATGGGCTAAGGGCACGTGTACACCTCGGTATGTGTGCATCCGCTTCTCCCCAGCCCTATATAAAGACCCTCATCCTTCGCCGGAGGTACGCGTTCTACAACTTTGGGAGCCACTTTTTCACTGTCCGCTTACCTGACTTGAGCGTCGGAGGGTCGTCGCCGGGAACCCCTTCTCGGCCCGACTTCTGTGCAGGTTCACCGGAGTTTCGTACGATCAGTCGTCGATCCACGTCAGCTATCCGGAGAGCGCCACGTGCCCAGCGTCCGTTGATTCAACCTTCGGACAGGATCAATCGAGCCGGCCGGCCGGACGACCGGCCAGAAGCAAAGTGGAAAAGGAAAAGGGACATCTTTTCCTGACAGCGGGCATGTTCCACGTTTAGGCCATACTCCAAATCTTACGACAAGGGATTCCGCTGTCCCATCGAAGACATGCTTGGATTGTAGCAGTATGGGATCAGGTAAGCTCACTGACAGGCCCTTACTAGGGTATGGGCTAAGGACACGTGTACACCTCGGTATGTGTGCATCCACTTCTCCCCAACCCTATATAAAGACCCTCATCCTTCGCCGGAGGTACGCGTTCTACAACTTTGGGAGCCACTTTTTCATTGTCCGCTTACCTGACTTGAGCGTCGGAGGGTCGTCGCCGGGAACCCCTTCCCGGCCCGACTTCTGTGCAGGTTCATCGAAGTTTCGTACGATCAGTCGTCGATCCACGTCAGCTATCCGGAGAGCGCCACGTGCCCAGCGTCCGTTGATTCAGCCTTCGGACAGGATCAAGTCATAAAGACAGGCATTATGAAGCTTCTCTACTTTCTCTAAAAGGAGACTTTTATGAGAAACGTACGAGAGAGCTTTCTCTTTTAAGGCCATCTCTAGTCGAAGACCAGAATGTAGACTATCCACCTGTAATTCTAATGTCCTTCTGGCCAGCTCTTTATCTTTCAATAGTTGTTGACACTCCTCCAATTCTTGTTTCAAGGTCCCCAACTGTTGATTTTGTAAGGTCACCTCCTCTTGCAGCTGAGCCATATCACTGTTAGAAGAAGGTGAAGCAGCCTTCAAGGTCTCCAATTGAGCTTTCAACTTATTGTTCTCATGATCCTTAGCTGTGAGTAGTTGGTCGATATGTAGACTTGTGGCAAGAAACTAAACAAAAGGATAATGTAAGTTAAAAATGAAGATACAAAGTTGATAACATATAACTAGAAATACTTACAGTCACTGCCTGATGACTATAGCGATCAGCTCGATGTGGGAGACTAAGACCTCTTAGTTGCTCATAACCCTGCATCCAAGATTCGGCCAATAAACCTTGTAGTTGCAAAGTGCCAAAGTCGGGTGGACTAGAGGGCTGTCCCAATTGAGAAGGTAAGCCCGCAGCCAGTTTAAATAAAGGACGAGGAAGAGAGGAAGCAAGAGGTGGAGAAGAAGAGGATGCAATAGAAGGAAAAGGGATAGTAGAAACAAGAGGAGCAGGGGAGGAACTAGATGGAGTAGAAGGTAGTAGTGTAGGAGGGGTTGTAGCAAATGTGGGAACACTAACAGTTGAAGGACTGACACTTGGAGAAGATCGCCGACAGGGTGTCCGTTTTGCTCGAGGCCTAGAAGCCAGGGGAGGCAAGGCCAATGGCAAGGATGCAGAAGACACAGAAGGGATGACGGCCATCTCAGAAGCAGAAGGAGCTGAAATAATAGAAGAAGAAGGGATAAGTAGACCGGGCCTCATCATCCTAAGAGCAGGATTGGAGATAATGTGGGTGGGAGTTATCGGTGCCTTACCTCTCTCAAAAGAAATAGGCGTCGGGAAAAGAGGAGCTTACACAAAAGTGCCAAAGAAATCGCCAAAGGGAGAGTCCTTAGTGAGATTTAGCTTTTTAACTAAGGTAACAAAAGGCTCTTCCTCCTCCTCTTCCATGAGTGTGACACCCTCTGCCCGTCGTTCTTCTTCGGGAAGCAAGCCCAAAGTAGAGGGATTAGGATCGGATCGGTGAGCAAACAACCATTTTTCTCCAAGATTATTGACAAAAGACTTAGTCATAGCAAAATTCTTGTACATAAAAGCTGGAAGAAGAGCATCAGCTGAAATACAGAGGATAAACACCATTATCAAAGAGGTATGCTAATCAGTAAAGGCGAAGTGAAATAATTATACCCACCAAAGGAACTATCCAAAGGAGTGTCAATGTTGCCTATCCCGAAGGGAAACATCAAGCCCTCTTCGATTAAATGCGGCAAACTGAATTTTGCTCCTCGCAGTTTGGGTAGAGCAGAAGCAACAGAGGGATCGTTAAGAAGATTGTGGGTGTCAGGAAGCGGAGGTAAATCATGTATCCATTGGATAGGAAACGGAGGGAGAGAAGGGAGACGCATGTAGAAAAATTTACGATACCAATCACCTTGAGGAGGAATGCGGTTAAATAGAATGGCCTTGGGACGAGACTGGAACTTGAAAATGCCAACATCTACTCTGCGAGGAGTGAAGAAGTGATGAAAAAGACGGGGGGACAAGGGGAAATCTAACAGTTTTGATACCCCAATGAAACCCATTAGAATAGAAAAAGATTGAGGGACAAACTGGTTGAGCGGGATATCAAAATAACGGTTGACATTGCAGAAAAAAGGGTGAAGGGGAAATCTAAAACCCTGTAAGACTTGGTCCCTGAAGATAGAGATACATCCTAAGGGGGGAAGATGTGGACCCTCATGAGGAGCGGGGTGGATGATATAGGAAGGAAAACCATAGGTTGCCTGTAAATCCACTTCTTCTGTATCTGTGAGGTCGGAAGAGCACGAGAGAAACCACGCAGGAGAAGAAACCGCCATAGGGAGAGGTAATCACAGAAAAAGGAATCAAGAAAGAAGACGAAAGATGGAGAAAAGCAGGAGAAAACTGCGTAAACCCTTATCTCTCTTTTGGCCTTGTGCTAAAACCCCTAAGCTGAAACGGCAAAAGGGAAAAAGGAGAATAAAAGGTGCTTGGAATATCAATCGTCATAAATGGGTAATAATATTAAAGAATAAAATCAAGAGAAAGAAGTAAAGTTAAAAAAGCTACCTCGGAAAAGGTGTGAGTTTCCTTAGAAGTATTCTTAGGAAACCCTGATAAGGACAGATAGAAATTTGTACAGTAACTATAAGTTTAAGACGTGGGTGTAATAAAATGGAAGTTGAGCGTCAGATATTAGTTAATAGACGAGATCCATAGATAAAAATCAGATGATTTTGATGAATCGGTCGAGATAAAGATCACTCAAAATATATTGACCAAAGGCTCATTATAATAAGGCCAATAATATACACTATAATAGAACCCCGTGAGACTCAACTACTATGTAAAAAAAAAGGACATGAAGACACAAGGGTAAACCGGTCGAGTAAAATAAATCGACCAATATTAAGGATAGCATAATAAAGCTGTGTTAAATCGGGCAAGACATAACTAAGCTATAAAATATCCGGTGGTATTTATCAAGCTGAATATATACCAATCGATCATCAAGAAACGACCCGTGGGGAAATGTCGCGTTATGATAAACCAAATAGCATTAGATACATTTACAATAAAACAGATGGTTATCCTGAGAAAGAGTAAGATTGACAACCCAAAGGGGATGATCAAAGTCACCAAGCTTATCGGATCATCATTACAGAATCTCGATAACTTGAATTTAAGTTAGAGTCAGCCTAGGGTACAAATCAGGAGGTTTGTTCTCAATTAGTCTGTGCCTATTTAAGAAATTAGGAGGAGGGTCACGAGATAAGTAACTCTCTTCTCTTAATTACTGAATTGCCCCTTGAGCTCCTGCAGTAAAAGCAGATAGGATTGACCTCACGATTGTGTTGGTGCGGGAAGCATCCGACGATCAAACTTGTGTTTTGATAATGGCAAAGAATTCAAAGTTAAGATGTTTTGTATCTAACATGTTGAATGAGTGTTTCAGGAAAGTCCTAACTGCGGTTAGGAAAAGGGATAAACCCAAGGGGGTGGTAACCCTAGGTCATAGGGGGTGGTAACCCTATGCGGAAAGTCTTGGCAGGTCGATGACTTCAGGAAAAAAGTCCTAGGGGGTGGTAACCCTAGGTGGAAAGTCCTGGTGTCGCGAACCAGGTGAAAGATTGGACTAGCCGGGATGCGGATGTCCAGCAGAAAGTCCGGAAGCGTCGAGTGCTGAGCAAAAGTCCAGTCGATCTGAAGGATCGCACTGGCAACAGGTAAATCTCCTGAGTGGAGTAGGTGAGGACGCGTTCCTCGTAGAGGGAACAGTAGGCGTCGGGTCGACCTAGGGTTTCCGAGCGGAAACCCGAAGTCAGACTCGGACAGTCCAGAGACTGTCATTATCACTTCTATTATGTTTTATGTGCTAACTTTGTGCTGCAGGGTATATTTGGGATTAATGTATCTTGTAGGGACCAAAGTGTAAAGATTAACCTTGGATGAACAGTGTCCGAGGCGCCTCCATGGAGCTTGGAGGCGCCTCGGGTGCAAAACCTAAGCTGGCTGCGAAGCAAGTTTCAAGGCGCCTTGGATAGGCTTAAGGCGCCTTGAACAAGTTGATGAAGGCGCCTTGGAGAGGTTGGAGGCGCCTTGAACAGGATAGAATTCGACCAGGTCAGTTCTGATCCACGCGGGTGATGCGGCCAGCCTAGAGGCGCCTTGGAGGGGTTTAAGGCGCCTTGGAGGGGTTTAAGGCGCCTTGGAGGGGTTTAAGGTGCCTTGAACACTGTTTATAAAGGGGATTCGACCAGCAGCTTGAAAATACAACATTCAAGTCTTCCTTCTGCATTTAGCTGCTAACAAACTCGTCCCGAAGTGTTTCAACTCGACACCGACAACCCGAAGCTTCAACTTAGTATTTTCCATTGTCGGTATAAGATTATTTACTGCATTACTTGTAAATCATCTTTGTATACTTTCGAACTTATAGTTGATGCCCACCAGAAGCGATAAAGGATCGCGGGCCTTCGAGTAGGAGTCGCCTTAGGCTCCGAACGAAGTAAAATCGACCTGTGTCCCTTGTGTTGATTTCTTTATCTATTCCGCTGCGTTTTGTTTGTTTTTATTCCGATACGAACGAAACTTCTGCGAGCGCTATTCACCCCCCCCCCCCTCTAGCGCGATCTCGATCCAACAATTGGTATCAGAGTGGGGTCGTTTTGAATCGGTGCAACCACCATTCAAGACAATTTTCTCGTGGAATTTTCAGATTTTTTCGGAGTCGATTAGAATTTAGCCTCATAGATATATTCTAATTCTTTTTCTCGAATCGATTTTCTGCTCGGAGTTGGTGCAACACCACTCGAGTTCGTGATTCTTTTATATACTTCCCGCACTACTAATCCAGGACCAAGTCCTGGGATTTTCTTGTCATTCTTTTTCTTCATAGTTATTTTAAAATGGCTCTACAAGAAGGCTACAGTACAGCCCGACCCCCACTCTTCACCGGAGAAGACTTTGGTTACTGGAAGGGCAGAATGGAAAACTTTCTGAAGATCCAGTTCGAGACGTGGATGATCGTCAAGACTGGTTTGGATCTGCCAACAGATAAAGATGGAAATCCTACACCTTGCGAGGATTGGGAACCAGCACTGATCAAGAAAGTGGAAGAAAATGCCAGAGCAACTTGTACCCTCCAGTGCGGACTAACAAAGGAGGAGCTAAACCGGGTCGGTCCGTGCTCAAGCGCCAAGGAGCTATGGGAGAAGTTGATCGAGCTTCATGAAGGGACCACCGATACCAAAGTAAGTAAGCGTGATTTATTATTCAATAAATTGTATAATCTAAAAATACAGGAAGGTGAAACGGCAAGTTCACTACACGCGCGCATTCAAGACATCCTCAATTCTCTCCACGGAATCGGACAAAAGGTAGAGAATCGAGACGTCATAAGGTACGCACTAAATTCGTTTCTGAGGAGCACATTGTGGGCATCAATGGTAGATGCCTACAAAGTCTCCAAGGACTTATCTGCTTTAAAGTTAGATGAATTGTTTAGTGAATTTGAACTTCATGAACAAACTAATGCACAGCCATCCGAGAAAGGTGTAGCTTTGCTTGCAAGGACAAGTAGAACGCGTGAATCAAGATCCCGGTGAAAAATCGAACCGAAATCAGAAGACGAACTGACCAGCGAACTCGTAAACCTCGTGAAGAGGCTTTACAAGAAGAAGAAGGGCTTCAACAAGAAAGATCTGAAGAAGGCAGTTCAATTCAAGGAGGCCCAACCTAGTCCGAAAACAAAATTTGAAGTTACATGTTATGGGTGCAACCAGAAAGGGCATATCAAAGCTAACTGTCCCAACCAAAAAGAGGCCAAAAAGCAAAGAAGAAAGAAGGCCCTGGAAGCAACGTGGGACGAATCTTCTTCGGAGGACGACGACGACGAACTCGATCAGACGAGTTTGCTAGCATTGATGGCCCGGGACCAAATCATCGAATCTGAGAGCGAGTCGGAGGCCGAGTCCGAGCGAAGCCACGGATCCGCATCCGTTTCCGAAGGGCCAGACTCCGCTGTAAGTATTCCTAGACTTAATAATTTAGTTAATTATTTACTTCGCAAATTAGCTAAATCGAACCTTAAGATTAAGTCACTTCTAAAGGAAATTTCTGTCCTTAAAGAAGTGACTATCTCTGAATCCTTACCTAATCAAGTTCAGACTGAAGATTCAACTCAAGTTCAAAAACTTGAGGAAGGAAATTCAAGTTTGAAAAATCAGGTCAAGGATTTAAAAGATATCTTAGAACGGTTTTCTTTAGGTTCCAAGAATCTTGACCTAATTCTTGGGACACAAAGAGCCGTTTACAACAAAACTAGGCTAGGATATAAAAGTAAGAAGAAATATAGATCTTATCTATCCTTAATAAACAAACAAAATAATAAATCAGTCCAAGCATGGGTCTCCAAGTCCAAATTGATCAATCAAGTTGGACTTGGCCAATACTGGGTTCCGAAGGATCAAATACACTACCTCGATAAACCATATCGAGGATATGATCCAGGGAAAGCTAAAAGAAAAACGATATTTAAAATTCAAAATTCAAAATCAAATTAAAAATTTGAAATTAAATTATAAATTCAAAATTCAAAATTCAAAATCAAATTAAAAATTAGAAATTAAATTATAAATTTAAAATTCAAAATTCAAAATCAAATTAAAATTTTGAAATTAAATTATATATTTAAAATTCAAAATTCAAAATCAAATTAAATTCAAAATCAAATTAACAATTCAAAATTAAAATATAAAATTCAAAAATAGATGGTAGATCCGAACTAGCTGGCACCTCCAACTCAACTACCAGACAGGGTAACTGAACCTAAATTACCCGAAATGGATAAAACAAGAGTAGATTACCCGACAGGGTAATTAAGGCTAGTTTGAAAACAGGTTGAGTTTAACTTGAACCACAGTACCGGTGAAGTTTTTGGATGATAGTACGTTAGGGAAACTTGGGCATCGCATGTCTAGGAAGATATGGCTTCGACCTGGTGCATTTGGCCAAGTGGAACTGACCGAAGCTACCCTTAAATGGATCCTAACTTGTTAGACCAAGGATTAGTATTAAGTTCAATGGGTAGGACTATTTGGAAAACCTCAAAGGCATGGTTACTTTAATGAGCTCCGAGTGACTCACCATAGCCCAGAAGTTTATCCAAAGAATGCTTACTTGTTGAACCCAAAGCTAAACCTGAATCTAACACAAAGTTAAACCAGACCCTTAAATTCTACAATAATTCATCCCATAATAATTATAGGATGCCCTGATTGACAATTTAGATCGGGTGAGATGACTAAGGAATTAAAATTAAAACTGAGTTAATTAACAATTATTTTAAATTTCAAAATTATTTTAAAAACTTAAATTTCAAAATTATTTTAAAAACTTAAATTTCAAATTATTTTAAAAAATAAATCTCAAATTATTTTAAAAACCTAAATTTTAAATTATTTTAAAAACTTAAATTTCAAAATTATTTTAAAAACTTAAATTTCATATTATTTTAAAAACTTAAATTTCAAATTATTTTAATAACTTAAATTTCAAAATTATTTAAAGAAAAAAACTTAAATTTCAAAATTATTTTAAAAACTTAAATTTCAAAATTATTTTAAAAAAAAACTTAAATTTGAAAATTATTTTAAAAACTTAAATTTCAAATTATTTTAAAAACCTAAATTTCAAATTATTTAAAAACTTAAATTTCAAAATTATTTTAAAAACTTAAATTTCAAAATTATTTTAAGAACTTAAATTATTATTTTAAATTTCAAAATTATTTGAAAATTATTTTAAAACCAAAAATTATCTTAAAATCCTTACAAAATCAATTAACTTTAAAATTAAACTTAATTAACCTGAAATCATTTCAAAATTAATTATTTTCAACATTAATTAAAACAACCATAAGATTAATTGCTTGCTAACTGAGAGATAGAAAATCTAAGGAGTCTACTTCAATCAAGCTATCTGTTAATCTATTAAAAGGAAATCAATTCAACTACTTCATGTGTAGGAATTGGATCAATGGATGTTGGATAGTGGATGCCCCTAGGGCATGGTATGAAGTTTACTAAACTCAAGTACAAGAATTTAGGATCGGTTGCATTCGGCAACGACGGTAAACTTAAAGTAATTGGAAAAGGTAATATTGAACTTAGTTCTGATTTCATTATCCGAAATGTTTTATTGGTTGAGAATTTTAACTTTAATTTACTAAGTATAAGTCAATTGTGTGACAGTGGATATCTAGTTAATTTTAATAAATCTGGGTGTCTAGTTAAAAACATCGAAAACCCTGAGATTAGACTTAAGGGACTTAGAAAGAATAACATCTACACAATTGACCTATCAACCTCCTCAATAAAGTGTCTCTTGACACAACAAGAGGAAACCCAACTGTGGCACAAAAGACTGGGTCACACTCACACTAGACTCATTTCTAAAATAAGTCAAAGTGGTCGAGTTAGAGGTTTGCCCAAATTAAAATTTATTGAAAATTCAATCTGTGATGCATGTCAAAAGGGAAAACAAACCAAGTCAACCCACAAGTCAACCAACCTAGAAAGAACTAACTCCTTACTTGAGCTCCTTCATATTGACCTATTTGATTCACATGGAGCCAAATCACTAAGCAAGAACCAATATTGTTTAGTGATAATTGATGACTACTCTAGGTACACATGGGTAAAATTCCTAAAAACAAAAGATGAAACCTATGAAATATTTAGTAATTTTTGCAAATTAACCGAAAATGAGAAAGATACTAAAATCAAAAGAATAAGAAGTGATCACGGGGGAGAATTTGAAAATCATAGGTTTACCCAATTTTGTAAAATAAATTGATACCAACATGAATTTTCATGTCCTAGAACCCCCCAACAAAATGGTCTAGTGGAACGTAAAAATAGAACACTACAAGAAGCCGCTAGGACTATGTTAAACGAATATAATTTAAACCATCAATTTTGGGCTGAAGCAATAAATACTACAAATTATATTCAAAATAGAATCTTAATAAACAAATCTCACAATAAAACACCATATGAACTATATTATCATAAAATTCCCAACTTAAACTATTTAAAAGTATTTGGCTGTAAAGTTCACATTTTAAATACTAAAGATTACTTTGGAAAATTTACACCCAAGTCTAACCAAGGAATATTTTTAGGATACTCCTCAACCAGTAGAGCCTTTAGAGTATATAATCAAAACACCTTGAAAGTTGAAGAAACAACTAATGTAATATTTGATGAAGAAAATAATTTACCTAATCTAAATGAAAATATTAACATTAATCCAAGAGCTATAGAAGATGATGAAATCCTACCTAACTTTAATAAGTCAGAAGAACCAGTGACTGACCCACAGATAAGAGCAAATAGAGTAAGTACCTCTCATCCATCTGACCAAATTCTGGGTGACCTAAACCTAGGAGTCAGAACTCGATCATCCTATAGAAACCTAAGTCAAATTGCTCTTATCTCTAAGATTGAACCCAAGACTATAGAAGAAGCCCTACCTGATCCAGATTGGATCATTGCAATGCAAGAAGAATTAGCACAATTTGAGAGAAACCAAGTCTGGGACCTTGTACCTAAACCCTTAGATAAATCAATAATAGACACCAAATGGGTTTTTAGGAACAAGTTAGACGATCAGGGTGAAATAATAAGAAACAAAGCTAGACTAGTAGCCAAAGGGTTTAGTCAAGTTGAAGGCCTAGATTATGATGAAACCTATGCTCCGGTAGCCAGACTCGAATCCATTAGAATGTTATTAGCATATGCAGCAAATAAAGGGTTTAAATTATACCAAATGGACGTTAAGTCAGCCTTTTTAAATGGGTTTATTAAGGAGGAGGTCTACATAAGTCAACCTCCAGGATTTGAAGACTTAGACTCCCCAAACCATGTATTCAAATTAAAAAAAGGCATTATATGGACTAAAACAAGCCCCCAGGGCATGGTATGAAAGATTATCTAACTACTTAATATCCAAAGGCTTTAACCAAGGATAAATAGATCCGACCTTATTTGTAAAAACTATAGAAAACGACATCTTTATAGCCCAAATCTATGTTGACGACATAATTTTTGGCTCAACTAACTCTAAGTTCTTAAAAGAATTTGTTAAGTTAATGGAAAATGAATTCGAAATGAGTATGGTTGGGGAACTTAACTTCTTCTTAGGCCTACAAATTAAACAAACCAAAGATGGAATCTACATTTATCAAACTAAATATGCTAAGGAGTTAATTAAAAAATTCTGCATGGAAAATTCAAAAATTATAAATACTCCAATGGCAACCAACACTAATATTGACTCTGACCCTGAAGGAAAACCAGTACACCCAAAATACTATAGGAGTGCCATAGGTAGCTTACTTTACCTAACTGCAAGTCGACCCGACATATTGTTTGCAGTAGGTATGTGCGCGAGATACCAATCCTGCGCAAAAAAGTCACACCTAACTTATGTCAAAAGAATACTTAGGTATATTAAAGGAACTTTAAATGTAGGACTTTGGTACCCAATGTTGGTGCAATATCCCTCAGGTCAAGGTTGACCTGGGTAACCAAGCTGAGTCTTGGTTTGGGTTTAGATGTTTGACAATAAGATATTGATTGAAGAAGAGTCAAGTAGGTCAAGGTTGACCGGATACTTGACTGGGAAGTCCTAACTGGGATGTTAGGCAAAATGAAAGACCTAGTGAGTGAAGCTAGGCAGTATGAAAGTCCTGGTGAGTGAAGCCAGGCAGAAGAAAAGTCCTGGTGAGTGAAGCCAGGCAGATGGAAATCCTGGTAAGTGAAGCCAGGTGAAAGTCCTAGTGAGTGAAGCTAGGCAGATGGAAAATCCTGGTGAGTGAAGCCAGGTGAAAGTCCTAGTGAGTGAAGCTAGGCAGATGGAAATCCTGGTGAGTGAAGCCAGGTGAAAGTCCTAGTGAGTGAAGCTAGGCAAATGGAAATCCTGGTGAGTGAAGCCAGGTGAAAGTCCTAGTGAGTGAAGCTAGGTAGATGGAAAACCCTAGTGAGTGAAGCTAGGTGAAAATCCTGGTGAGTGAAGCCAGGTGAAAGTCCTAGTGAGTGAAGCTAGGCAGATGGAAAACCCTAGTGAGTGAAGCTAGGTGAAAGTCCTGGTGAGTGAAGCCAGGCAAGGGAAAATTCAGATGGATAAAGGATGATCGGACATCTGCTTGAAGTCCAAGTAGGTCAAAGGATTGATTGGATACTTGGCATGAAAGAAAGTCCAAGTAGGTCAAAGGGATTGACCGGATACTGGCACAGAGAAAAGTCCAAGTGGGTCAAAGGGATTGACCGACACTTGGTAAGGGAGTCCTAGCAGTCAAGGGAGTGACTAGATGCTAGGCATGACATACCAACAGTCAAGGTTGACCGGATGTTGGTTTGGGAGGTTTGGGACTTGGTTTTGGACAAAATCGCGTCGGATCGATCGTGGATCGATTCAGCTCGATCGATCGTGGATCGATCCGCACTGCCCCCGGTCAGAGTCTCCGATCGATCCGTGGATCGATCCAGAGGTCCCAATCGATCAATGGATCGATTGGGACGCCCCGCGCGATAAGCGCCGGATCGATCCGTGGATCGATCCAGCGTGTTTGGAGCAGAGGCCCCGGATCGATCCGTGGATCGATCCAAAGCCTCCGATCGATTGGGAATATTCAATCGATCGGGATCCGACCGCTGGCATCATTTATAGCCGCAGCGTTCGATGGCTGCGCACGCTTCTCCGATTCACTCCAGACTACTCGCCAGCTCCTCCACCAAAGATCAAATCGCCAGTTCTTGAAGGATCTTGGAAGCTTCAAGTCAAGAGGTGGATCAAAGGCAAGAAGAGAAGTTAGGGTTAGGTTTTCTGTACTCATTGTAAGCTTTGCGCTTGTATTTTTTTCCTTCTTCTTGTACTGAGAGTCTTGTAGGGCTTCTCCGCCCTCGGTAGTTACCGAAAAGGAGTGTTTTCATAGTGGAGGGTGCGTGTGTGGTGTGGATCCTTGGATTAGTCACCTCTTGTGAGGTGGATACCAAGTAAACCAACCATGTTAGCGTTGTTGTATTTGTTTCTGTATTTTCCGCTGCACATCTTTGAAGGAACAAGCAACGCCGAGCACCGAGCGAACGCAACGAGCTATTCACCCCCCCCCTCTAGCTACTTTTGGTCCTAACAAGTGGTATCAGAGCAAGGTTGCTCTTCACCGGAATCACCGCCGGAAGGGGCAAACATATCAAGAAAAGCTAGAGGGTGAAGAAGTTGGAGCAAATTCTTCAAGTTCAAGATTCTATCAAGCTCAACTTCAAGATGCAATTCCAAGATGGACTTGGATTTGACACAAGGGTGGCTCCACCATATTCATCTACAAGCTTCGATTCTTGGAAATCAAGAATCGAAAATTTTCTTATGATGGAGATAGAGCAATGGTTTGCTCTCATGGAAGGTTTTGAAGCTCCCACAAATTCCAAGGGCAAAGTACTCAAAAGGAGCAAGTGGAGCAAAGACCAAATCCAAAGATGTGAGGCCAATGACAAAGTGACCAAGTTTTTGGTCAATTTATTGCCAAGCAACATCTTGGAACAAATTGGAGAGTTTGAAGATGCCAAGGAGCTTTGGAGCAAATTGGCAAGAATTCATGAGATCCCCTCCACTGTATCAAATCAAGGAGAATCCAAAGAGGGCGACTCATTGGATCAAGACCAAGAGGGGGACTCCGAGGTTGAGAGATGCTCAACCTCCGAAGAAGAGGAGATCCAAGAAGCTTCATCCTCAAGGGAATGCAACGAAGGGAACAAGGAGGGAGCATACTCCTTGTTTCATATTCAAGATGATGAAGCCTCCACCTCTAGGATTGAGGGGGAGCAATCCTTGGTGACGTCCGATCAAGAGGAAGCTTCTACCTCCGGATCCAAAGAAAAAGATGCCACCCCTACAAGCAAAGGTATAAATATTTCAATTAATAATAAAAATCATATAATATGTTTTGAGTGTAGGGAACATGGGCACTATAAGAGCAAGTGTCCCAACTTGGCCAAGAAGAAGGGCCAAGTGGCACAAAAGGGCAAGGAGAAGCCCAAGGAGACCACCCCCGGGACAAAGAAGAGCAAGGAGCACATTGTGTGCTTCTTGTGTCAACAAAAAGGGCATTACTGAAGTCAATGCCCCAAGGGGAAGAAGATGGTCAAGGCTCAAGGAGGCACTAGTCAAGGGGGAGCCTCCAAGGTAAAAAGGAAGGTAACTTTCATTGAGCCTATTCCCTTGCAAAATGGTAAAAAGCATGCTAGGTCAAATTTTTATCATTTTAATGCGATTTACCATAAGAATAGGAAGCATGAGGGCTTTAAGGAAAAGCATGTGGCCCTACATGCCAAAACTACTATCCCTAAGGCTAGGAATGTAGGTAAAAACCTAGGCAAGAACACTAAGGATAATAGATACAAGCCCAAGAATAAAAATGCTCATGGATCAAATGAAAAACCAAAAACTAAGGACTTAGTGATAGAAAATCAAGTCTTGAGATCAAGGCTTGATAAAATGGAAAAGACCCTAAAAAGGATGGAAAATATTCTATTAGGGCAAAATGAGCATAACCTAGGTTTAGGGGTACAAAAGTCATCCAATGGCCATAGAGGTTTGGGATACAAACCAAAGGCTAAGAAGGATGTGCCCTCTTACCATAGAGTTCCATATAGTTATGGAACAAACCCTAGGTCTAGTGGTCAAGCCAAAAATACTAGGGAAGTCATCCCTAAGAGTATTGTTGCAATAAATGTGACTAAGACTTCTAAGAAGTCTAAGAAAGTCACAAACAAGGTCACAAGGGAGGTTATCCCTAGAGTTGACCTAGAAAATGTGACCAAGGCTTCTAAGAAGCCCAACAAGGTCACTAGGAAGGTATCTAGGGAAGTTATCCCTAGTGAGTACCTAGAGCATCCAAGGAGCACCAATAGGTGTTGGGTTCCTAGGAGCATCTTCTCTACCCCATAGATGGGTTAGAGAGTGTCAACTCCGATTAGAAGGGTAGTTAACCCAACTTTGAGGAAATTGACACTCAAGGAGCATTTTCAAGGTTTTAGTTAACCTTTGAAAATGAAATGGACCTTTTGATTACTCCTTGAAAGAGTAAAATGTGCCTAATGGTGGAAGAATTGATTTTAATCTTAAATGTCACATATTGGGAAATTCATAAGAACTATCAAGTTGGGATTTTGGTATGTTCTTAGGCAATTTAAGGCAATCCGGGCCTTAATTTAAAAGTGCTACTCTTGAGGAAAAATGGAATATGCCAACATTTGAGGACATGTTTATTTTCAATTGGCATACATTAAATCAAGGAAATTAGAAATGCCAAAGTTAGGCTTTGGCATTCTCTTGAAGCACTTTAGGGCAATCTAGGTTTAAGGTGTAAGTTTAGCTAAGACTTTAAGGATACTTAGATAGTTAATCTAGGTATATTTTACTTATGCTAAATCTTGCCATGATTGTTTGCCCATAATATGCCATGACATCATGTCTAGTTTTGCATTCATGTTTTATTATGAAAAATCCAAAAATACCATGTCATGACATTCATACATCATGTAGTAATAGGATATTTTCTTTTGAAAATTATTTTCTTTTGATGTATGCCATAACATAATCATGCATTAAGTTTAATTCCTTGTAATTAAGGACAAATGGCATTTAACGACACTTATTGACAAGTGACATCCTAGGTGGATGTCTAACATTTCTAAAATGCCTAGATAAATATGCATGATCCCTAGATTAGGGCAAAAACCAAAATCTACATCTCACAAAGACTATAAGGTGACTTGTATGTGTTTTGTCCATATTATATACAAGTGAGATGTTAGGATGATGAACAAAACTCAAGATGTTGATTTAGTGCATTCTTTTGAGTTTTAAATTCATCAAAACACATAGTTATGTGTTTTCCCATCATTGGGAAAGCTAATGTACAAGTCATGTGCATTATGCCCAAGGAACATGATGGGATATTGGTTTTGAAAATGTTTTTAAAATGTTTTTGGAAAACCTTGGTGAAGGCTATCTTTTGATAGTAATCACCATTGAATAGTTAGACACAAACTTGAAGAAAAACACTAAAGTTTTTGCAAGTTTTCAAGTTTGTGTCAATCTTTGAAAATATGATGTATTTTCATAGAAAGCTATTTTTCAATGATTAAGAATGCCCTAAATAATGTCTACACAAAATTTCATAATTTTTGGATTTTTGTAGAATTTTCTAGGGGTTTCTGAAGTTGACTGAAATGGAATTTTAGCAACTATCAGAGCTCCGATCGATCCATGGATCGATTGGAGTTCCTGAATCGATCCATGGATCGATTCAAACGGCAATTCCCGCGAGCAGAAGCTCGCTGGATCGATCAGCCAATCGATCCAGGGAGTTCCAATCGATGGATCGATTCAGAAGGTTCAATCGATTGAACCCAACTTCAATCGATCCAAGTTGCTGGTTTTGGCCGAGGCCTGATTTCAGCATCTTTGAACCTATTTTAGTCTAGGTAACCATTCCAAACCCCTTAAATACATTTGTATACATACAAAGGGTGTTTTCATGTTGAAAACAAGGATGGATTGGTTAACGAAGACTAAGTAGAAGTTTAGGTTGAGGTTGTTTCAAATTTTGAATACTTGAACCTCAAAGCTTCTAAATTTGGGTTTCCTAAAGGTTTAGGGATTCCAAGTCATTGTTGGTGCAATGACAGAAGTTACCACCATGTCTTTAGGGGGAGGGACTCTTTAAAGACATGAAAATTATTTTTCATAAACCTTGGAAGGTGGTTAACCTTCTGTTGTGAACTTGCTCAAGGTTGAGCATTTAAACTTGAAATGGGGAGAAATGGGAAGTGGATATCCTCATTATTTCAAGTGGACACTCAAGTAGTAGATAATGCTCAAGGTTGGGTAGTTGTCTACATTGAGGGAGAAGTTAAGGATAAATGAAGGGTATGGGACCTTCATTATCGTGTTGATCACAACGAGTGAGGTTGTGAACAACGATGAGCAACTCTTCAGGGGGAGAGTCTTCAACAAATGGATTTGTTGAAGTGTGCCCAGAATTGGAGCATAGGTTGATGTGTGTCCAACGATGGGTTGATGTGTGCCAATAGGGGGAGAATGTATGGTTAAGCTTAGTCCTTCATTACCTATGGGAAGGTCATAGGGGGAGAATGAAAGGACTCATGAAAGGGAGTAAGTTAGGCTTTCATTACCTAGAGGGAGTTTGCCCTCTTAGGGGGAGAATGAAGAGCTTAATTTATGCTTTCATTACCTAGTGGCATGAAGAAGGAGGCTATGGGATTAGCCTAACTTACATATGGGATTGTAAGTGTTATTGTGGTATTGTCAAACATCAAAAAGGGGGAGATTGTTGGTGCAATATCCCTCAGGTCAAGGTTGACCTGGGTAACCAAGCTGAGTCTTGGTTTGGGTTTAGATGTTTGACAATAAGATATTGATTGAAGAAGAGTCAAGTAGGTCAAGGTTGACCGGATACTTGACTGGGAAGTCCTAACTGGGATGTTAGGCAAAATGAAAGACCTAGTGAGTGAAGCTAGGCAGTATGAAAGTCCTGGTGAGTGAAGCCAGGCAGAAGAAAAGTCCTGGTGAGTGAAGCCAGGCAGATGGAAATCCTAGTAAGTGAAGCCAGGTGAAAGTCCTAGTGAGTGAAGCTAGGCAGATGGAAAATCCTGGTGAGTGAAGTCAGGTGAAAGTCCTAGTGAGTGAAGCTAGGCAGATGGAAAACCCTGGTGAGTGAAGCCAGGTGAAAGTCCTAGTGAGTGAAGCTAGGCAGATGGAAATCCTGGTGAGTGAAGCCAGGTGAAAGTCCTAGTGAGTGAAGCTAGGCAGATGGAAAATCCTAGTGAGTGAAGCTAGGTGAAAATCCTGGTGAGTGAAGCCAGGTGAAAGTCCTAGTGAGTGAAGCTAGGCAGATGGAAAACCCTAGTGAGTGAAGCTAGGTGAAAGTCCTGGTGAGTGAAGCCAGGCAAGGGAAAATCCAGATGGATCAAGGATGATCGGACATCTGGTGCTGGGAAGTCCAAGTAGGTCAAAGGATTGACTGGATACTTGGCATGAAAGAAAAGTCCAAGTAGGTCAAAGGGATTGACCGGATACTTGGCACAGAGAAAAGTCCAAGTGGGTCAAAGGGATTGACCGGACACTTGGTAAGGGAGTCCTAGCAGGTCAAGGGAGTGACTAGATGCTAGGCATGACATACCAACAGGTCAAGGTTGACCGGATGTTGGTTTGGGAGGTTTGGGACTTGGTTTTGGACAAAATCGCGTCGGATCGATCGTGGATCGATTCAGCTCGGATCGATCGGATCGATCCGCACTGCCCCAACCGGTCAGAGTCTCCGGATCGATCCGTGATCGATTCAGATGTCCCAATCGATCGTGGATCGATTGGGACGCTGCCGCTTCACGCGATAAGCGCCGGATCGATCCGTGGTTCGCATAGGCGCTCTGGATCGATCCGTGGATCGATCCAAAGCCTCCCGATCGATTGGGAATATTCGAATCGATCGATCCGACCGCTGGCATCGCTTATAGGCGTTCGATGGCTGGGGGCATCGCTCTCCGATTCACTCCAGACTCTCGCCACCTCCGCTCTCAAAGATCAGATCGCCAGTTCTTGAAGGATCTTGGAAGCTTTCCAAGTCAAGAGGTGGATCAAAGGCAAGAAGAGAAGCTAGGGTTAGGGTTTTCTGTACTCATTGTAAGCTTTGCGCTTGTATCTTGTTTCCCTTTCCTTTCTTCTTGTACTGAGAGTCTTGTAGGGCTTCTCCGCCCTCGGTAGTTACCGAAAAGGAGTGTTTTCATAGTGGAGGGTGCGTGCGTGGTGTGGATCCTTGGATTAGTCACCTCTTGTGAGGTGGATACCAAGTAAACCAACCGTGTTAGCGTTGTTGTATTTGTTTCTGTATTTTCCGCTGCACATCTTTGAAGGAACAAGCAACGCCGAGCACCGAGCGAACGCGACGAGCTATTCACCCCCCCCCCCCTCCTCTAGCTACTTTTGGTCCTAACACCCAAGAACTTGCACCTTTGACCTGTATGGCTATTCTGATTCAGACTATGCCGGGTGCAAGTTAGACAGAAAAAGTACAAGTGGTAGCTGCCAGATTCTAGGTCAGTGCCTAGTAAGTTGGTCAAGCAGAAAGCAACATTGTGTTACTCTATCCACTACAGAAGCTGAATACATAGCTCTAGGAGAATGTGCATCTCAACTGTTGTAGATGATGCATACCTTAAAAGACTTTCAACTAGAATATAAAAATACAAAAATCTTTATTGATAATATCAGCTCAATTAATCTGACCAAAAATCCTATACACCATTCTAGAACTAAACACATAGAGGTAAAACACCATTTCATAAGGGATCATGTAGCTAAGGGTGAAATTACACTCAACCATGTTGAGTCCAAATCAAACCTAGCTGACATTTTTACAAAACCCTTACCTGAATTGTACTTACTTGAATGCTTAGGCAGTTTCACTAATTTTGTTTACTTATTATCTTTCAAAATCTAGGAAAAATAATTTTCAAAATTCCCAATTTCCTAGATTTTTCAAAATTCTGGAATTAGCCTAAGTTTCCCCCTAGAAATCATGTTCCCCTAGAATTAAGCAAGAGCATCTCACAAACACCTAAGTGTACCTTGATTGTGTTTGAAAAATATAGAACGGTGTGAGATGCATAGGGTTCAGCCTGGACTCAAGAATGCTTATATCTGTGCATTGATATGAGTCTGGGCGTTAAACACGCAATAAACATCAATCAAGTCAAGTCTTCCAGCTCTAGTCAAATCTAACTGGACCAAATTGACTTGACTTGACTAACCATGTGAAAGTTGTTGCCCTATAGGCAGTCAGAAAGTAGCTAAAGGTTAGACAGTTGGAAAAGTACACTCAATTTTCTTCTTAAGCATGTTTTGATCTTTAGGGCTCTGATACCTAGTCAGTTAATTGAATATAACTCATGCTTGGACTTAAGAACCAACTGAATTTGAATGAATAAACTAAACCAAATTTAAATATTGTTCAAACTTAAGTTTACTATTAACCCAAGTTTTAAAATTCAATACTTCTAAAGATCTAAGCTAAGTTACAATCTTAATGCTCAAATCCTTGCTGAGCCTAGCTAACTTTGAAATCTAACATTGTAAATTCCTACAAAGTTATTTTTATTACCCTCAAAGATTACTTTTCTCCTAGCCTTTAAAATTTATCAAAAAGATACCTCTTTTCACTTAACTATAAATAAGAAATAAATGTTAAGTATCTATTTATTCAAAAGTCTATTATTGTTATTGATATATGGCAAAGGGGGAGAGTAGCAAAATTCAAATTTAAATTACTACAAAAGGGGGAGCATCAGTTAAGGGGGAGCAATAGTTAAGGGGGATCATATAGTTTAGCAAAATTTGCTCAGCATCAGTTAAGAGGGAGCAATAGTTATGGGGGAGCATATAGTTTAGCAAATTTGCTTTGGTTAATGTGTTCACCTATAATTAGCAAATTTGCCTGTGTTAAATGGTTATCTATTCGTTTGTTTACTTAACTTTCAATTTGAGTTGCCATAATCAAAAAGGGGGAGATTGTTGGTGCGGGAAGCATCAGACGATCGAACTCGTGTTTTGATAATGGCAAAGAATTCAAAGTTAAGATGTTTTGTATCTAACATGTTGAATGAGTGTTTCAGGAAAGTCCTAACTGCGGTTAGGCAAAGGGATAAACCCTAGGGGGTGGTAACCCTAGTTCATAGGGGGTGGTAACCCTATGCGAAAAGTCTTGGCAGGTCGATGACTTCAGGCAAAAAGTCCTAGGGGGTGGTAACCCTAGGTGGAAAGTCCTGGTGTCGCGAACCAGGTGAAAGACTGGACTAGCCGGGAAGCGGATGTCCGAGAAAGTCCGAAGCGCCGAGTCGAGAAAAGTCCAACGATCCGGAGGATCGCACCGCAATGTAAATCTTCCGAGTGGAGTAGGTGAGGGTGCGTTCCCCGGAGACGTCGGGTCGACCTAGGGTTTCCAGAAACCCGAAGTCAGACAGAGACTGTCATTATCACTTCTATTATGTTTTATGTGCTAACTTTGTGCTGCAGGTATATTTGGGATTAATGTATCTTGCAGGACCAAAGTGCAAAGATTAACCCGGATGAATGTCCGAGGCGCCCATGGAGCTTGAGGCGCCCGGTTCAAAACCTAAGCTAGCTGCGAAGCAAGCTTCAAGGCGCCTTGGATAGGCTTAAGGCGCCTTGAACAAGTTGATGAAGGCGCCTTGGAGAGGTTGGAGGCGCCTTGAACAGGATAGAATTCGACCAGGTCGGTTCTGATCTACGCGGGTGATGCGGCTAGCCTGGAGGAGCCTTGGAGGGGTTTAAGGCGCCTTGAACACTGTTTATAAAGGGGATTCGACCAGCAGCTTGAAAATACAACATTCAAGTCTTCCTTCTGCATTTAGCTGCTAACGAACTCGTCCCGAAGTGCTGCAACTCGACACCGACAACCCGAAGCTTCAACTTAGTATTTCCCATTGTCGGTATAAGATTATTTACTGCATTACTTGTAAATCATCTTTGTATACTTTCGAACTTATAGTTGTTGCCCACCGGAAGCGATCAAGGATCGTGGGCCTTCGAGTAGGAGTCACCTTAGGCTCCGAACGAAGTAAAATCGACCTGTGTCCCTTGTGTTGATTTCTTTATCTATTCCGCTGCGTTTTGTTTGTTTTTATTCTGATACGAACGAAACTTCTGCGAGCACTATTCACCCCCCCCCCTCTAGCGCGATCTCGATCCAACAGATTGGTCTGTTGAATTCGGGAGACTCAATCATGGCAGTGGCTCGTTCCTTGTAACGAACATCCTCGTTCCCCTTGTAGACTACCAACGCCATCTGAGAGGTCTTTAATTCATCTTCTTTAGCAGAAACCTCGGCTTTAGCTGAATCAAGGAAGGTGGTCAGAGATGCTACCTCATCCTCTTTTAGTTGCAGAGCTTTGAGCTTCTCAATCAATTCTGCTTCATAATTATCTTTTAGTTCGCCAAGTTTTGAAGTCAGTTCCTGGTTGAGGTCCGTAGCCAGTTTAAATTGTGCTTCAAGACTTTCTATCTGAGCCTCAAGCTATTTCTTGGCAGCAACAGAAAACGCCGTAGAAGATAACTCAACAACCTCTTTTTTCAGCTTATCATTTTCAGATCTCAGCTTCTTATTCTCAGGGTATAGGTTGTGTAATAGTCGAGAAAAACCCATATTTTCTATCCATCGCTGGAAGTACAACAGAAAGTCATAAGATATTAGTTGAGAAATAGAAAATAGGCGTTAACAAGCATATACCTGATTCTCCTTATGAGAAAAGTGATCAATTGCCTCAGGAATAGAGAGCTCTTCAAAAAGGGGACGAACTTCATCCCAAGAATTGGCAAAAGACCCCCCTAATAATATAGGGAGAACAGGAATGTTGGAGGAACCAGTTGAGAAGGAAGAAGTAGGAATAGAAGGGGGAGCAAAGACTAAATAGGAAGAAGACGAGGAAGGTAAAGATCCAGAAGTTGGTATAGATAGAGGAAAAGTAAAAGAAACATCCCCAGAAACGCTGGCACTGGAGAAAGGCGAGGTAGGAAAATTGAGAGAAGGATAAAGCTCCGCCAGCATTGGCTCATTGGAAGGAAGGTCAGTCGAAGCAAAGCCTTCTGAAACCAACTCATCAGCGGGAAGAATAAGCCTCCTTTTTGAAGGAGGAGCCCTAGTTAGTTTACGCCCTGGACGCTTGCCCGTGAAAATTTCAGTTATCAATTTACTAGGGCTATCAGGAGATGTGAGTTCGATTACAGGGAGAGCAGTAGAAGAAGAAACGACAGTAGCTGCTGGAGAAGTAACAGTGGGTACAGGATTGGGAAGGATCTTCACAGAAGGGTCTCTAGGAGCTCCAAGAGCTTCAAGAGCACCCAAAGAACTAGACACTTCAGCCAAAGGAGCTGGCTCTTCGATTGGAGGAGGAAGAGCAATTGCGGCCAGAAGTTCAGCCTCCTTGGCGTGAAGTATGCCCTCTTCCACACGTAGTTCTTCGTCAATCAAAGCATCACAAAAGCTATCCACTACAGAAAAAAAAACAACAGTTCAGTCAGTTAAAAATAAGGAGAAAGAAATAGGGTATTACCTAAAGGAACTCGAGTATCAGGTCTGACAGGGCTTAAACCAAACAAGTATAGGAGATCAACCCGTAGCCACTTAAGAATGGAAAGCCGATGATTTAACAATTTCTCACAATAGAGGGGGAAAGAAGGATGAAGATGAAACTCCTTGACGTCGGGCAAAGGGGGCAAAAAAGATTTCCAAGCATGAGATCAAGGAATAGGTCCTGGAAACTTTAAAAAGAAAAAACGAGATTTCCAAGGTTTGAGAGATGAAGGCATACCCTCAAAAAGAACCATTTTAGTTCGTGAATCAAATAGGAAAACACCCAGTTCTGAGCACTTGGGATAGGAAAACATGAAGAAATTTTGAGGAGTAGGAGGAATATCCCATAGACGAAACAACATGTAAGTACCGCATAGATAACGAAATGCATTAGGGGCGAACTGCTGCAAAGGAATATCAAAGTACCGACTTATTTCAATCAAGAAAGGAGGAATGAGGAACCTTAAGCCCCCTATCAACTGGTCTCTAAAAAAAGTCACGCAGTCATCAGGGGGATGATGAGGTCGATCATTCGGTGTTGGGATTATGATGCTATATTCCTTGGGAATTTCATATTGGCGCCGGATGGATACTCTAGCATTCTTATCAAAGGAAGAAGACATATGAACATACCAAGGAACAATTGCTTCCGCAGCCATGAACAAAAGTATAGGCTAGTGAAGCAATAGATTACTTACTGAAGTCAAGAGAAGAGATCGTCGAGAAACGGTGAGCCCGAAATATGGTTGAAGGCAACAACAAGAAAAGAACTCTAGAGAAGGAAAAAGAAAGGACAAGGTTTAAAAGGAGACGAAGGGTTTAGGGTTTGGAAGACACACAACCGTCGTTAGATCAAAGCATTTTTACAGCAGGCGCGGAGGATCACAATAGAAACGCAGAAGACCCACGTGACGTGGCGGTCAGAAAAAGTGCGTGTCATACCATCATAAAAACATTTATATCAGAAGTGACAGGTCGGATCACGCTGGGGTTGGTAGCGTCTTGGGGTACATTTTCAACATTCTCTCACCTCAAGAAGAACCAATCACTAACTAGGAAGCTTCGAAAGGAGACGTGAATAACTAGGTATAATAAAATAAAAAGGACTAAACTTTTGACTAAACTCAGGCTAAAGACAAAAACATTTAAGGATGGAAATTCAGGCGAGTGACAACTTTTAAATTAATATCCTTATAAAATACAAACTAATATTTATCAAAGTAGTTTTATACTGATATAACTATGATTATGCTAGATAAGTATAGTGTTGGCTGTGATCAATAAGACAATAGTGGCTGGTATAACATTAGTTATAATGTGAAGATGTTCCGACAGTTAAGATAGCCTTAGCTATAATAAATAACACACAAGACACACCAAGGAACGATGTGTTGGTCCCTTTGGAGGCCGGCAAGAGGGGAGGGATGAATTACCCTACAAAATAAAACTCGAACCTTTCTCGGATTTCAACTATATAATGAACACTTGTAATAAATAAATAAAAGAGACTAAGTAAAGAAAAGCAGACACCAGAGTTTTACTTGGTTTGCAATCAGTGGATTGCTAATCCAAGGAATGTAAGCGCACTATCTGATTCTCCTCTGGGCGGAGTAGCCTCTTTACAACGTTGACAGCACAAATGAAAAGAACAGAATTGAAAGCACAGAAAGAATTGATTACAAGTGAGTTGTAATGAAGCTTCTGGAGCAAGGCTATATTTATAGCCTTGGTCGGGGCGCCTGGAAGGGTTCCGGGCGCCCTGGGGGGATAAAACTTATCCCCCAACGTTCAGATCGAGTCAAAACTCAATCTGGTCAACTTTACTGTTCAGGGCGCCCTGGGGGGTTCCGGGCGCCCCGGAGGGCTCCGGGCGCCCTGGAGCCTAAAGTCAACAATGTTGACTTTTTCACCTCCGGTTCAGCTCGTCTCGGTCCGGGTCTTGTTCGCTCCGGCTCCGCTAGCTTGGGTGATCTCGGCCATCCAGAATAGGGCTCACCCGAACCCAAGTTCCGGCCTTCTCCTCGAGCAGCCTTCCTTCCCGGTTTCTCGTCCCTCGAACACCGTGCACGTTCTTCTCGTCCACCGGTGTACTCTTCCGCGGTCACCTCGTCCCTCGGATGCACCGAGCCCGTCGGCTCTCTCCCCGTGCCGTCCTTCTCGCTAGCTGCGTCGTCCGCTCGACTTCCTATGTTCCTAAGCTCCTGCACACTTAGACACAAGGGTTAAACAAACGCAGGACCTAACTTAGCTTGTTTGATCACATCAAAACACCTTGGGGTTCCAACACGATGAATGCCACATCACAGTTAATCTGGTAAATTACAGAAGGATCCAATAGAACCACTTAATTCGATACAAAAGTTTATTTTTACACTCAGAATCTGATCAGGATACACAATATTACATTTCCCCTCAGAACAGTAAAACCTCAGCTAGATAACAAATATTACAAACATAAACTCTTAGAATGTTCAGAAAATTTCAATCCCACTGGATTCAAACTTACCACAAAGCGGAGATAGAGATAGCTCACTTCATCCAAGCTTGTCAAGGCTCATAAGTGGCAATATGCTGCCTAGGACGAAGAAAGCAACCAAAACAGAGAAGCTCAGAGGCAACGGGACAGGGAAACATTTATTCATTCCATGATGGAAAAATAAATGTGAAAACCACTTCCCCTCTCAAGCCGTCTGAGCTCGGCAAGTGAAGCAATCAAGTATAGCCCAAGGGTAACATGTGTTATGCCCTTCAAACAGTACCCTTGGGTCATTTGGCTGCCCCTCTATGAGTAGCAAAAATCTCTCTGAAGTTCCTTGAGTCCTTCAGAGCATCGGCATCTTTGGATGAAAAATCTGAGATGTGAAGCTCCATCTCTTAAGACAATCCCTTGAACCCCAGAGATAGCCGTAGCAAAAATCCCAATAAACTCATATATAGATCTCACCTGGTCCAACAAAAGTCGCCCCCAAAGGGGAGGATCTGAAACCATAACCTTAGCAATAAGAGATGACAAGGAAGGAAAAGAACTGAAATGGGTGGTGGATGAAGAAAAGGTTGTAAGTCTATTTAAAGAAGCAAAAGGCTCACAGGATCACTATACTTGTTCTAAAAAGACAGTGGTACACAAAATCTATGAGGTCATTTCAATATCTGGAGCAGAGTCACGGGTAGGAAAAGACAAGACCATACTTATGTCTAGTCAGTCGTCTACACCTCCTTCGACTAGACTTGAAGGGAAGGCTAGTGATATGGGTTAGGTTTTGTAGTTCTCCTGATGAGGAAAGAAAAGGAGGAAGGAAAAGCAAGAGAGATAGGCTAATATCGGTCGGGACATACCTTCATGATGAAGGTATGGTAATATCGGTCGGTACATAACTTCAGGAAGGAGGTAGGCTAATATCGGTCGGGACATACCCCGATAGGAGGTAAGCCTATATCGACCGAAATACGCCTCCCAGAAGAAAGGCCTATATACTTTACGGGAAGTAGGCTAATATCGGTCGTGACATGCCTTAATGATGAGAGTAGGCTAATATCGGCCGGGACATAACTTCAGGAAGGAGGTAGACTAATATCGGTCGGGACATACCCCGATAGGAGGTAAGCCTATATCGACTGAAATACGCCTCCCAGGAGAAAGGCCTATATACTTTATAGGAAGTAGGCTAATATCGGTCGTGACATGCCTTAATGATGAGAGTAGGCTAATATCGGCCGGGACATAACTTCAGGAAAGAGGTAGGCTAATATCGGTCGGGACATACCTCGATAGGAGGTAAGTCTATATCGACCGAAATACGCCTCCTAGGAGAAAGGCCTATATACTTTACAGGAAGTAGGCTAATATCGGTCGGGACATGCCTTCATGATGAAAGTAGGCTAATATCAGCCAGGACATAACTTCAGGATGAAGGTAGGCTAATATCGGCCAGAACATACCCCGATAGGAGGTAAGCCTATATCGACCGAAATACGCCTCCCAAGGGAAAGATATATACTCTAAGTTGAGTAGGCTAATATCGGCCGGGACCTAACTTCAGGACGAAGGTAGGCTAATATCGGCCGGGACATACCTTCAGGGGGAAAGCCAGTACGGGTCGGTCGATCAATACCTTGGAGAGATACTAGATAAAATGCAGTTTATTAATATAAAAAGGATGCAAATAGAAACTACATGAAGCTGCATGAGAAAGGATCATAAATGAATATTTCAAAGAAGATAATTAACGAAGATATTTGTAATATGTAAATGCATGACAGGTGTTATATATTTTGGCGGGAAATATGCTCCCAGATTATTTTGCAGGTATTAAATGACAAAGAAGGTACATCTGGGGTAAAAAAAGATTCCTTAAAAGTCATTTACCACAAGTACGCCGCTGACATCATCTCATAACGAACTCTAACAAACCGGGGTCCACTTCATGACTACGGAGGTTATATGAAGTGGTATAAAAAGGGGAATCCTCTCCGTTGGCGAGGGAAGTTCACATCATTGTGCACATTGATAACCCTAATTTTCAACTACTGTTCATCTTCTTCCTCCTTCTTCCACACCGAGAGAGATCACTGACTTGAGCGTTGGAGGGCCTAGCCAAGGATTCTCACCCCGGTCTTAGGTCACTGACGGTAGTGTTGTTTGTCTCTTGTGCGCAGGAAACCTTGGAAGCTTCAGATCTCGGTTTTCTTCAGTCAGATTTGGATTTCTTCTTCGTCATCGAATCTTTGTGTGAGGAGGACCTTCGGTGACTCTATTTTTCCTGATCCGCTTTGGGTTTCTCGGATCGGCATTCTACGAGTATTATTCTTCATCAGGGCAGTGGGTTTTCTTCTTCCGGATCTCCGTCTTGTTCAGCTTCTCAGACAGGATCACATATATTAAAGTACCTGAGAAGGACTAGAGATTATATGCTGGTTTACCAAGCAGATGATTTACTCCCTGTGGGTTACACGGATTCAGAATTCCAATCTGATAGGGACAATAGTAAATCAACCTCGGGGTTTTATGTTTACTTTAAGAGGTGAAGTCATAACTATGGAGGAGTGTTAAGCATAGGTGCTTTTTCGGACTCCACTATGGAAGCTGAGTATATTACAGCCTCTGAGGCAGCCATAGAAGCTATATGGCTAAGAAACTTCATGATGGACTTACATATGATTCCTGGTTTGCCCAAAATTACTACAGTCTATTGTGATAATAAGTGGTGCAGTAGTAAACTCGAAGGAACCATGAGCCCATAAGGTAAGCAAACACATAGAGCGCGAGTACCACCCAATACGAGATATCGTATAACGAGGAAAAGTTATTGTCGCCTAAATTGCATCAGATAATAACCTGGAAGATCCTTTCACTAAGGCCCTTAAGGCAAGAGCTTTTGATGGGCATATTTGTTGATGCGGGAAGCATCCGACGATTGAACTCGTGTTTTGATAATGGAAAAGGATTCAAAGTTAAGGTGTTGTGTTATCTAACATGTTGAATGAGTGTTTCAGGAAAGTCCTAACTACGGTTAGGCAGGTGAAAATCCTAGGGGGTGGTAACCCTAGGTCCTAGGTGGCGGTAACTCTAGGTGGAGAAAAGTCCTAGTTGACGTTAGGCAAAGGGAAAACCCTAGGGGGCGGTAACCCTAGGTCATAGGAGGTGGTAACCCTATGCGGAAAGTCTTGGCAAGTCGATGGCTTCAAGCAAAAGTCCTAGGGGATGGTAACCCTAGGTGGAAAGTCCTGGTGTCGCGAACCAGGTGAAAGACTGGACTAGCCGGGAAGCGGATGTCTAGCAGAAAGTCCAGAAGCGTCAAGTGCTGAGCAAAAGTCCAGTCGATCTAGAGGATCGCACTGGCAGCAGGTAAATCTCCTGAGTGGAGTAGGTGAGGACGTGTTCCCCGTAGAGGGAACAGTAGGCGTTGGGTCGACCTAGGGTTTCCGGACGAAAATCCGAAGTCAGACCCGGATAGTCTGATGACTATCGATAATATTTTGTTACCTTATTTATGGCTTTATGTGCTAACCTTGTGTTGCAGTATATTATTTTGGACTAACATGTCTTGCAGGTACAAGATAAAAAAGTCTTTCCTCGGATGAACAGTGTCCGAGGCGCCTCCATGGAGCTTGGAGGCGCCTCGGTTGCAAGGCTGGAGCTGGCTGCGAAGCACCTTGGGAGGCGCCTTAAAGGATTCATAAGGCGCCTTGGAAGGCGCCTTGAATAGGGCATAAGGCGCCTTAAGCAGATGAACTTCGACCAGTTCAAGCTTGATCCACGCGGGAGACTTGGCAGTATGGAGGCACCTTCGGAGGCTTCCCAGGCGCCTTAAACACCCTTTATAAGGGGGTTTCGAGCAGCACTTAAATTTATCTGATTACAAGTGATTCTCTTGCCACGTGTTGCTCCAAAAGACGTTTCGAAGTGCTGCTACTCGTGCCGGACGACCCAGAGCTCCGACATCTCATTTTCCGTCGTCGGTATAGATTTATTTAACGCACTTATTGTAATACTTAGTTTGTAATAATCGTGCTTATAGTTATTGCCCATCGAAAACGATCAAGGATCGCGGGCCTTCGAGTAGGAGTCGTCACAAGCTCCGAACGAAGTAAAATCCTTCGTGTCTGTGTTTCTTTATTTCATTTCCGCTGCTTTAATTTCTGAACGAGTTTTCTTTTACGATTCCAATAATCGAACACAATAGTCGCGAGCGCTATTCACTCCCCCCCCCCCCTCTAGCGCATTTCGATCCAACAATATTGAGGGGTTGGAAATCAGATGTATGGCAAGGTATATGGCAACATAGTCTTTTAGTATAAGTGGGAGATTGTTGGAATGTATACTAAAAGTCTAGCTTTTTGTATAAACATTTATTTAGAAATAAGAATCACATTGGTCAAATGTCTACATTTATATACTAAGTGTAGTTGTTCAATTAATTTATATTATAGATAACATGGTGTGTGGTGTCACACACAGAATATTATGTTGTAGTTCCTTATAAATTATAAATAATAGCTTAGTTCAATAAATCAATAGGCCCGATAAGTTAGGAAGTAATATTATTTGTAGTGTGTGTTGTTGATTATAGAAGGAAACTGTGTCCTAACAATCTAGGTTGATAATGTCCCCAAGAGGAGGTCATAAGGATTGTCATGTAAACCCTACAAGTGGACTTAGTCTGACATGATAATAAGGTTGAGTGGTACTACTCTTGGAGTTAAATATTAATTAAGTGAGTTGTCAGTAACGCATTTAATTAGTGGGCATTCGATATCTTAAACACAGGGAGATTAACATACACATGATAAGAAGGAGCACATATAGTAATATGGGATTGGTGCGGTAGTGCAATAATAACTCTTTAGTGGTATGAGTTATTATTGATGAACTTGAGTTGGGTGTTCAGGGAAAACACAGGAAGCTCAAGCTCATCGGGAGACCAAAACCAATTCCTCCTCTTGGTCCCTAATGTAGCCTCTTATTTATAAAGTCTTATACCCACCTAAACCTAACTTCTTACCCACCTTAAGGTGGTCGGCCATGCCTAGCTTGGAGCCCACGCTAGGGCCGGCCAAACTAAGGCTAGATGGGTTCAAGTGGTGGCCGGCCCTAGCTTGGAGCCCAAGTAGGGTGGCCGACCATATTAGATTAAAAGGAGTTTTATTTTTTTTAAATCTTTTCTTGTGTTGAAGCCAAGGTTTTAAAACAAAGTTTAAAATTCAAGTCTTTCCTTTTATAGCTTTCTACAAAAGATTAAGAGAAAGATTTGTTATCTTTCCTTATTTGTAGTTAAAAGGAAGATTTTAATTTTTGATAAAACTTTCCTTTTTGTAACCATCCTCATGGTTTTAAAAGAGAGTTTTAAAAATTATAAATCTTTCCTTTTATAGGTTTCTACAAAAGATTAAAAGAAAGATTTGATATCTTTCCTTATTTGTAGTTGAAAAGGAAGATTTTAATTTTGGAGAAAACTTTCCTTATAACCCTCCACATGTTTTAAAAGAGAGATTTTAATTTATAAAAGTTTCTTTTGATAACCAACCATGAAGGAAATTTAAAAGAGAAATTTTTATTTTAAAAATTTTCAGAAACAAATAAGGAAATTTTAATTTTGTGTTTAAAACTTTCCTTGATTGGTGCTCAATGAGGTGGCCAGCCATAGCAAGATTAAAAGGAAATTTTAATCAAATTTTTTTTATTGGCAGGGAAAATAAGTTTTAATTAAAACTTTCCTTATTTTCCAAGACCAAGGAATATAAAAGAGAGGGTAGAGGTGCCTGATAATCATGATTTTACTATATTATTTTGATTCATATATGCATGGTTTAATGTTGATTTCATAGGTTTAAATCATGGTTACATCACATTTTTGTGCATTGTCTTATTCTTGGACTTAATTGCAAATTATTATATTTTTGTGTTATTTGATGCTAATATTTGATTCTTATTTTGTAGGCATCAAAGGATCTTGGATTTGGATCTATTTGGACCAAATTTATGCTCGAATCGGAGTTGAAACGAGAAGATTAAACCTTGGAGTTATTTGGACCGTTCAT
Source organism: Zingiber officinale (assembly GCF_018446385.1). Taxonomy (NCBI): domain Eukaryota; kingdom Viridiplantae; phylum Streptophyta; class Magnoliopsida; order Zingiberales; family Zingiberaceae; genus Zingiber; species Zingiber officinale. The sequence goes on from NC_056000.1 coordinate 141,108,265, forward strand.
CTACAATCAAGCAGATCTGAGTCATCCATTGAAGATCTGGCCCATCCAACCTAATGAGGAGGAGATCTCATCCATAGATGAAAATCCAGAGGTTTTGATTCAAATCTGAGTTCATACAGCCATTGATCAAGCCTGAATTAATCTGGACCGTTCATTGAAGATTGGGCAGATCTGAACCATCTAGTGAAGATCTTGTCGATCCGACCTAAGGGATTGTAGATCCAGACCCTAGCTCAAGATCAGTACCTCCGGATTGGATTTTAGGCGACTTTCCACCGTTGATCAAGCTCCAAATCAATTTCAGCCATCCGTTCAGATCTGGATCAGATTCAAAAGAGAAGCTACAGTAACCTTTTTGTTCGTCGACTCCTCGCGCTGTTCTTCATCCCACGGCATTTCTCCAGGAGTTCCAGCCCCGATTCTTCCTCCAATCGATCTCTCAAGCTTCAACCTTAGTGGATAGATTCACGAAAGCATCATCCCGATCATCTGGACTCATCGGAGGGTGTTCCTTCCGGTGTTATTCTTCTTCCGACGATCCTTTGTTTTCACCAGATTTGTGGGTGTTTCCTCAGATCTGAGCTCCGATTCCCATCAGCGACATTTGGCGGTGTTCCTCCGGCGTTACTGAGCTTCATCCGACCGCAATCCGCAATCCGTAGCTTCCATTCCAGATTCAGAGGTCAAAGCTTGAAGATTTCAAGATTTTCGGCACTTGAGTGGGTTTCGGGTTGTTCTAGCTCACCGGAGGTGGTCCGCCAGCGTTGTTGAGCATACCTCGAACTGAGACGCAGCTGAGATGCTCCACTGAGGTCCGGAGTTCGGTGTTCTCGACTTTAACATTCTTGTGTGATGGCAAGAGTGTGAGGATTGATAGATTGATTGTGAGAATGGATCGGTTAGGGTTTATTTAGCTTTGTTACTATTTTTTATAGCTTAGAACAGATTCCTTTTATGTTTGTTAAGTTTTTATCATTGCAATTTAGCATTTCTTTGTTTTGTTGAAGTTTAATTCATGTTTGGTAGTTGTAATTTCATTGATACAAACAATGCGTTATGGTTTAATTGTTGGCACCTGGTTAGGTTTTATTCATGCATTAGATTAATTTCTTACTCGCTGTGTTCTTCTTTTGTTAGATTTATATTCAAAGTTCAAACCCCCATTTATATGTCAAAACCCCAAAAATAGGAATACAATACAATCCTATATTACATCCTACCGTTTGTTCCTCGAGGTTCGATCCCGGGCTCGTTACTACAACATGATTGTGTAGATAAGGGGTTCATGGAATATACATTGTTAATTTGATTTACGAATGTGACAGACTCATTATCAAATTTTGGCGCCGTTGTCGAGGAAAACGGTATGTGATAATTTTAGGATTGTTTTTATTTTTGAAAACTTAAAAAATTTTGGTTGTTTCAATTGCTTTCATGATTATATATCCATGTGTTTGATTTTATTTGTTCCTAAATTTTCGAATTTTATTTGCCATTTAGTGTAAGAACAGGAAATTCAGTTGCCATGGATCCATATTATCAGCATTTTGGAGATTGGAGTCAGAGTTATCATTATCAGTCTCAGACTGGGATTTATGCGCCTGAATATCAGTATGAGGAAGTACAAGGACAATTTGCAAAGTCAGTATGGAAATTCAATGAAATTATGCAACAAATGAGTGAGCATCAAGAGCAACAATTTGCAAGAATACAGAACATACAGATTCAGTTAGATCGAATTGCATCATCCCTTAATCAGTTACAAGCACAAAACTCCAATGGAGAGATGGAAAGTAGTGATTCTGTCAGGCATGACCCTATTTCCATTTATTCACAAGAATTTTCTAGTATTATTTGTGATGATGATGTAGTTGTTCAAATTTCTGATTCTACTAATGATGTTGCTCTAGATGTTGTGAATGATCCACACTAATGTTCTCCTATTTTCTTTTTATCCCATATGCGTGTGGGAGGTGTTTTCTTTTATTGATGTTGTAGGAGAACATAAGCTTCCGGAGTGTGTACTTAAACTAAACCGACTCAAAAATGATTAATAAGAAGAATTTAAGGGAACCACTATCACTCCACTTCTGAGGTGGATTCTACTTCTAAACCTTCTTCAACCACCGAGAATTAAAGGGGAGTTGGTTCTAATTTTGCTTCCTCTTGCATTTTAATTCATGCTTTGTTAATAAATTCGTTATACGTTTCTTTGGTTTCATACTTTGCATTTGCACTTTGTTTTTGCATTTTGCATTTTATTTTCACATTTGCTTCCATACTTTGCATTTTGTTTAGTTACATAGCATTTCATTTGAATAAAATTCTTCATGGGAATTTTCTAAGTAATATTTTTAAGATGGTAAAAGCTTCTTAAATTTGATCATCAATTTTAGGTCATGTGACATGATTGGATGCTTATCTTACATGATATTGGTTAATGAGGTAGGGGATTCCAATTTGATTAATTAAGTTAGATTGAATAATACCTAGAGAGGACCATTTTAAGCCTATACTCTATTATTTTCTTTGTGTGTCATGCACTTACAACAATTGAAACTCTAGAACTTGCCTTCCTTCTTTTCAAAGTCACAATAGCATATGTATGCATGGAAATTAAGGATTGTTTTCATTCTTGATCCCACATAAATTCCAATTCCTTTCTTCACAATTTTCTTAATGACTATCTTGATGAGTTAAATTTGCAAGATGGATTAAGGTTTAAGTGTGGGGGAGGTAGTTTGCAAATGTTTGGAGATCATGATGATTGTGGATGATTGCATGCTCTTGCTGTTTATGTTTGATACATATAATGTGCAGTAATTAAAGTTGGAATTTGAAGGTTCTGTTCTTTGGTTTTGTTTTGGATAGTTGTATTGTTAATTTCAACAGTGGTATATTCACAAGAGCTGAGATTATGGAAGAAGTTGTGTAATGCATCAGTATCAAGTGTGAATCTGAGAAACAAAGAAGCATGAGGTATTGAAATGTCTTAATAATTCAGATTCTGATTTCTAGGGAAATGTATTCTGTTTTATGGCAATGCAGGATTTGAGAATCACACTTAATGATCTACATGTGAAAGTTCAGAAGACTTAGGACATGTAGATGGTATCATTTGGGCCATTGAAGAACTTTTGTTTAATGTCAATCCTCAAGGATTATAATCTGAAATTTTCACAACTTCATAGTTTCATTGATTTAGCTTCAGTAATTTATTGTTGGATCGAGACGCGCTAGAGGGGGGGTGAATAGCGCTCGCGGCTATTTCGTTCGTATCGGAATCGTAAAACGTTCGTAGAGTAATTAAAGCAGCAGAATAAATGAAACAAACACAAGAACACGGTCGTTTACTTCGTTCGGAGCCTAGGTCGACTCCTACTCGAAGGCCCGCGATCCTTGATCGCTTTCCGTGGGCAACAACTATAAGCTCGTATGAATATTACAAACTAATTACAAATGTAACTGCAATTAAAATTATACCGACAACAGTAGTAGAAAAGAAATCTGAGCTCCGGGTCGTCGGAATGTTGCAACAGCACTTCGGAAGCAATACTTGAGCAGAACACAGCAGAATGGAAGCTTGGAAGTTGTTGTTCTTCAATGCTGCTCGAAGTCCCCTTATAAAGGGCATCCAAGGCGCCTTGGAAGCTTCCGAAGGCGCCTTCATAGCTTCGAGTCCACCGTGCAGATGAGCGCTGACCAGTTTGCGCTTATCACCTTTGAGGGCGCCTTCAAGGGTCTTTAAGGCGCCTCCAGAGCCAGCTGAGGCGCCTTCAACCCTGTTTCACGGCCAGGTCAGCTTTTGTACCCGAGGCGCCTCCAAGCTCCATGGAGGCACCTCGGATACTGTTCATCCGAGGTTAATCTTTGCACTTTGGTCCCTGCTGTTGATACAGTCTGACCTGGATGTTGTTTTGCTGTTGACACTGATTTAAGTTTGTATCAGATTATTAACTCAGATTAATTACTAATCCAGGTTGACCTGATTGAAGCAGTTGGAAAGTCCTGGTGAGTGAAGCCAGGTGAAAACCCTAGTGAGTGAAGCTAGGTGCAAGTCCTGGTGAGTGAAGCCAGGTGAAAATCCTAGTGAGTGAAGCTAGGTGCAAGTCCTGGTGAGTGAAGCCAGGTGAAAACCCTAGTGAGTGAAGCTAGGTGCAAGTCCTGGTGAGTGAAGCCGGGCAAGGGAAAATCCAGATGGATCAAGGGTGATCGGACATCTGGTGTTGAAAAGTCCAAGAAGGAAACTTGGCATGCGGAGTCAGAGAGGGCTCGACCCGGACTGAGTCAAGAAGCTGGATCGGTCTGCAGACCGATCCAGTGAAACCTTTATACCTGATCGGTCTGCCGACCGATCAGGAATTGATCAGTGGCTACTGAACGTTTACTGATCGGTCTGCAGACCGATCAGAAATCGATCAGTAGCCCACTGTGATTTTACCGATCGGTCTGCGGACCGATCAGAAATCAATCAGTAGCCTACTGAGATTTTACTGATCGGTCTGGAGACCGATCAGGAGGCTTTAAGCACTGGGACGAGCGACATCTGATCGGTCTGGGGACCGATCAGATTAGTGCCTGATCGGTCCGCAGACCGATCAGAAGCTGCGCACCTTCGGAAAGAGCGGCGCCTGATCGGTCTGGGGACCGATCAGATTAGTTCCTGATCGGTCCGCAGACCAATCAGCGATGATCCAGAAAGCGTGGTTCGGTCTGCAGACCGACCCACGGTATTGTTTGCTTTGCATGCACTTTTTCTGATTACCGTATTTGTATTCACCTATCTGTTTTTTAACCATTTGCTGTGAGTCTTTCTAGCTTGCAGGTTGCAGGTCACATTCTCATGTTTGGATTCAAATTAAGCTTCATTAAGAGAAGGAGACAAGTACCCTTTTCACTGTAATTTGCTGCAACAAATACATTTGGGGCATCAACGTTCACTGGCGAAATCCGATTACGATTGGGCTGCTCAGTTTGACTTCTTCCCATTGGTTGGTATCCAGAGACGCCAGTGATTTCCATTGGCATGTGTTCAGAGAATTAGAAGAGGAGGAGAGGTGATTGGCTACGCCTGGCTGGCAGCAGCGATTCTGCAGACGGCGGTGATTCGAGCAGAGAGACATAAGAAGGAAGAAGAGGAGTTCAGAAAGTGCGATTCTGAATTCTCTGTCTTTTGTGATCAAGCCTTCGAGAAAGCAAGTTGGTGAAGCTGTGAGCTCTTTGCTGAGAAGGTTGATTGTGCGCTCTCTGCTCTGTTCTCTTCTCCGCGTGGCTGTAAGCTCATCTTAATATTTTTCTCAGCCACTGTAAGTCTTGTGCTTAAATCTATAATCATCTGAGACTTTGTTGAGAGGTTGCTCCACCGAGAAGGAGACATCTTTAGCCGGATCTTGTCCGGGGTGTGATCTACCGAAAGATCAAGGAGTCGTCCTCCTTACGGACACGCCGAGGAGTAGGGGCAAGTTATCCCCGAACCTTGTATATCCTTGTGTCTGCTGTGTGTTTGTTTTCTTTCATTTTAGTTTTTCTATTTCCGCTGTGCTGTGCTAACAAAGTTCTTGAAGAAATTTCTGTTTAGTGTTTTTCAAAGAGGCTATTCACCCCCCTCTAGCCATCTAAGATTCCAACAAGTGGTATCAGAGCCTGGTGCTTTTCATCTGGACTAACATTCCAAGGAGCAACAAGATGGCCATGAAGGAAGGATTCAGCACCAACAGACCACCCTTCTTCGATGGAGCAGATTTCCAGTATTGGAAGAGCCGCATGGAGTATTACCTCAAGACCGATATCTCCATGTGGTTCTCCGTCAAGGAGGAATTCTCACCTCCAAAGGATGAAGAAGGTAAGGAACTTGACTCATCGAGATGGTCAACCGAGCAAACTCGCAAGGGACAAGCCGATGCCAAGGCGGTTGTCACTTTGCAATGTGGGATAGCCAAGGATCAACTTGTCAAGGTTGGTCCTTTCACAAGTGCGAAGGATCTATGGAACAAGCTCATCGAGCTCCAAGAAGGGACTCGAGACTCTCGGATCGCCAAGAGGGATTTGTTCCTAAACCAACTACAGAACCTTGTCATGAAGGAAAATGAAACTGTAAGTGAGATACATGGAAGGTTCAAGGAGATCATCAATGGTCTACATTCGGTGGATGAACGAGTAGAAAACTGTGACCTCGTAAGGTATGCTCTAAAAGCTTTTCCTAGGAATGCCTTGTGGTCATCTATGGTGGATGCCTACAAGGTATCCAAGGATCTTTCCACTGTTAAGTTAGATGAATTTTTTTGTGAAATGGAATTACATGAACTTGCTAACAAAGGGCAAAAAGAGAAAGGTATTGCTTTGGTTGCAGAAGAAAAGAGCAAGGAGGGAAGAAGGAAGAAAGAAAAGAAGAAGGAGAAAGAAATTGTTTCATCTTCATCCTCCTCCGAGTCTGATGATGAAGGTGAATCATCATCAAGCGAGATGGCCAACTTCGTGAGAAGAATCATGAGAAGGAGTAGAAGATACAAAGGGAAAGGTAAACCTAGTGAACAAAATATTGACAAAACTAATGTTACATGTTATGAGTGCAGCAAAAAGGGACACTATCGGAGCGAGTGTCCGAAATTAAAAAGGAAGGAGGAACGAGCCAAAAAGAAGGAGGAAAGAGTCAAGAAGAAGAAGGCTCTAAAAGCTACATGGGATGAGTCTTCTTCAAGTTCATCTGAGGAAGAGAAGAGGGAGAAGAGTACATGGCAGTTAGCCCTCATGGCAAGAGAGGAGTCCGAGTCCGAGAGTGAGGACTCAAGCTCTTCAGCCGCGACTTCATCATCTTCGGATGATAAAGAGGTAACCTCTCCCCATTTAGAAAAGTGTTATAAAACAATTGCACATTTGTCTACTTCCCTTAAAAAATCAAAAACAGAAACTAAACTGCTAAAAGATGAAATAGAGAAATTAAGGGCCCTTAGGGAAGATGAGGTTGATGACCTTTATCAAGAGGCCCTAGAGGATGAAAACAAAACCTTGAAGGGTGAAATTGAGAAGCTCAAGAAAATGCTTGAGAAATTCTCAACCAGCTCTAAGACCTTAGACATGATTCTAAATGCCCAAAGGGCGGTCTACAACAAGGCTGGATTAGGATACCAACCTAAGGAGTCTAGTTTTATTTCTTTAGTGTCAAGAACCCAATTTCATAGATCGCATGTTTCTAGGGTTCATGAGACTAGGAAGAAGGTAACAAAGGCATGGGTGCCTAAGTCTTTCATTGTAGATGCATTAGGTCCCAAGATTTGGGTACCTAAAACATCTATCTTCGTGTCTTGTAGGCATTGGTAAGGGGAGCGTCTATCAACTTGGTTTGTTGATAGTGGATGCTCCAAGCACATGACCGGGACAAGTCACTATTTTCTACCATTCAAAACAAAAATAGAGGTAATGTGTCATTTGGTAACAATGGTAGTCTTAAGGTTGTAGGAGTTGGAGACATTCATATATCCGAATGTCTCCATATCAAGAATGTCCTTCTAGTCAAGGGGATGACTTTTAATCTCCTAAGTGTCAGTCAATTGTGTGATACGGGTTACACAATTGAATTTCATTCAAGTCAATGTTTGGTTAAACACATTGACACACTTGACACGGTACTAGTAGGCACAAGGGTTGATAATATTTATCAAGTATCATTTAAAAGTGCTACTAATGCTTTGATTAAGTGTTTCATGTCAAAAGAAGAAGAGTCTTGGCTATGGCATAGAAGGTTGGCACATGTCAATATGAAGAACATCCGGAAGTTGGCCAACCAAGGATTAGTGCGAGACTTACCCAGCATCAAGTACCACAAGACCAAACTATGTGATGCATGTCAAAAGGGTAAGCAAACAAAAGTTGTTCATAAAGGTAAAAGCACTGTAAGTACATCTACTGCTTTAGATTTATTGCACATGGACCTATTTGATTGCAGTAGTGTAATATCATTGAATGGAAGTAGATATTGCTTGGTAATCGTTGATGATTTTACTAGATACACATGGACTTTCTTTTTGAAGCATAAGGACCAAACTATAGATATTTTTATTTCCTTTTGTAGAAGAACTGAAAATGAAAAATCAACAACAATTAAAACCATTAGAAGTGATCATGGTGGTGAATTTCAAAACCATAGGTTTTAGAATTTTGTCAAGAAAAGGGTATAGACATGAGTTCTCAACTCCAAGGACCCCACAGCAAAATGGGGTTGTGGAGAGAAAGAACCGAGTCTTACAAGAGGCTGCACGAAGCATGCTCAATGAGTACTCACTACCGAGTTACTTGTGGGTGAAGCTGTGAATAAAGCTTGCTATGTGCAAAACCGACTCGATACATAGGTTTTTAGGAAAGACTCCCCATGAACTTTGGTTTGGGAAACCACCTACAATTAAACATCTTAGGGTGTTTGGTTGTAAGGTGTTTATTTTAAATACCAAGGACCATCTTGGAAAATTTTCGGCCAAGGCTGATGAGGGGATACTGGTTGGGTACTCGCTCACCAGCAAAGCCTATCGAGTCTACAACAATAGGACTAAATTGATTGAAGAGTCCTCTGATGTAGCTTTTGAAGAAATCCCTAACTCAAATGATCAATCAAGGGCTATAGGAGAAATTCAATTTGAACTTAGAAATCTAAGTTTGAATGATCAAAATGAAGAATGAGTCGAAGTTGACTCTGATGTTGATGAACAAAGGCAACAAAGAACTCAATCTGATCCTTTGCCAGATATTGAGTCCTTGCCTGTGCCTAGTGAGACCATTCATGAGGCACCATCAACACCAAGACAATCTAGGATAGCCTCTAGTCATCCCCAAGACCAAATTGTGGGAGACATTCAACAAGGGGTTAGGACTAGGTCATTCTTCAGAAATGAGTCTAATGAAGTCGCATTGATTTCAGAGATTGAACCAAAATTAGTTGATGAGGCATTGCACGATCCTGATTGGATCATAGCTATGCAAGACGAATTAGGTCAATTTGAAAGGAGCCAAGTGTGGGACTTAGTTCCTAGACCTAAGAAGACCACCATTATTGGAACTAAATGGGTCTTCAAAAATAAGTTAAATCAAAAGGGAGAAGTTGTAAGAAACAAGGCAAGACTTGTAGCCAAGGGCTATAGTCAAGTCGAAGGTCTCGATTATGATGAGACTTATGCTCCCGTGGCACGATTAGAGTCCATTCGTTTGATGCTAGCTTTTGCTGCACATAGAGGTTTCAAACTCTATCAAATGGATGTTAAATCTGCCTTCTTAAATGGCTTCATTAAAGAAGAGGTCTATGTTGAACAACCCCCGGGGTTTGTGAGTACCGAAGCTCCAAACCACGTATACAAGCTCAAGAAAGCTCTTTATGGGCTTAAACAAGCACCTCGAGCTTGGTACGAAAGGTTGTCAACATATTTACTAGAAAAGGGTTTTGTGAGAGGCCAAATAGACCCAACACTATTTCTGCGTAGAGATGGTGAAAATATTTTTGTAGCCCAAGTATATGTCGATGACATAATTTGTGGCTCAAATAACAAGGGCTATTTGAATGAATTTATTTCTCACATGGAAAGTGAGTTTGAGATGAGTCTAGTAGGAGAATTGACATTCTTCCTTGGACTTGAAATCAAACAAACTCGAGATGGAATTTATGTCCATCAGGCAAAATACACTCAAGAGATGCTTAGAAAATTCAATATGAGTGACTCTAAGGAAGTGTCCACTCCAATGGCGACAAACACTCGCCTTGACAATGATGAGAGTGGAAAACCAATTGATCTAACGCAATATAGAAGCATGATTGGTAGTCTTCTATATCTCACAGCTAGTCGACCGGACATACTTTTCGCTGTGGGCATGTGCGCTAGATATCAAGTCTGTGCCAAGGAATCTCATTTAATTGCAGTTAAGAGAATATTGAGATACCTTAAGGGCACAATTCGAGTAGGTCTATGGTACCCTCGTACAGAGTCTTTTGACTTGATAGGCTATACCGATTCTGACTATGCTGGGTGCAAATTGGATCGGAAAAGCACTAGTGGGGGTTGCCAATTTTTAGGTTCATCTTTAGTTAGTTGGTCAAGTCGGAAGCAACATTGTGTTGCTCTCTCCACGACCGAGGCCGAATATATTGCCATGGGAGAGAGTGTATCGCAATTGTTGTGGATGATACACACCCTAGAGGATTATGGACTTTCTTATAAGGGTGTACAAGTGCTATGTGACAACATTAGCACGATCAACCTAACTAAAAATCTAGTCCATCATTCTAGGACCAAGCACATTGAAGTGCGTCATCACTTCATTAGAGATCACGTAGCTAGGGGTGACATTGTGCTCACATATGTGGAGTCAAAGTCAAACCTAGCCGACATTTTCACCAAACCCCTTCCGGAAAATGAATTTAGTCATTTAAGGAGGGAGTTGGGGATGTGTTTGGCTCCTTAGGTCCTTAGGACTTCATCATGATCAATAAGGACAAATTAAAATGACAAAAGAAATTGGGAATGATTTTGGGCAACTTGGGAACATCTCACACAAACTATAAGGTTTAACAAAATATTTTTGTTTGCTAGAAATGGGGTGAGATGCTAGGAACAACCAAATTATTCAAAATGTATCATGCATCCCTTGAATAATTAGGTTGAAGAGACATTAATTGAGTATGGGGAAGACCATTACATAATTCATGTGTATTTGGTTCCTAGATCTTACTCATATATTCCAACCAAGGAAACTTGGTTGGACTTTTCCCTATAAATCATGTAACCTTGATTGTTGGACTGTTTGATACCTTTGATCGACCTTTCGTGATTATTGATTGACACTAGGATAGGTCATTGAAATAATGATAGAAATTTGGACATATTTTGCCAAATTTGGGACTGGACATAGCAAGGTTGAAGATTTCAGTTTTTAACCTTGAGTTGTCTATTTTGACAAACTTGAAACTTGTCTGAAATCTCAGTGTTTGTAGTCGAATTTGAAAGTCTCAAATTATAAACAAATTCACACCATAAGAGCCCATCGTTAGGACATAGTTATGCTTGTAGATTCTCAGGGTTCTAGATATTGATTTTGAAAGTTTTACTGGAGAAACTTCTACGAACTATCAAACATATCTAAGGATTTCGGTTACTGAAATCACTGAAAATTTCAGTATCAGACACTGATCGGGCTACAGCCCGATCAGGAGAAGATGGATCGGTCGACAGACCGATCCAAAAACTTCCCAACCTTTCTGTCTGTACTCTGATCGATCTGCTCGGTCTGGTGACCGATCAGTGACCGATCAGTATGCTACTGATGGTTATCTGATCGGTCTGGAGACCAATCAGAAGGAGATCAGTGGCAAACTAGCAGAGAAGAGAAGCCCGATCGGTCTACGGACCGATCAGAAGGTTCCCTGATCGGTCTGTGGACCGATCAGGGACGGAACAGAAGCGAAGGCTTCTTCGTTCAGACCGGTCAGGAGGTTCCCTGATTGGTCTGGTGACCGATCAGGGGGCTTCGGATACCTTCTGATCGGACAACCGTCCGATCATTTCTTCACTGTACACTCATCTAAACCCTTAAAACCTCCCGATCCCTCCTTCTCCTCATTCACGCGAAACCCTAGCCGACTCTTCCCACCAGTTCACCCTTTCTCTTCTTTTTGCACGCCGAAGCTCCAGCCCTCGGAAGCCCTAGCCTAAAGTTCAAATGGCACCAAGGTAACTTCTTACCTCTCTAAAACTTGGCATTGTGTTTTCATTTCTCACTGGATCTTCTGTTATTGTTGTCTCGGTTCTTATTTGTTGGTGGCTCCGCTGCTCACTCATTGCCCCATTTTACCCCATTGTGTCCCCTTAGGAAGAAACCCACTGATGGTGAGGGAACCTCTAAGGAACCAACCAAGACATCCAAATCCAAAACTCCTGCTGCTCCTTCCCGACCCCAACCCGCTAGTTCCAGTAGATTCCCAAACCGCCAGTCTGAGCAAGCTTTTCAACAAAGGACATTCAAATTACTCCCTTGTAGGTCCGTGGATAGAAAATTCATGGACGAATTTTGCCCACAAGTGTCCGAAATCATAGCATACTACAAACTCGATTCACTAGTCTACTTGGAATGGGATATCAACTATGACTTGGTCTCTGAGTTCTATAATAACCTTCATGAGACTAATGATCAAGGTTTTAAAACAAGAGTTGCTAAGCGGACTCTTGATTTCAGTATCTCATCTTTCTTTGAGTATCTCAATTGTCGGAGGTGTTCCGGTGATGTCTTTTCGATATTTCCTGACTTACCAGATCAGTTACCTCCACCGTTTGATATCTCACCTGACGATATATATGAGTACTTCTTCAGACAGCCTAGACAAGGTTTAGATGAGCTAGATGTCGACTTCCCTACTTTTGCAGCCTTGAGATTATCTCCTCAAGATTACATTCTTTTTAAAATTATCACGAACTGCCTTCTACCTATCACATCTAAACCATTATCTGAGATCCGATCATATCATTGTCTTATGCTTTATGGTTTGCGTCGGCGTCTCGATTTTGATATCATGTCGAGTATCTACTCCTCGATCATATCATATTCTCAGCCTAGCGGCTTCACTATATATATGTCTTATGGGCATATAATTACTGATTGGCTTGAGACCCTTCAGGTTGATGTCTCTAAGGGTAGAATAATCAAAATGGTCAGGCAGGATTGCCGACTTGGGAAACGGGCATTTTCCAAGTCTGGAATCATAGGGCAAAATGGGGATGTTCAGTGGAAGGATGGGAGAGCTTTAGGTGAGTTACCACGGGGACCTCCCCGACAGGTTGCTCCTGGTGCTGCTCCTCCTGCTGACATTGGCGAGGCGGATCCAGACCTGCGCTGGCAGATCGCTGAGTTGGAGAGCCGATTTGATCGTCACGAGGAGATGGTGACTGCTGAGTTCGATGGACTACGCTTACGGATTGACCAGCGCTACGATGACCTGCGCGGGCATATTGACCAGCGCTTCGATGATATGCGCAGTCATCAGGTGGTGACACAGCAGTTGCTACTCGGATGGATGGCACGCTACCCGCCTCTGCAGTCTTACCCAGGCTATCCATCCTCCAGCGTGCCGCCTCAGGATTTCACCCTTCCTGCCGATGATGATGATGCTCCTCATGTTGAGGACGTTGATTGATATAGTCTGTGTGTCACCTTGTCTGTATGTATTTTGGATGTTATTTGTTAGTCTGACCTGGATGTTTGCACTTCTGATGCTACTCATATATTTATGCTACTCGGTTTTATATTTGCTTGCTCCTTATTATGCTTCATTTTCTATGTTTTTTTTATGCTGTTCCTATGCCATGATTTGATTGTATCTTTTATCTTTCTTACTGTCGTATTGTGACCTTAGAGGGAACTCTAGGTCAGTTAAAAGAAGGTAGTATGGATTAAGGGGAGCCTTTTTAGTTTTTGTCACCTCATTTGCACCTTTTCGGTGTTTGACAAAGGGGGAGAGGATACCTAAGTTTCCTAAGTTTAGAAATGTATGAAAGCTTGATTTTAGGGGAGAGGATAACGGGAAGGATCTTGATTCCCGTCCTTGACTTGGTGGTGTATCCGTCTTAGGGGGAGGATCCTGATTTCCCTAAAATTATGGGTATATGAGCATTTCTGATCTAAACTTAAATCGTGTTGTCAAACAACAAAAAGGGGGAGATTGTTGATACAGTCTGACCTGGATGTTGTTTTGCTGTTAACACTGATTTAAGTTTGTATCAGATTATTAACTCAGATTAATTACTAATGGTGATTGAAGCAGTTGGAAAATCCTGGTGAGTGAAGCCAGGTGAAAACCCTAGTGAGTGAAGCTAGGTGCAAGTCCTGGTGAGTGAAGCCAGGTGAAAACCCTAGTGAGTGAAGCTAGGTGCAAGTCCTGGTGAGTGAAGCCAGGTGAAAACCCTAGTGAGTGAAGCTAGGTGCAAGTCCTGGTGAGTGAAGCCGGGCAAGGGAAAATCCAGATGGATCAAGGGTGATCGGACATCTGGTGTTGAAAAGTCCAAGAAGGAAACTTGGCATGCGGAGTCAGAGAGGGCTCGACCCGGACTGAGTCAAGAAGCTGGATCGGTCTGCAGACCGATCCAGTGAAACCTTTATACCTGATCGGTCTGCCGACCGATCAGGAATTGATCAGTGGCTACTGAACGTTTACTGATCGGTCTGCAGACCGATCAGAAATCGATCAGTAGCCCACTGTGATTTTACTGATCGGTCTGCGGACCGATCAGAAATCAATCAGTAGCCTACTGAGATTTTATTGATCGGTCTGGAGACCGATCAGGAGGCTTTAAGCAATGGGACGAGCGACATCTGATCGGTCTGGGGACCGATCAGATTAGTGCCTGATCGGTCCGCAGACCGATCAGAAGCTGCGCACCTTCGGAAAGAGCGGCGCCTGATCGGTCTGGGGACCGATCAGATTAGTTCCTGATCGGTCCGCAGACCGATCAGCGATGATCCAGAAAGCGTGGTTCGGTCTGCAGACCGACCCACGGTATTGTTTGCTTTGCATGCACTTTTTCTGATTGCCGTATTTGTATTCACCTATCTGTTTTTAACCATTTGCTGTGAGTCTTTCTAGCTTGCAGGTTGCAGGTCACATTCTCATGTTTGGATTCAAATTAAGCTTCATTAAGAGAAGGAGACAAGTACCCTTTTCACTGTAATTTGCTGCAACAAATACATTTGGGGCATCAACGTTCACTGGCGAAATCCGATTACGATTGGGCTGCTCAGTTTGACTTCTTCCCATTGGTTGGTATCCAGAGACGCCAGTGATTTCCATTGGCATGTGTTCAGAGAATCAGAAGAGGAGGAGAGGTGATTGGCTGGCAGCAGCGATTCTACAGACGGCGGTGATTCGAGCCAGTGAAGCAGAGAGACATAAGAAGGAAGAAGAGGAGTTCAGAAAGTGATATTCTGAATTCTCTGTCTTTTGTGATCAAGCCTTCGAGAGAGCAAGTTGGTGAAGCTGTGAGCTCCTTGCTGAGAAGGTTGATTGTGCGCTCTCTGCTCTGTTCTCTTCTCCGCGTGGCTGTAAGCTCATCTTAATATTTTTCTCAGCCACCACTGTAAGTCTTGTGCTTAAATCTATAATCATCTGAGACTTTGTTGAGAGGTTGCTCCACCGAGAAGGAGACATCTTTAGCCGGATCTTGTCCGGGGTGTGATCTACCGAAAGATCAAGGAGTCGTCCTCCTTACGGACACGCCGAGGAGTAGGGGCAAGTTATCCCCGAACCTCGTATATCCTTGTGTCTGCTGTGTGTTTGTTTTCTTTCGTTTTAGTTTTTCTATTTCCGCTGTGCTGTGCTAACAAAGTTCTTGAAGAAATTTCTGTTTAGTGTTTTTCAAAGAGGCTATTCACCCCCCTCTAGCCATCTAAGATCCCAACACCTGCAAGATACATTAGTCCCAAATATACCCTGCAACATAAAGTTAGCACATAAAACATAATAGATGTGATAGTGACATTCTTCGGACTGTCCGAGTCTGACTTCGGATTTCCTACTGGAAACCCTAGGTCGACCCGACGCCTACTGTTCCCTCTACGAGGAACGCGTCCTCACCTACTCCACTCAGGAGATTTACCTATTGCCAGTGCGATCCTCCAGATCGACTGGACTTTTGCTCAGCACTCGACGCTTCTGGACTTTCTGCTGGACATCCGCTTCACGGCTAGTCCAGTCTTTCACCTGGTTCGCGACACCAGGACTTTCCACCTAGGGTTACCACCCCCTAGGACTTTTGCCTGAAGACATCGACCTACCAAGACATTCCGCATAGGGTTACCACCCCCTATGACCTAGAGTTTACACCCCCTAGGGTTTTTTCCCTTTGCCTAACCGCAGCTAGGACTTTCCTGAAATCCTCATGTAGACTTGTTAGAAAACAAAACACCTTAACTTTGAATCCTTTGCCATTATCAAAACACAAGTTCGATCGTCGGATGCTTCCCGCACCAACAATCTCCCCCTTTTTGATTATGGCAACTCAAATTCAAAGTTAAGTAAACAAACGATTAGATAAACATTTTTAATACAGGCAAATCTGCTAAGTATAGATGAACAAAAAATGACCAAAGCAAATTTGCTAAAGTAACCTATATGCTCCCCCTTAACTTTTGCTCCCCCTTAACTATTAATTTGAATTTTACAATTTGCTACTTACAAAATGACCAAATTTGCTAAAGTAACCTATATGCTCCCCCTTAACTTTTGCTCCCCCTTAACTATTAATTTGAATTTTACAATTTGCTACTTACAAAATGACCAAATTTGCTAAAGTAACCTATATGCTCCCCCTTAACTTTTGCTCCCCCTTAACTATTAATTTGAATTTTACAATTTGCTACTTACAAAATGACCAAATTTGCTAAAGTAACCTATATGCTCCCCCTTAACTTTTGCTCCCCCTTAACTATTAATTTGAATTTTACAATTTGCTACTTACAAAATGACCAAATTTGCTAAAGTAACCTATATGCTCCCCCTTAACTTTTGCTCCCCCTTAACTATTAATTTGAATTTTACAATTTGCTACTCTCCCCCTTTGCCATATATCAAAAATGGGCAATAATAGATATTTGAATACCATTATAAAACAGTTGGGGAGTGTATCTCTTTGATAGATTTAAAAAGTTAGTGATTATATCTTTCTTACTTAAGAGAAAAATTGTTTGTTAGTCTTTGAAAAGATTGTACAGGAATTTACTAAGTTCAACAAGTTAGCTAAGTTCAACAGGGTTTGAAAGTTAAGATTGTAATATTTAAGTTTAAATAAATTTTAAGGTTCAGGGCAAGGTTATTCATTCAAATTCAGTTGGTCCTTAAGTCCAAGCATGAGTCATGTTCACTAGATTGATTTACTAGGTATCAGAGCCTTAAGGATCAAAACATTCTTAACTAGAAAATTGAGTATCCTTTACCAACTGTCTAACCTTTAGTTACTTGCTGACTGCCTATAGGGCAACAGTTTTCACATGGTTAGTCAAGTCAAGTTGATTTGGTCCAATTAGATTTGACTAGAGCTGGAAGACTCAACTTGATTAATGTATATTGCGAATTTAACGCCCAGACTCATATTGATGCACAGATATAAGCATTCTTGAGTCCAGGCTACACCCTATGCATCTCACGTCGTTCTATGTTTTTCAATTACAATCAGGGTATACCTAGGTGCTTGTGAGATTCTCTGGCTTAATTTTAGGGGAACATGATTTCTAGGGGGAAAGCCTAGGCTATTTCAATTTTTTTTTTGAACAATCTAGGAAATTGGGAATTTTGAAAATTATTTTTTCTAGAATTTGAAAAATGATAAGTAAATCCAGAGTTTTGAAAAAAATCTAGGAAATTGTAAATTTTGAAAATTATTTTTCCTAGAATTAAAAGAACAAGACAACAAAATGAGACACCTACTCTACCCAACACATTCCTATTTGCCTTCTAAGTGCACTGAACTCAAGTTTACGTAAGAGTTTTGTAAAGATGTCAGCTAGGTTTGATTTGGACTCAACGTGGTTGAGTGCAATTTCACCTTTAGCTACATGATCCCTTACAAAGTGGTGTTTTACCTCTATGTGTTTAGTCCTGGAGTGGTGAATAGGATTTTTGGTGAGATTAATTGAGCTGATATTATCAATAAAGATTTGTGTATTTTTATACTCTAGTTGATAGTCTTTTAACGTATGCATCATCCACAGCAGTTGAGATGCACATTCTCCTAGAGCTATGTATTCAGCTTCTGTGGTGGATAGAGCAACACAATGTTGCTTTCTGCTTGACCAATTTACTAGGCACTGACCTAGAATCTGGCAGCTACCACTTGTACTTTTTCTGTCTAACTTGCACCCGGCATAGTCTGAATCAGAATAGCCATAAAGGTCAAAGGTGCAAGTTCTTGGATACAAAAGTCCTACATTTAGAGTTCCTTTAATATACCTAAGTATTCTTTTAACGTATGATAGGTGTGACTCTTTTGCACAGGATTGGTATCTTGCGCACATACCTACTGCAAACAATATGTCGGGTCGACTTGCAGTTAGGTAAAGTAAGCTACCTATGGCACTCCTATAGTATTTTGGGTCAACTGGTTTTCCTTCAGGGTCAGAGTCAATGTTTATGTTGGTTGCCATTGGAGTATTTATAATTTTTGAATTTTCCATACAGAATTTTTTAATTAACTCTTTAGCATATTTAGTTTGATAAATATAGATTCCATCTTTAGTTTGTTTAATTTGTAAGCCTAAGAAGAAATTAAGTTCTCCAACCATACTCATTTCAAATTCACTTTCCATTAATTTGACAAATTCTTTTAAGAATTTTGAATTAGTTGAGCCAAAGATTATGTCGTCAACATAGATTTGGGATATAAAGATGTCTTTTTCTATAGTTTTCATGAACAAAGTCGGATCGATTTGTCCTTGGTTAAATTCTTTGGATATTAAGTAATTGGATAATCTTTCATACCATGCTCTAGGGGCTTGTTTTAGTCCATATAGTGCCTTTTTTAATTTAAATACGTAATTAGGGTAGTCTATGTCTTCAAACCCTGGAGGTTGGCTTACGTAGACCTCTTCCTTGATAAAACCATTTAAAAAGGCTGACTTAATGTCCATTTGGTACAATTTGAATCCTTTATTTGCTGCATAGGCTAATAACATCCTAATGGACTCGAGTCTAGCTACTGGAGCATAGGTTTCATCATAGTCTAAGCCTTCGACTTGACTAAACCCTTTGGCTACTAACCTTGCTTTGTTTCTTATTATATCACCGTGATCATCCAACTTGTTCCTAAAAACCCATTTAGTGTCTATTATTGATTTATCTATGGGTTTAGGTACAATGTCCCAGACTTGGTTTCTCTCAAATTGGGCTAATTCTTCTTGCATTGCAATGATCCAGTCTGGATCAGGCAGGGCTTCTTCTATAGTCTTACGTTCAATTTTAGAAATAAGGGCAATCTGACTAAGGTTTCTATAGGATGATCTAGTTCTGACTCCTAGGTTTGGGTCACCCAAAATTTGGTCAGGTGGGTGAGAGGTACTTACTCTAGTTGGTCTTATCTGTGAGTCAGAAACTGGTTCTTCTGACTCATTAAGATTAGTTTGGATTTCATCATCGTCTATAGCTCTTGGATTAATGTCAATATTTTCATTTATATAAGGTAAGCTATTTTCTTCATCAAATATTACATTAGTTGTTTCTTCAACTTTCGAGGTATTTTGATTATATACTCTAAAGGCCCTACTGGTTTTATTTTTAACCTATACAAAAGACAAAGCCACGAAAAATGCTTGAATGGTGGTTGCACCAGTTCAAAGCGACCCCGCTCTGATACCAATTGTTGGATCGAGACGCGCTAGAGGGGGGGTGAATAGCGCTCGCGGCTATTTCGTTCGTATCGGAATCGTAAAACGTTCATAGAGTAATTAAAGCACCAGAATAACTGAAACAAACACAAGAACACGGTCGTTTACTTCGTTCGGAGCCTAGGTCGACTCCTACTCGAAGGCCCACGATCCTTGATCGCTTTCCGTGGGCAACAACTATAAGCTCGTATGAATATTACAAACTAATTACAAATGTAACTGCAATTAAAATTATACCGACAACAGTAGTAGAAAAGAAATCTGAGCTCCGGGTCGTCGGAATGTTGCAAACAGCACTTCGGAAGCAATACTTGAGCAGAACACAGCAGAATGGAAGCTTGGAAGTTGTTGTTCTTCAATGCTGCTCGAAGTCCCCTTATAAAGGGCATCCAAGGCGCCTTGGAAGCCTCCGAAGGCGCCTTCATAGCTCCGAGTCCACCGTGCAGATGAGCGCTGACCAGTTTGCGCTTATCACCTTTGAGAGCGCCTTCAAGGGTCTTTAAGGCGCCTTCCAAGGTGCCTCCAGAGCCAGCTGAGGCGCCTTCAACCCTGTTTTGCGGCCAGGTCAGCTTTTGTACCCGAGGCGCCTCCAAGCTCCATGGAGGCGCCTCGGACACTGCTCATCCGAGGTTAATCTTTGCACTTTGGTCCCTGCAAGATACATTAGTCCCAAATATATCCTGCAACATAAAGTTAGCACATAAAACATAATAGATGTGATAGTGACAGTCTTCGGACTGTCCGAGTCTGACTTCGGGTTTCCTACCGGAAACCCTAGGTCAACCCGACGCCTACTGTTCCCTCTACGAGGAACGCGTCCTCACCTACTCCACTCAGGAGATTTACCTGTTGCCAGTGCGATCCTCCAGATCGACTGGACTTTTGCTCAGCACTCGACGCTTCCGGACTTTCTGCTGGACATCCGCTTCCCGGCTAGTTCAGTCTTTCACCTGGTTCGCGACACCAGGACTTTCCACCTAGGGTTACCACCCCCTAGGACTTTTGCCTGAAGACATCGACCTACCAACACTTTCCGCATAGGGTTACCACCCCCTATGACCTAGAGTTACCACCCCCTAGGGTTTTTTCCCTTTGCCTAACCGTAGCTAGGACTTTCCTGAAATCCTCAAGTAGACTTGTTAGAAAACAAAACACCTTAACTTTGAATCCTTTGCCATTATCAAAACACAAGTTCGATCGTCGGATGCTTCCCGCACCAACATTTATAGCTTACTGCAGTTACTAGCTTAAGTTGTGGAAATTTGAGGTTGTAAGGAATCAAAGTGCTGATACTTAACTTGGAAATATCCTGCAGGAAATATATTTCTGAAGCTGAAAATTGAGTCTACAGTTTCTGAAATTTACAGAAACTGAACCCGGATTCTTATTGCAATTTTCAAGTGAAGTGGAGTTTGATCTGAAATGAATGGAAGTTAAGCCATGTTGATGCATTGTCAAATGAACTATCTTTTAAGGCTTACTAGCTAGAAAATTTTGGCTGAAATATCATTGAAGTAAAATATGAAAATTAAAAGGGTGGGTTCACATTATCGCTGGCAGAATTTATATAGGATAAGTGCAAATTGGTATGTTTCCAGATCAAAGCAGTGAACAAATTACAATCTGTACTAAACTATAGTTTTCAATTCAGAAATGAAATTTCATTGAAATCTCTGACAGCAGGAAGTAGAAAACAAACTACTATCATCTCTACATTAAATGGAGTCTTGGTTAAGCTATATCATAGTTTTTAATTTCTGAAATGACAATTAATTGAAGAACTCCTTGTCAAGGTAGAATTTGGTGCCAATATGTTTATGTGATTTTTGGATAGCAGCAATTTGAATTTGAACTTCTAATATTCCATAGCAAAATGATACTCTCATCCTAGTTAGATTCTATTTGATTCAAGCTGAAGCCACCTTAGAATCTCAATGCTGAAACTTAGTCCTTAATTTTGAGTTCAAAATTCAGGCATTTAAAAGAAAATCAAACAAAGTGTTGAATTTGAGCTTTGAATCCCTAAGTTTAATTCTTTAAGAAGCAATCTGAACAATGCAGGAATTCTGCAGAAATTGAAGTGCATGGTTGAAAAGTTTGTATCAGTTTTGTATCAAAAAAATAGAATGTAATATCCAAATGAGTGGAAGCTTAGTTAAATTTAAGAGTTGCTGAAAACAAATGGTATGCTTACTTTGTATGGCATTTGCAAGATGAGTGTAACACCCCACCCTCCTCACTACTGGTCTGTGAGGGCGGAGCGCTACTGGACTACTAACTTTACTTAACTATCCTTGTTCACATGTTGATAGTAATTCCTAAAACTCTCGGAGAACTCAAAACATACAATTAACTAGCAGCGGAAGACTAAATGACTCATCTAATACATTCTACTCAACTCTTTGTTAATAAATTCTTATGCTAAATCCCAAGGCTTCTATAGTCCGTGCATCACACATCCATCCGCACCTCCTTGTCGCCTTCCTTTGCTATAGTTTTTCCTTTTCTCTATCTGCAGTAAGAGGAAATGCAACTATAAGCAAAATTGCTTAGTAAGCACTATCTAACTCACAAAACTAGAATATGCATGTAAATATACTGAAATCCAAGAACTGAAAGCTCTAAAGAAAATACTACACATGCTCATCTAATAGCAAAAGAACAATGCATACTGGAATGCTAAACATGTAAAGCTAATCAGAATAACATGCTAGCATAAATGAAAAATGAACTTGCTGGATATTAAACTTATGTGAAGCTTATTTCTTTGGTTTAAAAACTTATACTTTAATTCTTCAGAATAATAAGTTTAATTGAACTGTATTCACGTAACTGATTTGTGAAGTTTTGAAAACTATTTTCATAATAGATAAAAATAATAATCAAACTGTTGATGGGCCCAACAACTGTACTTGCTATGCGCACATCCCTAACTAGACCCGAGATAGCTGGTCTCGAATCTAGTAGGGTTTACTAGGTTATCTAAATCTAGGGACGACTATGGGAGCCCAACCCAAGGACAACTGAGAGTCCAGCACAGTGCCACTGATAAAAGTAAAATACTGATTTATAAGTTGATTTATCTTAATTACTTCTTCTTTAAATGCCTTGGCATTTTAAAGAGCACCTTATGTGCCAAAATCCCTAAAGTCTTGACTTTGAGATCTACTTAAGGCCTTGGCCTTTTTCTTTCTTTTCTTTATCTTTCTTATACTTGTTAATACCTCTAATAAAAGAATGCTTCTTTAAAAACTGAAATGTTTAAACAAATTCTAACTTTGAAATGCATAAACAAAAATCTGCATATTATGCTAATCAAAATTCTGCATACTATACTAATTAAGATTCTACATTCTATGCTACACTATTTCTGCATACTATGCAAACATAAATTCTGCACTATAATACTTAACCAAACTGCACTATAATCTTTTTTTAAAAAACTGCACTATAAGTTCCACCAAAAATCTGCACTACAAGTTCCACTAAAAATCTGCACTATAAATTCCACCAAAAATCTGCACTACAAGTTCCACCAAAAATTTGCACTATAAACTTACTTAAAATCTGCACTATAAGCTTAAATAAAAATCTGCACTATAAGCTTAATTAAAAACTGCACTATAGGCTTAATTAAAATCTGCACTATAAGCTTAATTAAAATCTACACTATAAGATTACATAAAAATCTACACTATAAGCTTAATTAAAATCTGCACTATAAGCCTACATAAAAATCTGCACTATAAGCTTAATTAAAATCTGCACTATAGGCTTAATTAAAAATTTGTACTACAAGCTTAATTAAAATCTGCACTATAAGCCTACATAAAAATCTGCACTATAAGCTTAATAAATCTGCACTATAGGCTTAATTAAAAATCTGCACTATAAGCGCTTTTCATGCTTCGAATTCAAGAAGAACAAAGGTCCGAAACTACTCCTACTGTAGGTGAGAAGCACTTACCTTGCTTCTTGGACTCACAACCGAACAAAAAGGGCTTCTAGGACCTTAGCCGGCCGCCTGAGATTTTCTGCCCGAGCTCCGCCATCGTACGCAGAAGAGAAGGAGAGAATGGTTTAAGTCACGGGAAAATAGAGCATCAACTTATCCCTTTTTATAACTTAATATTTCTGTTAACTCCTTAAATAAATTCGGTACCTTTTCTAAACAGACAAATCCAACATCAACTTATCCCTTTTATAATCCAATATTCTGTTAACTATCTTAAATAAATTCGCTACCTTTTCTAAACAGACAAATCCAACATCAACTTATCCCTTTTATAATCCAATATTATGTTAACTATCTTAAATAAACTCGCTACCTTTTCTAAACAGACAAATCCAACATCAACTTATCCCTTTTATAATATTCTGTTAACTATCTTAAATAAATTCGCTACCTTTTCTAAACAGCCTGCTTGACCACTTGGTTAGCCGAATTTGCTTAAGGCTTGGTTCGGCCGAAGGTTGCAGGTTTGAATCTCGGCTAATTTTCTTTATTTTTTGCAACTTGTTTCTTTTGGTAAAAATACCAAACGAACTCCAAAAATTATATAAAAATACTCTAAAAATTTATAAAAATCTCTAGAATTTTTCTAAAGTATTTCTAAATATTTTTAAGTACTATTAGGACTCAAAATGAGAAAATTTGAGTTGTTACAATGAGAAAAGATGAATTCAGAGATTTATCTGGACACAAAACAATGCAAGAACAGTGAGTTGTATAGCCACTGGAATGTGATTTAAATGGATCAAAATTCAGAATTCAATGGGTGCTTATTATTTCATTAACTAAGAATTCGAATGGAGTATCATTTACTAGGAAAAGTTGAAGAAAAGGGCGACAATTGGTTCATTAAACAGTGAGGAAAATGTTGGAAACAGAATCACAACAGTATCCAGTTTATATTTGTATCAATTGTGTGCAAATTTTTTTTCATTATCAGCCCTTGAAGTCCTTGGATTCCAGAAGCAACAATTGTTTAAATCCTGATAGCATTCTTTACAAATCAGCTTGAAGAATTTTGATAGCATCAAATTTCTAGAATTCTGAATTGCAGTAACTTTCTAATTGATGTCACTCGCTGAGACAAGATGGAAATTCAAGCTATCATTTGATTTATTGATTGCTAAGTTCTTTGGGGACAAATTATTGAAGCTTGAAGTGAGGAAGCAACAACATCAGATGAGGATACCAAGTTATCAAGATGAAATTCAGAATTCTGAGAGATAAATGCAGAACTGTTAAATTCTGTGAAGTTAAAGTTAAGAGTTGTTGGAGTATAAAAAAATTCAGAATTGACATTAAGGAAAGGAGAAGCTCAAATGAAGATTTGTAACATGAGACAACAAATGGAATGTTGGCATCAATAGGTTCTACCCAGATTCATTTCAACTAATGCAAAGATGGAATGGGACTGCCACTTAATAGCAATTAAAGGCCGACTTTGGTTGAATGAGAAGAATAAATGAAGCTAGTGATGGTTGTTGGGTTGTGAAGTAATACTTAATTCAAAGAATGAAATGTGAGATCTGAAATGGAATAATGGAAATTAAAGAGTATGTTTGCTGAAAAGACATAAATTGATAGAGAAACGGCAACCTGGAGATGCAGATTCTGCAGAAATGAAGTTGACATTTTTGTGTCAATTTGGTAAGAGGATTGTGATGAGCAGGAGTTGCTAGTAACTAGAAAACTTTCAGATATGTATTGTAAAGAGTCTTAAGAAACCAGATGAAGAAGTATTGAGATTTTTGTTGGCTAAACAATGCAAAGTTGATACAAAGTTATGTGGAAAATGTTGAAATCTGAATCTTGCTGCATAGAAAGGAGTTTAAAGCTATTTGTACATGGAAAACTTGAAAATCAGCTGTTGTTTTAATGTTGATAGATGCTGATCTTGCTTTACTAGAGTTTACAAGATTTAAGACTGAGAATTGGATGAAAACAGATACACAGAGTTGGGAACTGAAACTGAATACCAAATTTGCAGTTTGGGTTTTGCAGTTTGTATTTGCAACAGGTTGAAGTTAAAGTCGAGCTATATTTTTGTGTTATTGCATATATGTAAGTTGATACATTGAATTTGAGAATTAACTACATAGCCATATTTCTAGAACTTGAAATTGATTTCTATAAACAGATTTTGTGAGAGTTCAGATTCTGTAACTAAGTGCTGAAAATCAGAGATCAGCCCTGTTTTGTGTAAATTTTTTCAATCCAGTTCTGATTTGGTGCAAGAAATGAAATGAATTCCATGATATTGAAATTGAAATTCAGATGCATTTAGTAATGGAACAATTGTTGCATAAATAAAGTGCCAAATGATTCTTTCTGAAGGAGAGCTTGAGTTACTGAGTGATGGGTATACAGAACTTGTGTAGCTTGATATGGAAATGGAAGTATAACACTAAGGTTTTGAAGCTGAATGGTGAATTAGGATAAAAAAATCTGTAGAAACTGCAAGAAAAAAAATCTGAAATTGGAGTATCAACTGGGTCTATTGTGTGCCAATTACAATCTGTGGAGTACCATTTTTCTGTGCAGTTCTCTAAACATGAAGAAACTTAAGCAAGATTCTTATACATCATTGATAAATGACGTTCTAATTTTTCTAGGTCTTCCAATAACTAAGAATCCAGATTTACTAGAATCTGAAATAAGTGCAGAATGGGAGATGCTGGATTGATGGATGTTGCTGCTGTGGGGCATTTATTTTGTTTGGGATTTCAATCATACGAAGTGAATGTGCTATACATGCTAAGCAAGGACTTGGAACCATTTACAATTGAGGAGATACAGTTGAAAAACAGATAATGTACACTAAAATTGTGCATCAGAAGTGTGATTGAATTTTTTTTTTAGGCTACTGTTGGAGTTTACTAGTGTTCCTCAGTTCTGTTTTCCAGTTTTGAAATTTTGCTCTGCACTTCAGTTTTTATTTAGTAATGGCACTGCAGGGCTACTAAGCTTTGTATGTATTTATATGTGATGATAGCACCTAATGAAATTTTACTGGAGTGTTAGTCCTTTTAGTGCAACCTTCTTTTCTGCTGCAATTGTGAGAAATTGGAAACTTAAGACAACTCAGATCTGCAAGAACAAAAACAGAGATGATATGCAGAATGGAGATTACTGCAGTGCTGAATTATATAGAAATGTAGACTTCTGCTATACAGGAATGGAAAGCTTATAAAGACTATCAAATTTTAACTTGCAGAGTAGTGATGGCAATACTGAAATTGATTAATCAACCTAGATTCGGTTGTTTAAGCTGTATGTTGCAATTTACTGATAGTGAAAAACTCAAGAATTTTGGAGCTGATTTCTAAGTTGAAGCAATTCAGAAATGGAGAATTTTATTTCCAGAATGATGCTACTGACGTTGCACCAAACTTGTTTGGTTTTCCACCTATATAGCATAAATATTGCAGTTTGATATCAGATAAGGAACACCAATGCTAAATTTGAATTCTTTGGACCTGTTCTTTATCAACTTGGTCTATTGTGTGTTAGAAGGAACCAATATCTTGGAATATGAAATTCTTGGGGAACCAACTTCTTTGAAGATCTGAGAACCTTCAACAACTCCTTGAATTCGAGCTATGAGACTGAAATCTGAAATCATAATTCAAAGTTAGTTTTGAAGTGAATCAGCTGGATTACTACAGAATACAGTTGGCCCTTTATCTATTGAATGCTTGGTAAGATTTCTAAAATTGAAGGATTAAAGCTTAACTCTTGTATGGTTTAAAGCATGTAATTTCTGTTGGTTAGTCCTAGGAAAATGTACCGGTTCCACTATACAAAAATTTTTGTACAAGTGTCAAACCTTTCCTTAAATAACCTATTTAACTTATTTGTCCTAGGAAATTTTTGTACTGTTCTTTAGAAGTTAAATTAAAAATCGCAGACGGAACTTAACATCATTGATTCCAAATTTAACTTATCAGTTCTTAATGGTTTAGATTTGAATCACAAGCAGAACTTAACACTATTGATTCAAATCCACCTATGTTATTAATTCATTAAATATTAATTTCCAAAACTGACTTCCAGGACTGCATGGCGAGGCACATGGCCTTCTTAGATATGAGAGCAACCACCACCGTCTAGACAAAGCCTTTTAAGGAAAGCTAATATTTAATTTCCTTAAATAACTCTAGGTTAACCAAAAAGAACAATCGAATCACAAATTCAAAAAAGAAGAAATCACAAACTCGAAAAACTAATTCGAAAAACTAGATCTAATGCCTCTTGTGTTTGAAATTCTTACAAAAAGAAATAACTAGCATGATGCGGAAAATAATTGCTAATTATATCTTCTCTTTGTATGCTAATGACCTCGAGATCTTCTGTCGTATTCCTCGCCTCGCCTTGGACGTCGTGTGGGCGACGATCCTCCAAGATGAACACCACCCAAAAACTTTCTTCTTCTTCCTCTAAAATCCGGCCACCACCACCACCAAGGAGAAGAGAGCAAAGGGAAAGGGAGAAGAGAGAGGGTCGGCCAACAAGATATCCTCCAAGCAAGAGAATAAGGGTTGTGTCTCATGAAGCCTCCTCACCCCTTCTTTTATAATACTTGCCCAAGGCAAATAAGGGAAGAATTTTTACAAAAATTAAAATCTTCCTTTTATTTTTCCTTTTCCCTTTTAATTTTCCTTTTCTTTCCTCTTGATTGAATCAATCACCAAAAATAAATTGATGATTTTATTTAATTTCAATTTGGCCGGCCACCTTGCTTGGGCACTAAGCAAGGGTGGCCGGCCCCCATAAGAGGAAAGGAATATTAATTTTTTTATAAAATTTTACAAGAAAAATTCTTATAAAATTTTACAAGCTCTCTTTCCTAAACTAGGAGTTAAAAAAGGAAAGTTCTAAAAATTAAAACCATGTTTTAAAATTTAAAACTTCTCTTCAAAAATTTCTTTTTTTAACATGAATAGAAAATTTTAATTTTTTAAAACTTTTCTTCCTTTTTTCTAAAACCATGAGGATGGTTAAAAAGGAAAGTTTTAAAACCTTTAAAAACCTCTATTAAAACAGTGGCCTAATTCAAATAAGGAAAGCTTTTAAACATTAAAATCTCTCTTTTAAAACCTATAGTTTACTACAAAGAGAAGATTTTAAAAATTCAAAACAACCCTCCTTATTTGAATTATTGTGGTCGGCCCCTACTAGCTTGGTCACCAAGCAATAGGGTCGACCCCTATAGAAGAGGATGTGGTCGGCCATTGCTTGGTCACCAAGCAGTGGACCGGCCCCCTTCTTGTACACCAAGAAGGGCCTTACATTTGGATGGACTTGAGGCTATAATGAGGCTATGATAGGGACCTAGAGGAGAAATTGGTTTTAGCCTTCCGATGAGCTTAAGTATCCCGTGTTCGCCCCAAACACACAACTCAAGTTCATCGATAATAACTCATTCCACTAGAGAGTTATTATCGCACTACCGCACCAATTCCAAATTACATTATGGACTCCTTCTTATCATGAGTATGTTAGTCTCCCTATGTTTAAGATAACAAATGTCCACTAATTAAGTAAGTTACTGACAAATCACTTAATTAATATCTAGCTCCAAGAGTAGTACCACTCAACTTCATTGTCATATCGGACTAAGTCCACCTGCAGGGTTTAACATGGCAATCCTTATGAGCTCCTCTTGGGGACATTCTCAACCTAGATAACTAGAACACAGATTCCTTTTATAATCAACAACACACACTATAAGTAATATTATTTCCCAACTTATCGGGCATATTGATTTATCGAACTAAACCTCACCCTTTGATAAGTCAAAGAAATAAATATTAAATATATGTGCTTGTTATTATATTAGGATTAAGAGCACACACTTCCACAATAACTAAGATCTAGTTCTTTTATTTAGTCAGTACAAAAAGAACTTACCTAAAATGGTCTTACTCAATACTGTAACGCTCAAAATTTCTCAAATTATTTTTAGAAATATTCTATTATTTTTCTGGAATTTTAGAATATTTTTACGGAATTTTCCGAGTAGCGGAAGTAGCAAAAATAATTAGATAAGCAAAATGGTTTAAGCGGGAATCGAACCCGGGACCTCTTGGGTCCGCTAAACCTTTAGTTAGCCTTAGTAACCGGTGAACCCAGCAGGACCGTGCTGAAAGAAAGAGGAACCAATTATATTTATATTAGAGTTGGGTTCAATAATCCACTTAATATAAATTAAGAACTTAAGTAGGTTTTGGTTTATTTTGGGTTCGGCAACTTCTCAACCCTCACCACCGAGACCTCACCGCCGCCTCTTCCCTCTTCTTCCTCTCTCGGCACACCAAGCCCCAAGGGCTCTAGGAGCACTTTCCAGCGAGATCTTCGATACGAGGACGTTCCCCTCCACGAGAAGAACGCGTGGACGCGAACGAATCGTCGAGAGGTCGTCTCCATCAGAATTTCTAGCGATTAGATTTGTAAGAAATCTAGCACACAAGGTAAGAAACCCCTCACCTGCAGTATAAGTAGCTCTCGTTTGATTTCATGCTTATAATTTAGTTATATGTAGATTTTTATCGATATCTAGAGTGTATTTAATTCTCTTCGCAGATTTAGGGGTTAGTTGAGTATCTCTGGATGGGTCGGGCGCATTTTCCCTCTTCAGATAGAGGTTCTAGACGTCGTCGGGTGCCTAGAGGTAGTCCCCCTATTACGGAGGAGAGTTGGAGCACACTAGGTATTCGATAAAATGTTTAGCGTAACATTAGACAGTTTTAACAACATAGTTAGATGCATAGAAGCATTTAAACCAGCATATCAGTTTTATTTCAGCTTTATGGGACTAGATGTCCAATGGGTGGGCTCCCACAGTCGCCTCTAGGTTCAGACAACTTAGTTCTAGGTTCAGATAACCTAGATTCAGCTAATTAGTATTTCAGTATTTTACTTTCAGCAGCGGCACTGTACTGGATTAGATATCCACTGGGTTGGACTCCCATAGTCGTCCCTAGGTTCAGCTAACCTAGTAAACCCTACTAGATTCGAACTGCAATCCGGGTCTAGCAGCAAGTACAGTTGCCAGGGCCCTACAGCAGCATGTTTAGTATTTTTATCTATTATACATAATAGTTTTCCAAATCAGTTTTAAAACATAATGGAATTCAGTATTAGCTCAGCTTCAGCTTAGCTCACTTTTGTACCAGCTCAGCTTATTTCAGTTGTTAAATATGATAGCTTCATATACAGTTCTAGACATGTTATGATCAGTTTTATTTTATGTTCAGCTTAGGTTATGACATGCTTTGTATGATACCATGCCATGCCATGCTTGCATATTCAGTATGTTTTTCAAACAGCATGATTTAAAAGCATATTTGCATCGTATGCATGATTTAGTGAGGTAGATGGTTTCTTACTAAGCTTTTTAGCTTACAGATACTATTTTCCTTATACTGCAGATACAGGTAAAAGGAAAATGGACTAGCAGAGGAGGCTGGAGGTCAGTGCAGTTGAGGATGTGTGTGGCAGGAACTAGAATAAAGATCCTAGGGATCTAGTTTTATTTTACTACGCATTAGAACTTGAAACAAGTCTAGTTATTAAAGTCTTGTTCTCTTTTCCCTTATGCTTCGCATTCTTGTATGGTTAAGGTATGAACTAGTGAACATGCATTATATGATGTCTTGAATGTTGCCCAATGCAGGATAGAATAGTTATTAGCATTTGTAGAGCTGTTTCACTGATTTTGGCACGAAATCTGCTGAAATCAGAGTTTCAGCTCGAAATCAGAAACCCCTGATCGGTCAGCAGACCGATCAGGGAGTCTCTGATCGGTCGATAAACCGATCAGGGAGTCTCTGATCGATCGATAGACCGTTCAGGGAGTCTCTGATCGGTCGATAGACCGATCAGGGACCCAGGTTCTGCGAACAGCAACTTTCTGTTCGTATTCTGATCGATCTGTGGATCGATCAGGAGCTGGGGAAGCCTCTGATCGGTCAGTAGACCGATCAGGGATCTGGTTTCTGCGAACAGAAACTTTCTGTTCGTTCCCTGATTGACCCGTGGATCGATCAGGAGCTGGATCGTGGCTCCCTGATCGGTCAGCAGACTGATCAGTAAGCCACTGATCGGCCTCACTAACCGATCAGGGACCAGCTGGATCGGTCGGCAGACCGATCCAGCAGCGTATAGAATTGCAGCCTAGTTATGAATCGGTCGGTTGAACGATCCGGAGGTTCCTACCGTACCAGTAACAGTAGATCGATTTGTGGATCGATCCGAAGTTATTATCAGTTGTAAACCCCTCCCCTAGCATGTGTACAATTATTAGGTACATGTAGAACATTCAGTTTCAGCGTTCCCAGCAATTAGATTAGCAAAATTTTAATAAACCCAGTTTTCCGCACAGTGTAGTTTAGCATAATTGTAGCAACCGGCCTTACAGCCAGTACCCAGAAGGTGGGTCGTTACAGAGTGGTATCAGAGCCATGTTCCATACTTCCTACACACACATCAGCATTGTACCTGTAGCTTCCAAGTAAGAATACCTCTACTCTCTTTATTGTTCTTGCTTTCTAGTTACAGTTCATGTTTATATGCCTATTGTTTGTTAGTATGTGATAGTTTTAAACATGATATCAGTAGTTATATAACTGTGATTACATTAGTTATGTTATGTGCTCTATGTCTTTAGAAATGGCACGAGGACGCCCAGCTAGAAGGGCACTAGCTACTGAGCCCCAGCAAGAGGCAGGCAGTTCAGTGCCTCCTCCAGACCTTACAGCATTGGTGGCTCAGTTACAGCAGCAGCTAGCTGAACAGCAATAGGAAATAGCCACCTTAAAGGCTAATCAGCAGAATACACCCACAGTCACCCCGGAACCAAATATGACGACTTCAGTGGTCTTAGAGGTTCCACCAGCCCAGCCTACAGCGCCAGCGTCAGCACCAGTACCAGCACCAGTAGTCCCAGCAGCTGATCCAAGAAAGGAAGCCTATCTGATCCAGTGGCAGCGAGTCAAGCCAGAGAACTTCTCAGGCACTAGTGAACCATGGGATGCACAAGCCTGGTTCAAAACACTGGAGAGCACGAGAAGGTGAAGTGTCTGCCTGACAGGAGACGCACGCATGTGGTGGGAAAGAATCAGAACGAAGCGCCCAGTGAACCAGATGTCATGGGCTGACTTCGAGAAAGAATTCTTCGAGGAGTTCTTTCACATACGGGTTACAAACCGCCACTACGACGAGTTCACTGAGTTTCATCAGGGCAACCTTTCAGTTGAGGAAGCCGTGAAGAAATTCAACAGGTTGGCTCGTCTATGCCCAGAGCTAGTCAGCACAGAGAAGGAACGAATCCGGTTGATGCTCAAGATGTTGAGGCCAGAGATAGCAGTGAACGTGGCTGGTGGCATACATAGGCCACAAACCACAGAGGAGTTAGTGAGCAGTGCCTTGACCACAGAGCATTACCAGAACAGCATAAAGCAGCAGAAGCAAGTCTCCTCAGAGTCCAAAGGCCAAGGAAACTCTCACACTCAAAAACAGCAAGGCCACAGCTCTAACTGGAAACAGAAAGCGCAAGTCAGGGAGTGACCCAAAAGGAGGACCATCTAGCAAGAGACCCAGTTATCCAAAGTGTGCTACTTGTGGGAAATTCCACCCAGGGGTTTGTCGCAAGGGCATACGAGGATGCTTTGAATGTGGACAAGAAGGGCACATGGCCAAGCAGTGCCCAAACAAGACCGGTCTTCCTCAGCCACAGCAGATTCAGTATGCAGGTCAGCCAACTCAGTTATATCAGATGCAGGCCACTCTAGAAGGTCCACTTATCAGCCAGGGCAGATTAGAAGCTCCTCCAGCTATGGCGAATGCGAGGATCTACTCACTCACTAGAGAGGACGTAGCCAATGCCTCGACAGTTGTCACAGGTCAGATTAGCATTTTTCAGTATAGTGCTACTGTTCTATTTGATACTGGGGCAACTCATTCATATATAGCCAGGATGTTCTCCGAAAAATTAGAAATACCCTCAGAGGTACTCAGTGGACAGTTTTTGATGGCACTACCTTCAGGAGAGATCATGGCATCCACGCACTGGCTCAGAGCAGTGACGATCATTATAGCAGACAGAGAGCTCTTTTGTGATCTGATAGTGCTAGAAATGACCGACTATGATGTTATCTTTGGAATGGACTTCCTGATCAGATACGGTGCTACTATAGAGTGCCGTAAACAGAAAGTCATCTTCCAACCTGAAGCGGCAGTGCAATTTGAATACAGCGGGGACCCAAAGAGAAAGGCCAAGAAGTTCCTCTCAGCTATGAAAGCACAGAAGCTACTGGATTCAGGATGTACAGGATTCCTAGCACACGTAGTCAACGCCAGCCAGGACAAGAACCACCAGCTAGCAGAGGTTCGAGTCGTATGTGACTACCCAGCAGTCTTCCCTGAAGAGTTACTAGCGCAGTGAGATTGACTTTGAGATAGAGCTCATTCCGGTACAAATACTATCTCCAAAGCGCCTTATCGCATGGCTCAAGCAGAACTCAGGAGCAACTACAGGAGCTACTTGACAAGGGTTTCATACGCCCGAGTCACTCGCCATGGGGAGTGCCTGTATTGTTCGTGAAGAAGAAGGATGGAAGCATGCGACTGTGCATAGACTACAGATCACTGAACCAAGTCACGATCAAGAACAGATATCCCCTTCCTAGAATCGATGACCTATTCGACCAGCTGAAGGAAGCAGCAGTGTTCTCTAAGATAGATCTCAGATCGGGTTATCATCAGGTGAAGGTTAAAGAAGGGGATATACCCAAGACAGCATTCAGAACCAGATACGGACACTACGAGTTCGTGGTCATGCCCTTTGGCGTGACCAATGCTCCAGCTACATTCATGGATCTCATGAACAGAGTATTCAGGGAGTATTTAGATAAGTTTGTTATTGTGTTTATCGATGACATTCTTATCTACTCAGGAACTCAGGAGGAACACTCAGAGCACCTGAAACTAGTATTGCAGACCCTTCAGCAGAACCAGCTATACGCCAAGTTCACGAAATGTGAATTTTGGCTAGATCAGGTGTCCTTCCTGGGTCACATCATCTCAAAGGATGGTATTATGGTAGATCCCAGCAAGATAGAAGCAGTAAGTAACTGGAAGAGACCTAAGAACGCCAGCGAAATCAGGAGCTTTCTGGGATTAGCAGGATATTACAGAAAGTTTGTAGAGGACTTCTCCAGGATAGCCTCCCCACTGACAGCTCTTACCAGAAATTTCAATGGACAGAGGACTGTGAGAACAGTTCAGCGAGCTAAAAGGAGATTGACCAGTGCTCCCATTTTGGCTCTACCAGACGACACCAGCAGCTTTGACATCTCAAGTGATGCCTCTAAGTTGGGACTAGGAGCGATACTGCAGCAAAGCAAGGTGATCGCCTATGCCTCGGACAACTCAAGGATTATGAGAAGAATTACCCTACCCATGACCTTGAGCTTGCAGATAGTGTTCGCTCTCAAAATTTGGAGACATTACTTATATTGAGCTCAGTGCAGAGTGTATACAGATCATCGAGTCTGAAGTACTTCTTCACTCGAAGGATCGACAGCGCAGATGGCTTGAGCTGGTCAAAGACTATGATAGACATCCTCTACCATCCAGGAAAGCCAATAAGGTAGCCGACGCACTTAGCAGAAAATCCAGTGCTACCTTATTATCTTACAGCCATGTCACCGCCCCTACGAAGGAGATCGTAGATTTTGGTCTTGAACTCATTGTTGGACGACTCTCTACTATGACCTTAGAGTCTACTTTGCTTGGTGATATTCAGTCAGATCGGGACCTGAAATTGAGAAAATCAAGCAAGGGCTAACAAAATCGAAAGTAGAGAATAGAGTGTCCGATAGCGGGTGTTGTATTTTGGTGACAGACTACGTGTTCCGGATCGGGAGGAGCTACGGAGGGATTTTAGATGAGGCTCACAGGACTCCCTATGCGATGCATCGAGTTCCACCAAAATGTATCAAGACTGAAGAAACATTTTGGTGGCCTGGATGAAGCGAACATTACCGATATGTTAGCATCGCCTCACTGTCGAGGGCAAGGCGGAACATCGCGACAGGCGGAGTTCTGCGGCTATCTGATTCGAATGGAAGTGGAGGATATTTCTATGGATTTCATAGTGGGGCGAGAACCACGAATGGTTTTGACGCCATCCGGGTAATAGTCGACTAAATCAGTCCATTTCTTAGCTATCAAGATATCCTACTCCATGGAGAAGCTAGCTCGATTGTATCTCCAGGAGATCGTCGGACTACATGGAGTCCCACGAACCATCATTTCAGACAGAGGATTCACATCACACTTCCGGGAGTGTGTACAATCAGCGTTGGACACTAAGTTAAAGTTCAGCAACCTTCCATCCTCAGACGGATGGTTAGACCGAGGTAGTAATCAGTGCTCGAAGATATGCTCCGAGCGTGTGCCCTAGACTTCAAAGGAAGTTGGTGCAAATATCTGAGTCTAGCAGAGTTTGCATACAACAACAGCTATCAGGCCACTATCGGCATGGCACCTTACGAGGCTCTCTATGGGCGGAGGTGTAGATCTCCAATCTGCCGGTATGAGAGTGGTGAACAGAAAGAACTAGAGCTTCAGACAGATCTAGTTGCAGATACCACAGCAGCTATACAGCAGGAGGATAGAGACAACTCAGAGCCGCTAGAAAAGCTATGCTGATGCATAGCAGACCCTTAGAGTTTTCAGTTGGGGATTCAGTGTTCCTCAGAGTAGCTCCCATGAAGGGAGTAATGCGTTTTGGGAAGAAGGGCAAACTTAGTCCCAGATATGTGGGACCATACCTTATCAGCAGAAGAGTGGGCAAGGTAGCATATGAGCTAGAGCTACCCCAGGAAATGTCAGCTGTCCACAACGTATTTCATGTCTCTATGCTGAAGAAGAATACCCCAGATGCCACCCAGGTGATTGAGCCCCAGTCGGTACAGATCTGCGAAGACCTCAGCTATGATAGTCGGCCTATTCAGATAATAGACCGAGCAGTTAAGAAATTGCGGAACAAGGAAGTACCATTAGTCAAAGTTATTTGGCACAGTCACACAGCAGAAGAGGCAACTTGGGAGACAAAAGTCAGCATGAGACAGAAGTACCCAGAATTATTCTAAGTTCGAGGACGAACTTTTTATAAGGTATGGGGAGTTGTAACGCCCGAAAATTCTCAAATTATTTTTAGAAATATTCTATTATTTTTCTGGATTTTAGAATATTTTTACGGAATTTTCCGAGTAGCGGAAGTAGCAAAAATAATTAGATAAGAAAAATGGTTTAAGCGGGAATCGAACCCGGGACCTCTCGGGTCCGCTAAACCTTTAGTTAGCCTTAGTAACCGGTGAACCCAGCAGGGCCGTGCTGAAAGAAAGAGGAACCAATTATATTTATATTAGAGTTGGGTTCAATAATCCACTTAATATAAATTAAGAACTTTAGTAGGTTTTAGTTTATTTTGGGTTCGGCAACTTCTCAACCCTCACCACCGAGACCTCACCGCCGCCTCTTTCCTCTTCTTCCTCTCTCGGCACACCAAGCCCCAAGGGCTCTAGGAGCACTTTCCAGCGAGATCTTCGATACGAGGACGTTCCCCTCCGCGAGAAGAACGCGTGGACGCGAACGAATCGTCGAGAGGTCATCTCCACCGGAATTTCTAGCGATTAGATTTGTAAGAAATCTAGCACACAAGGTGAGAAACCCCTCACCTGCAGTATAAGTAGCTCTCGTTTGATTGCATGCTTATAATTTAGTTATATGTAGATTTTTATCGATATCTAGAGTGTATTTAATTCTCTTCGCAGATTTAGGGGTTAGTTGAGTATCTCTGGATGGGCCAGGCGCGTTTTCCCTCTTTAGATAGAGGTTCTAGACGTCGTCGGGTGCCTAGAGGTAGTCCCCCTATTAGGGAGGAGAGTTGGAGCACACTAGGTGTTCGATAAAATGTTTAGCGCAACATTAGACAGTTTTAACAACATAGTTAGATGCATAGAAGAATTTAAACCAGCATATCAGTTTTATTTCAGCTTTATGGGACTAGATGCCCAATGGGTGGGCTCCCACAGTCGCCTCTAGGTTCAGACAACTTAGTTCTAGGTTCAGATAACCTAGATTCAGCTAATTAGTATTTCAGTATTTTACTTTCAGCAGCGGCACTGTACTGGATTAGATATCCACTGGGTTGGACTCCCATAGTCGTCCCTAGGTTCAGCTAACCTAGTAAACCCTACTAGATTCGGAACTTGCAATCCCGGGTCTAGTTAGGGATGCGTGCACAGCAAGTACAGTTGCCAGGGCCCTACAGCAGCATGTTTAGTATTTTTATCTATTATACATAATAGTTTTCCAAATCAGTTTTAAAACATAATGGAATTCAGTATTAGCTCAGCTTCAGCTTAGCTCACTTTTGTACCAGCTCAGCTTATTTCAGTTGTTAAATATGATAGCTTCATATACAGTTCTAGACATGTTATGATCAGTTTTATTTTATGTTCAGCTTAGGTTATGCCATGCTTTGTATGATACCATGCCATGCCATGCTTGCATATTCAGTATGTTTTTCAAACAGCATGATTTAAAAGCATATTTGCATCGTATGCATGATTTAGTGAGGTAGATGGTTTCTTACTAAGCTTTTTAGCTTACAGATACTATTTTCCTTATACTGCAGATACAGGTAAAAGGAAAATGGACTAGCAGAGGAGGCTGGAGGTCAATGCAGTTGAGGATGTGTGTGGCAGGAACTGGAATAAAGATCCTAGGGATCTAGTTTTATTTTACTACGCATTAGAACTTGAAACAAGTCTAGTTATTAAAGTCTTGTTCTCTTTTCCCTTATGCTTCGCATTCTAGTATGGTTAATGGTATGAACTAGTGAACATGCATTATATGATGTCTTGAATGTTGCCCAATGCAGGATAGAATAGTTATTAGCATTTGTAGAGCTGTTGCACTGATTTTGGCACGAAATCTGCTGAAATCAGAGTTTCAGCTCGAAATCAGAAACCCCTGATCGGTCAGCAGACCGATCAGGGAGTCTCTGATCGGTCGGTAGACCGATCAGGGACCCGGGTTCTGCGAACAGCAACTTTCTGTTCGTATTCTGATCGATCTGTGGATCGATCAGGAGCTAGGGAAGCCTCTGATCGGTCAGTAGACCGATCAGGGATCTGGTTTCTGCGAACAGAAACTTTCTTTTCGTTCCCTGATCGATCCGTGGATCGATCAGGAGCTGGATCGTGGCTCACTGATCGGTCAGCAAACCGATCAGTAAGCCACTGATCGGTCTCACTGACTGATCAGGGACCAGCTGGATCGGTCGGCAGACCGATCCAGCAGCGTACAGAATTGCAGCCTAGTTATGGATAGGTCGGTTGAACGATCCAGAGGTTCCTACCGTACCAGTATCAGTAGATCGGTTTGTGGATCGATCCGAAGTTATTATCAGTTGTAAACCCCTCCCCTAGCATGTGTACAATTATTAGGTACATGTAGAACATTCAGTTTCAGCGTTCCCAGCAATTAGATTAGCAAAATTTTAATAAACTCAGTTTTCCGCACAGTGTAGTTTAGCATAATTGTAGCGACCGGCCTTACAGCCAGTACCCAGAAGGTGGGTCGTTACAAATACACTTAGAGTGTACCAATGTAATTTATTAGTCAAGATAAACTAATACTTAATTACACTATAACTATTTTAATGGTTTGTTCCTTTCCATCTTAGTTGTGAGCAACTATTTATAATTTATAAAGAACCGACAACATGATCTTCTGAGTGTGACACCACACTCCATGTTATCTACTATATAAATTAATTGAACAATTACATTTAACAAATAAATGTACATATTGACCAATGTGATTCTTTTATTTCAAAAATAAATGTTTACAAAAGCTAGGCTTTTAGTATACACTCCAATAATCTCCCACTTATACTAAAAGACTAAGCTGCCATATCTATTGCCATACTTCTGATTCCCATCCCTCCCACATGCCGATCAAAAGCTTTCACCAGAAGGGCCTTAGTGAATGGATCTGCCCGGTTATCTGCTAATGCAATGTTGGCAACGACAACTTCTCCTCGCTTGACGATGTCTCGTATCAGGCGGTACTTGCGCTCTATATGTTTTCTTGCCTTATGGGCTCGTGGTTCCTTCGAGTTTGTAACTGCACCACTATTATCACAATAAATTGTGATAATTTTGGGCAAACCAGGAATCACATCTAAGTCCATTAGAAAGTTCCTGAGCCATACAGCTTCTTTGGTAGCCTCAGAGGCTGCCACATACTCAGCTTCCATGGTTGAGTCCGAGACGCATTTCTGCTTAACACTCCTCCATGCAATGGCTCCACCTCCTAGAGTAAACACATAGCCTGACGTAGACTTAGGGGGTGTTTGGTTGATGGGTTTAGGAATAAGGGAATGGAATGATAGTAAAAAATAGTGTTTGGATTGTGGGTTTGGGAATGACATTTTGGGAATGATTACTAGATTTTTGGGAATCAACCAAACCCATATAACTTGATGGGTTTCATTTCCATTCCTATTCTCATTCCACACTACTATCAAACCCATACCCATAGTCATTCCCATCATTTAACCAAATGTCCCCTTACTGTTGTCCCTATCTGATTAGAAATCCGAATCCGTGTAACCCACAGGGAGCAAATCGTCTGCTTGGTAAACTAGCATATAATCTCTAGTCCTTCTTAGGTACTTCAATATATGCTTTACAGCAGTCCAATGTCCTTGTCCAGGATTACTCTGATATCTGCTAACCATGCCCACGGCAAAACAGATATCAGGTCTCGTACACAGCATTGCATACATAAGGCTTCCCACAGCCGAAGTATAAGGAATTGCCTTCATGTCCTCTATCTCCTTTGATGTCTTCAGAGACATCTCTTTAGATAAGGCTACTCCAAGCCTAAAAGGTAAGAAACCTTTCTTGAAGTTCTGCATGCTAAAATGAGCAAGGATTTTATCTATATATGAAGCTTGAGATAGACACAACATTCTTTTCTTGCGATCCCTTATAACTTTGATCCCAAGAATGTGTGCACATTCTCCTAAGTCCTTCATATCAAATTGTTTGGACAACCATACACTTACGTCCGATAATACCTTGACATTGCTGTCAATTAACAAAATATCATCTACGTATAGTACAAGAAATACCACCATATTTTCGTTACACTTCTTGTATACACAAGACTCATCCGGACACTGAATAAATCCATATGACTGGATTACTTCATTAAACCGGATGTTCCAAGATCTTGAAGCTTGCTTCAGTCCATAAATGGACCGATTGAGCTTGCACACTAGATGCTCTTTGCCTTTTTCAATGAACCCTTCTGGTTGCTTCATATGGATGTTTTCTTCATGACTTCCATTAAAGAAAGCTGTCTTGACATCCATTTGCCAAATCTCATAATCCATATGAGCGGCAATGGATAAGAGTATCTGGATTGACTTAAGCATAGCTACCGGCGAAAAGGTCTCCTCATAATCGATTTACTTTTTCTGAGTGTACCCTTTCGCAACAAGCCTTGCTTTGAAGGTTTCTACCTTCCCGTCTGTCCCTCTTTTCCTTTTGTAGATCCACTTGCATCCAACGGCTTTTACACCATCAGGTGGTTCTACAAGCTTCCAGACCTTATTAGAATGTATAGATTCTATTTCTGAATTCATTGCCTTTTGCCAAGATTCTGCATCTATATCTTGGAGTGCTTCGTTATATGTCCAGGGATCAGGTTCATGTTTACCCGGAATCAAGTCTGAAGACTCTCCCAAAAACATGAATCTCTCAGGTTGTCTCACAACCCTCCCACTATGACAAGACACTATCTCTGGTTATGTATCATGTGTGACACGTGTTGCAGTTTCTTGTGGTACTTCATCTTGTACTGTTGGTATTAAAGTAGACGTGTCCTCTCTTATTTCTTCTAGAACTATTTCACTCATGGGCTTATGATTCATTACATAATCTTCTTCTAAAAATCGAGCATTGGTGCTAACAATGATCTTCTGATTTTTAGGATTATAAAACAAACCACCTTTCGTTCCCTTAGGATATCCTACAAACAGACAAACTTCTGTACGTGATTCCAACTTGTTAGTATCTCCCTTCAGCACATGTGCTGGACTACCCCATATCCGGATATGATTCAGACTAGGCTTATGCCCATTCCATAATTCCGTGGGAGTAGAAGGAACTGTTTTAGAAGGTACCATATTCAGAATGTACACTACTGTTTCTAAAGCATATCCCCAAAATGAATTTGGTAATTCTGAATAACTCATCATCGATCTAACCATTTCCATAAGAGTACTATTCCTTCATTCTGTCACACTATTCTGTTGGGGTGTACCAGGTGCAGACAATTGGGATTGAATCCTGACTTCTGATAAGTAATTCCTAAACTCTCCAAAGAGGTATTCGCCACCACAGTCAGATCATAGTGTCTTGATACTTTTACCAAGACGTTTCTCCACATTAGCCCTATATTCTTTGAACTTGTCAAAGCATTCAGACTTGCGGCGCATCAGGTAAATGTATCCATATCTTGAATAATCATCTATAAAGGAGACGAAGTATTCATAACCACCTCTTTCCTGGATAGACATAGGACCACACAAATCAGAATGAACCAGTTCTAACGCATCTTTGGCTCTATACCCCTTGGCCTTAAAAGGTCTCTTGGTCATTTTACCTTCCAAGCAGGATTCACATGTTGGAATGTTTTCCAACTCTAATGAACCCAAGAGTCCATCGGCTACAAGCCTTTGAATCCTACTTATTTCTCTTTATAACCACATTGTTACTAAAGGAAACTGAATATCCATCCAAATACAGTTTAGAAACTGAAATTAAATTCTTTCTAAAACTGGGTACATAAAGATAATTTCTTAAAACCAAATTTCTATTCCTATCAAAAGATAAGTAGACGTCTCCCACTGCAACAGCCGCCACCTTAGTAGCATTGCCCATGTAGACGGTTATCTCTCCATCAAATAGTCATCGGGTTTTCTGGAACCCCTGCAAAGAATTGCAGACATGATCAGTGGCTCCCGTATCTACACACCAGGTGCTGGTAGATAACACCGCTAAACATGTTTCAACTACTAGAGCATGAGATATACCTTTATTGTTATGATTCCTATGAGGACAGTCCACCTTCCAATGTCTTGACTGCTTGCAGATGAAGCACTTGCCCTTCGGCTTCTTCATTCCAGCTTTTTGTCCCTGAGGTTTATTCACTCTCTTTTCTGAAAAGACCTGTTTCTTCTTCTTCTTGCCTTTCGGCTTAGAAGTAGAACCATTTTCAGCATAGTAAATCTGAGAACTTTGATGAAATATTCCTTCTGCTGCCTGTAGTTTTGTCAGAAGTTACGCCAATGTATACTCTCTTTTGTTCATGTTATAGTTCAGGCGGAACTGCTCAAAACTTCTGGGTAGCGTTTGGAGAATTATATCGACCTGGGTTTACCCATCGATTTCTCCTCCAAGAACTTGTATTTTGTTCAGATAGGCCATCATTTTGAGGATATGATCCCTTACGGGTGTTCCCTCAGACATGGTGGTTGTCATTAACTTTCTCATTGTCTCTTGCCTAGCAGTCCTTTTATGGTGCCCAAAGAGTTCTTTGAGATTGTTCATTATATCATAAGCTGTTGGTAAATCTTGATGCTGATGTTGCAATACATTTGACATAGATGCCAGA
Source organism: Zingiber officinale (assembly GCF_018446385.1). NCBI lineage: Eukaryota > Viridiplantae > Streptophyta > Magnoliopsida > Zingiberales > Zingiberaceae > Zingiber > Zingiber officinale. The sequence goes on from NC_056000.1 coordinate 141,151,436, forward strand.
ATGTAACACCGCGCCATCTCATCTGCTTTTACCCATTTCTTATGATACTCAATCTCCTCTAGGGTAGAGTCACCGTCAGGTGCATCAGGGCAAGCCTCAGTCAGTACAAACTTATAGCTTTTAGTAGTAAGAACAATGTCCAGGTTCCTTTTCCAATCAATATAGTTGGGACCAGTAAGTTTGTTCTCTTTCAGTATGATGGTCAGTGGGTTGAAAGTCATCCTAAGAATCACAAAAATAAACTTTGGTCAAGACTCTAAATTTAGAATAATATTGATTTCTCAAACAATACTATTTTAAATTAACCAATACCTCAAATCACCGTGAATATTGCATGCCACGTTAGTGTGGACGTATACAAATTCAACATTTGTAAGAGGAGGGTGTGACCCATTAATTTTATTATCTTTGATGGTCACACTAGGTCATTTGGGCTTAGAGCCTACACTGATTAGCACTAGTGCTAGTGGGAGATTGTTAACTAGAGCCCTAGAGCCAATCATTTGATGATTGTATTATGGACTTATTGTATCACATTTTTATATTAATAAAGGCATTTGTTTGGTTATTATACTTACTTGTATTGGTGCCAAATAAACTAAGTATAATAATGTCCTTGAGTAGATGGTTCTCACCTATATCAATCGGTTAGTTGAACCGATAGTGAGATGATATAGGGAACACTACTCTAAATCATTCCTAGTCGAGTATTAACATTCAGGGACAATGTTAATGCAATAAGACTAGCATGTAGGTCAACTCGATGACTTGATCTCACAAGTCATAGATATGGAGATATCAAGTTGACACATGGGTATGCATTGGAGAATGTATACTGAATGACCCGCCATGAGAAAGTATCATGGATCGTTATATGAGTGTCATATACTTTCTCATGTGGCTATTAGTATGACTATTAGTCCTTAGACCTGAAGTCACCATGGATCCCTACATAAGGAGTTATGTACTTTGGTTTCGTCAAACATCACCCGTAACTGGGTGGACTATAAAGGCGATTACCGGGTATGTAACAAATTATGCAGAGGGATGTGAGTGATGTAGATGGGATCTATCCCTCCTATATGACAGGAGCGACATCAATATTCTTGATAGAGTGAGACCACTAAGTGCATGGCCATGCCCAAATGAGTCAACATGAGATATTGAGCTCATTTGATCGAGTGAGTCTACTTGGAGTTCAAGATTTAGATTGATTAGAGGATGACACGATCTATGCCTCATATTGATCAATCTAGATGTCTAGGATAGAAGGACAATGTCATATATTGTGAAGAGTCACAATTAGTAGTCACAAGGTGATGTCGGATCTCGACATTCTTGTAACTTGGGTAGTAATGATGTGTTGCTAGATACCGCTCATTACTTATGCTCCTAAATGGGTTTAGGGCATTGCCAACGTTACAAGAACCTATAGGGTCACACACTTAGGACAATTAGATGGAGATTAGGTTCATATGATGAACCAAGAGGATTAGATTCATTTGATGAATCAAATTGGATTAAGAGTAATCCTAATTGAGCTAACTTGAGTTCGACTCAAGTTGATTCATGTGTTCAATGAGTCTAATTTAGATTTTGACTCATTGAATCAATTTAATTAAATGAATAGGATTCATTATATTAAGTTGGCTTGAATCAAATGGTTGGATTCGATCAACCATGGAAGAGATTTGGTCAAGTTTGACTTGACTTGAGAGGAAGATTAAAAGTCAAGTTTGACTTGACTTTATGCCACCTCATTGGTGAGTTGGCATTGATGTGGACCAATGATGTTACTCCACATCATCATGGGTGCCACCTCATGGAAGTTACAAAGTCATTTTCTTAATAACTTCACATTAATTGCATTTAATGGGCAGTTACACTATGGGAAGTGGCCGGCCACTTTTGGTTTTGAATGGGAATTCATTTTTCATTCAAGTGTGTATCTTCTTCCTTCTTCCTCTCAAGCTCTCCCTCTCCCTCTCCTCCTTGCTTGGCCGAATCTTACCAAGGTGCTAGTACACCTTTGTGTGAGGTTTTCTCCACCTACGTGTCCGTGTGGATACTTCTAGAGGACCAACGCTTGACGGTCTAGAGATCCGGCAATTCCTTGGACGAGCGGGAACGCGAAAGGGCACGCTTCAAGGTATACTTCTTAACACATAGATCTAGGAGTAGATCTAGATATTTAAAAACTCGTACTCGTAATTTTCGTTCGATTTTCCTTGCACGGATCTACGGCTTTGGGTGATTCGGAGTTTTCGCGACGCGAAAAGCGGTTTTCGCGGCCCGAAAAACCCAACAATCTTGTCATCCTAACTTTATGACAAATAAAATTAATAGTCAGTTTCATCTTGGTCACACAAAACAATAGCAGTGACTCCGTTGGGGAGGATACTATTGAATGTGTCTAAGTGTATACCATTACTTGATACTAAGTCCATTAAATAGGATTGTGCCCCTTCAGTTGGAGAAGATCACACGCTCCTAAATAATTTCCTATAACCATCCATAAAGGAAGTTTGATCTAGTGATCCGCAACAAACCCATCCGTTGTGGAGGGAGGCACTCAGAGCCAACACGCAAGCTTGTTGCATCACTTACAAACCATTAATGGAGACCATGAGATTTATTAAAGTCTCTCTCCCACTTAGTTATTTAAAATGAGGATTTTATCCTATGCTAGCATACATCACATGCACATAAACATCATAGTAAATAAAAGCAATAAATTTAGAAATTATTTTTCCAACTAATGGCCTTTTCCATCATTGTCTTCAGTATGCTCCAACCTTAGTTGCTGCCATTTTTAGCCACCGTCATCGGGTTGAGTTGTCACATCTATCTTGCTTCTTATTCCGCTACGCATCTGGTCCTCCAAAAGTATCATGCCTTGAAAGCATCCGATCCGTGACAAAAATAGAATTTTACATATATCGATCCTATATTCCATAAAGGAATGTACATATATTCTATATCGAACAAAAATAAAATTATAAAAATAATACAGCTCCTGCTGTATTTAATACATACAATCATGCACACAAAATAATGCCCTTGACATGTCCAAGGGTCCAATCACACACAATATCTAAATGTCATAATAGTTGGAGCCTGCAACTACAAAGTTAGCACATCTTACTATTATCCTGCCTAAATTATGTATGACATGTGCATAATTAATTTGAAAACCAAAATACACAGAGGTAAACCCTAGCTCTGATACAAATTGTTGGTTAGTCCTAAGAAAATGTACCGGTTCCACTGTACAAAAATTTTTGTACAAGTGTCAAACCTTTCCTTAAATAACCTATTGTGTTCTTTAGAAGTTAAATTAGGAATCGCAGACGGAACTTAACATCATTGATTCCAAATTTAACTTATCTGTTCCTAATGGTTTAGATTTGAATCGCAAGAGAAACTTAACACTATTGATTCAAATTCACCTATATTATTAATTCCATTAAATATTAATTTCTAAAATTGGCTTCCAGGACTGTATGGCGAGGCACATGGCCTTCTTGGATATGGGAGCAACCACCACCGCCTAGACAAAGCATTTTAAGGAAAGCTAATATTTAATTTCCTTAAATAACTCTAGGTTAACCAAAAAGAACAATCGAATCACAAATTCGAAAAAGAAGAAAACACAAACTCGAAAAACTAATTTGAAAAACTAGATCTAATGCCTCTTGTGTTTGGAATTCTTACAAAAAGAAATAACTAGCATGATGCGGAAAACAATGGCTAATTATACCTTCTCTTTATATGCTAATGACCTCGAGATCTTCTGCCGTATTCCTCGCCTCGCCTTGGATGTCGTGAGGGTGATGATCCTCCAAGATGAACACCACCCAAAAACTTTCTTCCTCTTCCTCTAAAATCCGACCACCACCACCACCACCAAGGAGAAGAGAACAAAGGGAAAGGGAGAAGAGAGAGGGTCGGCCACCAAGAGATCCTCCAAGCAAGAGAATAAGAGTTGTGTCTCATGAAGCCTCCTCACCCCTTCTTTTATAATACTTGCCCAAGGCAAATAAGGGAAGAATTTTTACAAAAATTAAAATCTTCCTTTTGTTTTTCCTTTTCCCTTTTAATTTTCCTTTTCTTTCCTCTTGATTGAATCAATCACCAAAAATAAATTGATGATTTTATTTAATTTCAATTTGGCCGGCCACCTTGCTTGGGCACCAAGCAAGGGTGGTCGACCCCCATAAGAGGAAAGGAATATTAATTTTTTTTATAAAATTTTACAAGAAAAACTCTTATAAAATTTTATAAGCTCTCTTCCTAAAGTAGGAGTTAAAAAAGGAAAGTTCTAAAAATTAAAATCATGTTTTAAAATTTAAAACTTCTCTTCAAAAATTTCCTTTTTTAACATGAATAGAAATATTTAATTTTTTAAAACTTCTCTTCCTTTTTTCTAAAACCATGAGGATGGTTAAAAAGGAAAGTTTTAAAACTTTTTAAAACCTCTATTAAAACATGTGACCTAATTTAAATAAGGAAAGTTTTTAAAAATTAAAATCTCTCTTTTAAAACTTATAGTTTTCTACAAAGAGAAGATTTTAAAAATTCAAAACAACGCTCCTTATTTGAATTATTGTGGCCGGCCCCTACTAGCTTGGTCACCAAGCAATAGGGCCGGCCCCTATAGAAGAGGATGTGGTCGACCATTGCTTGGTCACCAAGAAATGGACCGGCCCCCTTCTTATACACCAAGAAGGGCCTTACATTTGGATGGACTTGAGGCTATAATGAGGCTACGACAGGGACCTAAAGGAGAAATTGGTTTTGGCCTTCCGATGAGCTTAAGTATCCCGTGTTCGCCCCGAACACACAACTCAAGTTCATCAATAATAACTCATTCCACTAGAGAGTTATTATCGCACTACCGCACCAATCCCAAATTACATTATGGGCTCCTTCTTATCATGAGTGTGCTAGTCTCCCTGTGTTTAAGATAATGAATGTCCACTAATTAAGTAAGTTACTGACAACTCACTTAATTAATATCTAGCTCTAAGAGTAGTACAACTCAACTTCATTGTCATGTCGGACTAAATCCACCTGCAGGGTTTAACATGGCAATCCTTATGAGCTCCTCTTGGGGACATTCTCAACCTAGATAACTAGGACACAGATTCCTTCTATAGTCAACAACACACACTATAAGTAATATCATGTAACAACCACCCTTCTTACTACTACTCTCTAAGGGTGACCATTACCTAACTACTACTCTACTCACTAGTATCACTTATGTTATTATTAGCGACACTTAGATTTATCACAGCCCTAGAGGAATTCCTACCGAAAAATTTCGGCCGAGTCTCCCCTGTACCGGTGACCAAATCAACAATACAAACACTATATACACATCCACAGGCGGCTGGAACATATTTTTCCGCACCCACGCAGTAATAATAACACAGTAAGTAAAAGAAAACTATTCTAGCAATAGTAAACAAATATCTAACTCCAACAATAGGACATATCAAGCTACAAGTACGGAATAAACTCAATTACAATCCCAACTTCATAATAGTATTTAAACTAAAAGAACTCTAAATAGGAAAGTCTTGATAATTCCTTAACAAACTCTTGATCTCCCCATAGTCCAGCCATCACACACCTTCATCACCACCACCTTGTCGCCTTCCTTTCATACTTTATCCTTTCCTTTATCTGTAGTAGGAGGAAAAAGAAATCTATAAGCGAAACGCTTAGTAAGTACTAAACTATCTCACAAAAACTCGAAGTGCATAAAAATGCAAACGATACTGAAACTGAAATGCTAAAAGAAAAGCTACATGTACTCATCTAATAGCAAAGTACGCAAATAAACTGCATACTCATGATATACCAGAATAAAGCTGAATACTAGAAATAAAACTAAACATGCTCACTAAACTGATAAGAAAAGTAATGAAACTCATGCTGTATGCTTAGAATTAAAGGAACTAAACTTCTGTTGATTCTAAACATAGGTGGTACTTGTTTCATTTACTTGTAGTTTTATACTTGAAATTAATCTTTTAATTTCTTTTACTTTTACTTTTCTTTCTTCTTCTTTTTCTTTTTTCTTCTTTTTCTTTGGGCCCAAGCTTAGTACCATCTTATGCGCGCTCTCTAATAGAGATTGAGGTAGCGAGCCTCCAGTCCTATGAGGGTAAAGACCTCGGTCTTACCAGGGCCAAGACCTCGGAATTGGTCACCTGGATTTGTTTAATGACAACCTCGGAAGTCGGGTACTAGGCTCTTACTTTAAATTACTTGTTATCTTTTCTAATTAGACCTTGGTCTTTTCTCTACTCATAACTTCTCATAATCCTCTAAAAAGGTTTAATAGGGCACATAATCATTCCACTAAATACCTGGCTGCTCATGTTTGTTAAAATAGCAAATGAAAACTAAAGAAACTGCTCATGTGTATCTATTAGTAAGGAAAACTGATCATGCTCAACTCATGGCAATTAAAAGCTGCAAGTGCTCAATAATAGCAAATGAACACTAGAAAATCTGCATACATGACTAATAAAAAAAATCTGCATATATGAATCTGCACATATGGCTAATAAAAAAAAATCTGCACATATGGATACTAAAAATCTGCATATATGAATCTGCACATATGGCTAATAAAAATCTGCACATATGGATACTAAAAATCTGCACATATAAATACTAAAAATCTGCACATGTGAACAACAAAAATCTGCACACGTGAAACATTAAAAATCTACAAATAAAACAGAATTAAGAACAAATACTGCTCATGCTATTCTATACTGCATACTTTAAATAAAGGCTATTCTTGCCTTTTGAGTTGCAAGGAAGATACTAATCCCATTCTTATACATGGAAGCGAGATGAAACACTAATACTACAAAGTGAACAGCCGAAATTCTCAAAAATCAGCAAGCATAAATAGAACCTGTTTACACACTTTGATTTGCAATCTAGATCATGCAAACCTTCTAGAAAAGAATTAAACTCAACAATAACTAGCATACCTAGCAAATGTTATAGATTAGCTACACCACTGATTTATATCTCACAGCAGGAAACAGCATAACAGGTAATCTAAACATTTCTTACTGCGCTTACTTGCTAAGAATTAAAATGAACTCCTTCTATACATTTAAACTCAAACCATAAATTAGCATGCTTAATATGTATGCTACGGAAGGTAAGGAATGAAAGGGAAAACCCTAGCTTATAATCCTGTTCAACAGCAACCCAAGCAAGAAACTTTCGGCGCAGCAACTTAGCATGGTAAATTCTGCACAGCAACCTCTAAAGGAAAACTAACGTAGAAATTTCAACACAGCAACCCTAGCTTATTCAAAAGGGAAGCCCTAGCATAAAAATCCAAAAACCTAATGCCCTAACATGGAAAATTCGGTACAGCACACCTTAACACAGCAATTTAGCATAGCAAACGCAAACCCTAGCATATACTTCTACTTGGCACAGCAAGATCCGGAAGCAAGGATACTCGGAAAAACCCCCTCGCCGGCCGCCGGAGGAAGAGCCCTAACTCGGCTTTGTCTTCGCCCAAGCACAGCGCCGTCGCACGCGTCGGGAGAAAGGTAGGAAAGGTTTTGGTCTCGGGGAAAAAGAAATTAGGTCTTTTTAAAACTAGGGTTTTATTTATCAACTATAACATATATATTTCTCGCTTCATACTTATTAACAAAACACTCGCAGGTCAGTTGGTTGGCTACGTTCGGTTAAGTCGGGTTCGGCCGGAGGTCTTGGGTTCGAGTCTCAACTTCCACATTTTTGGTCAAAACTTCTTTCTTTTTGTAAGCATACTAAACGACCTCCAAAAATTACGTAAAAATACTCTAAAAATTTCTAAAAATCTCTAGAATATTTTAAAAGTATTTCTAAATATTTTTGAAGACATTTAGAACTCGAAATAGGGAAAATTGGGTTATTACAATCCCCCATACCTTATAAAAAGTTCGTCCTCGAACTTAGAATAGCTCTGGATATCTCTATCTCATATTGTCCTCCCGCTCCCAAGTGACTTCCTCGTACTTTTGGTTTTGCCAGATGACCTTCACTAGTGGCACTTCTTTATTTCTTAGTCTCTTGACTGCTCTATCCACTATCTTTGTAGGTCTGCTCCCATAACTAAGATCCTCTTGGATCTGCATTGACTGAGGCTGAATCACTTGGCTTGGGTCATGGAGACATTTCTTTAGCATAGAGACATGAAATACATTATGTATTGTTGACATGTCTTGTGGTAAGTCCAGCTTGTAAGCTACTTTCCCAATCCTCTCTATGATCAGGTAAGGTCCTACATAGCAAGGACTTAATTTGCCTTTCTTGCCAAATCTCATCACTCCCTTCATAGGAGCAACCTTGAGAAAGACTGAATCCCCTGATAAAGATTTTCACTGTCTGATACTCAAAACTTTGTATCTTCTTCTTTTTGTATCCCTGCTTGATCTTCTGGATATCTGGATCTTCACTTTGCTTTCTCTATATATCCTCAAGCAAAGTAGACTCTAAGGTTAATGCAGAGAGTTACCCATAAATAATTTCCATTCCAAAGTCTGACAACTCCTTCTGCAGTGGCCGGGCTAATGATGACAAGGACATCAAGGATGCAGTAGATTTTCTGCTTAGTGCATCTTCCACTTTGTTAGCTTTGCCTGGGTGATAGAGGATTTCACAGTCATAATCTTTGACCAACTCTAGCCACCTACGCTGTCTCATGTTTAAGTCCTTCTGAGTGAAGAAGTACTTCAGACTTTGATGGTCTGTGAAGATTCTGCACTGGATTCCATACAAGTAGTGTCGCCAGAGTTTCAGTGCAAAGACCACAGCTGTCAGCTCAAGATCATGAGTGGGGTAGTTCTTCTCATAATCTTTGAGTTGTCTGGAAGCATAAGCTATAACTTTTCCTTCTTGCATGAGTACAGCTCCTAAGCCCATCTTGGAAGCATCACTGTAGATGTCAAGGCTCTTGTCACTCGCTGGAACAGTCAGAATGGGAGCGCTGATCAGTCTCTTCTTCAGCTCTTGGAAACTTTGCTCACATTTGTCTGACCATTCAAACTTCTTATTCTTTTTGGTTAAGGTCGTTAGTGGAGAAGCTATCCTGGAAAAGTCCTCCACGAATTTCCTGTAGTACCCAGCTAAACCAAGGAAGCTTCTGATCTCCTTGGCGTTCTTGGGTCTACTCCAGTTGTTGACCGCTTCTATCTTGGCTGGATCTACTTGAATATCTTCTTTGGAAATAATGTGACCTAGAAACGCCACCTGATTTAACCAGAACTCGCACTTTGAGAATTTAGCATAAAGCTGCTTTTGTTGAAGGGTCTGCAGTACTATTCTCAAGTGCGTGTCATGCTCCTCTGGGGTCCTTGAATAGACTAGAATGTCATCGATGATTACGATGATAAATTTGTCAAGGTATTCTCTGAACACTCTGTTCATTAAGTCCATGAAGACTGCAGGTGCATTAGTCACTCCAAAAGGCATGACTACAAATTTGTAGTGTCCAGATCTGGTCCTGGAAACTGTTCTGGGTGTATCACTTTCTTTCACTTTCAACTGATGATACCCAGAGCGCAGGTCTATTTTAGAGAGCACTATTGCCCTTTTTAGCTGATCATATAGGTCATCTATTCTGGAATGAAGATACTTGTCCTTAACTGCTACTTTGCTCAGCGCTCTAAAATCTATACACATTAGCATGGATCCGTCTTTCTTCTTAACAAACAACACAGGAGCTCCCCAAGGTGAGTGACTAGGGCGGATGAAGCCTTTGTCAAGTAGCTCCTGAAGTCGCTCTTGCAACTCTTTCAGCTCCGCTAGAGACATGCGATATAGAGCTTTTGAAATTCGCTCCACTTCTCTGTTGGGAGGTAGTCCAGGTAGCTCTTCTGGAAATACCTCTGGATACTCGCAGACTATCCGAACTTTCTCCTACTTGGGTCTTTCTTGTTCTTCTGTACTCACAATAAATGCAAGTAAACCAGCACACCCTTTAGCTAACCTCTGGTGAGCTTCTAGAGAAGAGAGAGGTTTCTGGGTCTTCTTCCTTGGCACTCCCGTGAATTTAAAAGGTGGTTCACCCTCTGGACTGAAGATTACTTTCCTTCTGTGGCAATCCACTGAAGCACTATACTTGTTGAGGAAGTCCATACCCAAAATGGTATCGAAATCCTGCATGGCGAGGACTACCAGGTTAACGTATAGCTCTCGGTCTGTAATTCTGACTGGTACAGCCCGAAGCCACTGGTTGGATTCCATGACTTCCCCAGAAGGTAGGGTTGTTAGGAACTTGGAGTTCATACTTTTGTAGGTACCTGTAATTCTTTGGCAAAGGGTACTGATACAAAAGAATGGGTCGCTCCAGTATCAAATAGTGCAGTAGCTAAATGCTGAAAAATAACTACTTGACCTGTTACGACCGTAGAGGCACTAGCAGCTTCTTCTTTGGTGAGGGAGAATACTCTGGCACTATCAAAGGCTAGAACTGGTGGAGCTTCCAACCTTCCCTGACTGATATAGGGTCCCTCTAGTGCTGCTTCCATGTGATATAACTGTGCAGGCTAGCCTCCATATTGTACTGGTTGTGGCTGAGGTGCTTTGAGCTTGTTAGGACATTCTTTAGCCATGTGTCCTTCCTGACCACAGGAATAACATCTAGTCTTACCCAAAAGACAGGCTCCTGGATGCATTCTCCCACAGTTGGGACAGGGAGGAAACTTGGTCTACTTGTTTGCTGGTCCTCCCTTCTGGTTACTTCCTGAGTTCCACTGCTTTCTTTTGCTACCCTTGCCTTTCCAGTTCTGTTTACTTGACTGGGATTTCTGGCTTCCCACTATCTTGCTTTCTATCTTCACTGGCTTGTGCTGCGCTCGTTGTGCTTTGATGTCATTCAGGTAGTGCTCAGCAATTAATGCCCTACTGATCAACTCTTCACCAGTCTAGGGTCGGTGAGCTCCACTACTCACATTCAGTGCTATCTGTGGTCTCAGCATTCTGAGCATCAGTTTGACTCACTCCTTCTCTGTACTTACTAGCTCTGGGCAGAGACGAACTAGTCTGTTGAACTTCTTGACTGCTTCTTCCACCGTTAGGTCACCTTGCTTGAACTCTATAAATTCTTCATAGTGCTTGTTGGTGATCTGTAGGTGGAAGTACTCTTCATAAAACTCTGACTGGAAATCAGCCCAGCTCATCTGATTGGCTGCCCTCTTGGTCTTTATCCTCTCCCACCACATATGAGCATCTCCTGACAGGCAGAAAGAGGCGCACTTGACCTTCTCGACTTCTGGCCAGTCAAGAAGATCCATTGTGCTCTCCAGTGTTTTGAACCAAGCCTGGGAATCCCAGGGCTCAGTAGTGCCTGAGAAGCTCTCCGGTTTCAGTTTCAGCCACTGTATGAGGTAAGCTTCTTGTCTCTGAGGTGCTGTGACGACTCCTAGGGTAGCTGCTGGAACCACAGTTACCCCTGGAGTCTCCACAGTTACTGTTGGAAGAGTGGGAGGAACTAGTTGTTGATTTGCCATCAAATTGGCAATCACTTGTTGCTGCTCTGCTACCTGTTTCTGGAGTTGAGCAACAACTTCAAAGAGATTGGGCTCAGTTGATCTAAGCTCTTCGTTCTCCTGATCTTGGTTCTCAGTACGAACGGTACGGGGATATTCTCTTCTTGCCATCTAATTATGCAAAGAAGAAGACTTGATATTTTCTCTACCCTTTCTAAACATACATATTTGTATATAAATAAAGAAAATAGCAAAAAAAACTCTTATCTGACTTAAGCACTTATAAGCAAATACTCTGTACTATAGTTAATAATAAGGAAAGCAATAAAAGATAGAACTTAAATACTTTCATACTTGAAGATGGCAAGGCTGATGCTGATGTGTGTGTGATGTTGGAGAATGGGAACCGCTCTGATACCAACTGTAACAACCACCCTTCTTACTACTACTCTCCAAGGGTGACCGTTACCTAACTACTACTCTACTCACTAGTGTCACTTATGCTATTATTAGCGACACTTAAATTTATCACGGCCCTAGAGGAATTCCTACCGAAAAATTTCGGCAGAGTCTCCCCTGTACCGGTGACCAAATCAACAATACAAACACTATATACACAGCCACAGGCGGCTGGAACATATTTTCCGCACCCACGCAGTAATAATAACACAGTAAGTAAAAGAAAACTATTCTAGCAATAGTAAACAAATATCTAACTCCAACAATAGGACATATCAAGCTACAAGTACGAAATAAACTCAATTACAATCCCAACTTCATAATAGTATTTAAACTAAAAGAACTGTAAATAGGAAAGTCTTGATAATTCCTTAACAAACTCTTGATCTCCCCATAGTCCAGCCATCACACACCTTCATCACCACCACCTTGTCGCCTTCCTTTCATACTTTAGCCTTTCCTTTATCTGCAGTAGGAGGAAAAAGAAATCTATAAGCGAAACGCTTAGTAAGTACTAAACTATCTCACAAAAACTCGAAGTGCATAAAAATGCAAACGATACTGAAACTGAAATGCTAAAAGAAAAGCTACATGTACTCATCTAATAGCAAAGTACTCAAATAAACTGCATACTCATGATATACTAGAATAAAGCTGAATACTGGAAATAAAACTAAACATGCTCACTAAACTAATAAGAAAAGTAATGAAACTCATGTTGTATGCTTAGAATTAAAGAAACTAAACTTCTGTTGATTCTAAACATAGGTGGTACTTGTTTCATTTACTTATAGCTTTATACTTGAAATTAATCTTTTAATTTCTTTTACTTTTACTTTTCTTTCTTCTTCTTTTTCTTTTTCTTTCTTCTTCTTTTTCTTTGGGCCCAGGCTTAGTACCATCTTATGCGCGCTCTCTAATAGAGATTGAGGTAGCGAGCCTCCAGTCCTATGAGGGTAAAGACCTCGGTCTTACCAGGGCCAAGACCTCGGAATTGGTCACCTGGATTTGTTTAACGACAACCTCGGAAGTCGGGTACTAGCCTCTTACTTTAAATTACTTGTTATCTTTTCTAATTAGACCTTGGTCTTTTCTCTACTCATAACTTCTCATAATCCTCTAAAAAGGTTTAATAGGGCACATAATCATTCCACTAAATACCTGGCTGCTCATGCTTGTTAAAATAGCAAATGAAAACTAAAGAAACTACTCATGTGTATCTAGTAGTAAGGAAAACTGATCATGCTCAACTCATGGCAATTAAAAGCTGCACGTGCTCAATAATAGCAAATGAACACTAGAAAATCTGCATATATGACTAATAAAAAAAATCTGCATATATGAATCTGCACATAAGGCTAATAAAAAAAAAAATCTGCACATATGGATACTAAAAATCTGCATATATGAATCTGCACATATGGCTAAAAAAAATCTGCACATATGGATACTAAAAATCTGCACATATAAATACTAAAAATCTGCACATGTGAACAACAAAAATCTGCACACATGAAACATTAAAAATCTACAAATAAAACAGAATTAAGAACTAATACTACTCATGCTATTCTATACTGCATACTTTAAATAAAGGTTATTCTTGCCTTTTTGAGTTGCAAGGAAGATACTAATCCCATTCTTATACATGGCAGCGAGATGAAACACTAATACTACAAAGTGAACAGCCGAAATTCTCAAAAATCAGCAAGCATAAATAGAACCTGTTTACACACTTTGATTTGCAATCTAGATCATGCAAACCTTCTAGAAAAGAACTAAACTCAACAATAACTAGCATACCTAGCAAATGTTATAGATTAGCTACGCCACTGATTTGTATCTCACAGCAGGAAACAGCATAACAGGTAATCTAAACATTTCTTACTGCGCTTACTTGCTAAGAATTAAAATGAACTCCTTCTATACATTTAAACTCAAACCATAAATTAGCATGCTTAATATGTATGCTACGGAAGGTAAGGAATGAAAGGGAAAACCCTAGCTTATAATCTTGTTCAACAGCAACCCAAGCAAGAAACTTTCGGCACAGCAACTTAGCATGGTAACTTCTGCACAGCAACCTCTGTAGGAAAACTAACGTAGAAATTTCAACACATCAACCCTAGCTTATTCAAAAGGGAAGCCCTAGCATAAAAATACGAAAACCTAATGCCCTAACATGGCAAATTCGGTACAGCACACCTTAACACAGCAATTTAGCATAGCAAACGCAAACCCTAGCATATACTTCTACTTGGCACAGCAAGATCCAGAAGTAAGGAAATGAAATCCAAAAGTTTGGAGCAACTCCTACCACAGGTGAGTAGTACTTACAGCGATTTCTTGGACTTATAGCCAAAGGAAAGGGCTGCTAGGGTTCGGCGAGACTCAAAATCATAGCACCTTCTTTGCGTCTACGTGCTCTCCACGTCGAGGAGGTCATGAGGATGAGAAGGATTCTTGGAAAAACCCCCTCACCGGCCGCCGGAGGAAGAGCCCTAACTCGGCTTCATCTTCGCCCAAGCACAGCGTCGTCGCATGCGTCGGGAGAAAGGTAGGAAAGGTTTTGGTCTCGGGGAAAAAGAAATTAGGTCTTTTTAAAACTAGGGTTTTATTTATCAACTATAACATATATATTTCTCGCTTCATACTTATTAACAAAACACTCACAGCTCGGTTGGTTGGCTGCGTTCGGTTAAGTCGGGTTCGGCCGGAGGTCTTGGGTTCGAGTCTCAACTTCCACATTTTTTGTCAAAACTTCTTTCTTTTTGTAAACATACTAAACGACCTCCAAAAATTACGTAAAAATACTCTAAAAATCTCTAGAATATTTTAAAAGTATTTCTAAATATTTTTGAAGACATTTAGAACTCGAAATAGGGAAAATTGGGTCGTTACATATCATTTCCCAACTTATCAGGCATATTGATTTATCGTAGTAAACCTCACCCTTTGATAAGTCAAAGAAATAAATATTAAATATATGTGCTTGTTATTATATTAGGATTAAGAGCACACACTTCCACAATAACTAAGGTCTAGTTCTTTTATTTAGTCAGTACAAAAAGAACTTACCTAAAATGGTCCTACTCAATACACTTTGAGTGTACCAGTGTAATTTATTAGTCAAGATAAACTAATACTTAATTACACTACAACTATTCTAATGGTGTGTTCCTTTCCATCTTAGTTGTGAGCAACTATTTATAATTTATAAAGAACCGACAACATGATCTTCTGAGTGTGACACCACACTCCATGTTATCTACTATATAAATTAATTGAACAATTACATTTAACAAATAAATGCAGATATTGACCAATGTGATTCTTTTATTTCAAAAATTAATGTTTACAAAAGCTAGGCTTTTAGTATACACTCCAACAATTTCAATGGATGAATTTCTGAAACCTGAGGCAGCTTAACTTAGCAAGTTAGATGCAGAAATTTGTTTATCTAATTTTCCAGCAATGAAGACACAAGTACCAATGAAACTCAAGGATTTGGATTCAGCTGATAAGAGCTGTTAATGAAAGTATCAAATTAAACATGATATATTTTTGGATGCATGATATGTTTCATTGACCGAGACGGTCAATGTTTTAAGTGTGGGGGAGGGAGTTGTTCTTCATTAATTAAGTTGAGATTATTTGAGTTTTTCAAGTGATGAAATTGAAGAGTTAAAGCAGAATTGAAGAGGGAAAAACAGAAAGAAAGAAAAAAAAACATGGCAAATCAAAAGTATCAAGTGTGGAGATAGAGTATCAAGAATCTTGGATTGTCATCAAATTGTAGAATAGGTTAGCTTGATATTTTGAATTGGAAATGACAATTGGTATTCATCTCTCTACACATCAAAATGGTCAACTCATCAAGTATATTCCTCCAACACTCTCATCTTCTCAATTTTTCATTGAATTCTTTTCTTTTGCCTACTACATTCACTTCACTTGTTCTTTTTTTATTCCATTTTAATTCTTGTTGATAAAAATCCTTTTGATTCATGTATGCTATGTTTATAGTGGTGGAGAAGTAGAAAATAAGCAAGTTTATGGTAGTGAAATGTTGTGAGTTGCATTGAGTGATCTCCACTTATACATTTTTTTGAGTGTGAGAGCTAGAATAGGTAAATCCCTTGTGAGATTGCATCTTGCTTAATTTTTCAATTGGATTGAAACTACCATACCTACTGATTATTGTTTGGATTGTATTCATGATTGTTTGTGATCTTTAGATGGACTTAGTTAAATTATTTTTACTATCTTCTAGGTATTGCTAGGAAATTTTTTGTGGAGATGATTTTTAGTTTTCTTTACTTGCATGGGGCGTTCAAGACTAAGTGTGGGGGATTTGATAACCATGATTTTACTGTATTATTTTGATTCATATACGCATGCTTGGATGTTGATTTCATAGGTTTAAATCATGGTTACATCACATTTTTGTGCATTGTCTTATTCTTGGACTTAATTGCAAATTATTATATTTTTGTATTTTTTTGATGCTAATATTTGATTTTTATTTTGTAGGCATCAAAGGATCTTGGATTTGGATCTATTTGGACCAAATTTGTGCTCTAATCGGAGTTGAAACGAGAAGATCAAACCTTGGAGTTATTTGGACCGTTCATCTACAATCAAGCAGATCTGAGTCATCCATTGAAGATCTGGCCCATCCAACCTAATGAGGAGGAGATCTCAACCATAGATGAAGATTCGGAGGTTTTGATTCAGATCTGAGTTCATACAGCCATTGATCAAGCCTGAATTAATCTGGACCGTTCATCAAAGATTGGGTAGATCTGAACCATCCAGTGAAGATCTGGTCGATCCGACCTAAGGGAGAGTATATCCAGACCCTAGATCAAGATCAGTACCTCCGGATCAAATTTTAGGTGACTTTCCACCGTTGATCAAGCTCCAAATCAATTTCAGCCGTCCGTTCAGATCTGGATCAGATTCAAAAGAGAAGCTACAGTAACCTTTGTGTTCATTGACTCCTCGCGCTGTTCTTCTGTTGGAATGTATACTGAAAGCCTAAGCTTTGTAAACATTTATTATGAATAAAGAATCACATTTGGTCTAATTATCTACATTTGTTTGTAGTTGTTCATTTAATTTATATTGTAGAAAACATAGTATGTGGTGTCACATACAGAAGATGATGTTATCAGTACCATATAAATTATAAACAGTAGCTCACGACCAAAATGGAAAAGGAACAAACCATTAGAAGGTCGTAGTGTAATTAGGTATTAGTTTATCTTGACTATATAATTACACTAGTACACTCAGAGTGTATTGAGTAGGACCATTTGAGGTCGTTTCTTTTATACTGACTTTATAAAGGAACAAAGACCTTAGTTATTATGGAAGTGTGTGCTCTTAATCCTAATATAATAACAAGCACATATATTTGATATTCATTTCTTTAATTTATCAATGGGTGAGATTTAGTTCGTTGAATCAATAAACCCGATAAGTTGGGAAATGGTATCACTTATAGTGTGTGTTGTTGATTATAGAAGAAAACTGTGTCCTAGAGATACTAGGTTGATAATGTCCTCAAGAGGAGCTCATAAAGATTGTCATGTTAAACCCTGCAGGTGGACTTAGTCCGACATGACGATAAGGTTGAGTGGTACTACTCTTGGACTTAGATATTAATTAAATGAGTTGTCAGTAACTCACTTAA
Organism: Zingiber officinale; assembly: GCF_018446385.1. Lineage (NCBI taxonomy): Eukaryota > Viridiplantae > Streptophyta > Magnoliopsida > Zingiberales > Zingiberaceae > Zingiber > Zingiber officinale. The sequence goes on from NC_056000.1 coordinate 141,169,118, forward strand.
TTAGTGGACATTCGATATCTTAAACACAGGGAGACTAACACACTCATAATAAGAAGGAGCCCAAAAATGTAATTTGGGATTGGTGCGGTAGTTCAATGATAGTTCTCTAGTGGAATGAATTATCATTGATAAAATTAAGTTGTGTGTTAGGGGACATGGGATGCTTAATCTTATCGTGAGACCAAAACCAATTCCTCCTCTCGGTCCCTATCGTAGCCTCTTATTTATAGAGTACTATACCCACATATACCCACCTTCTATACCCACCTAAAGGGGGCTGGCCAAGCTAGGGCCGGCCTAAGCTTGGGTTTAAGGTGGCCGGCCCTAGCTTGAACCCAAGCTAGTAGGGCCGGCCATAATTAATTAAAAAGAAAATTTAATTTTAATGTTTATTATTATGTGGAAGATTTAATTTAAAAGAGAATTAAAATTAAAATATCTCTCTTGTAAAAGATTTACAAAAGATTAAAGAAAGAGATTAGATCTCTTTCCTTATTTGTAGATTAGAGAGATGTTTTATTTTCTCTTTAAAATTATTCACATGTTAATAAAATTAAAATTATAGATATTTCCTTTTATTAACCATGAAGAGATTTTAAAGAGAAATTTTATTTTTTAAAATTTCCGGAAACAAATTAGGAAGTTTTAATTGTTGATTAAAACTTGTCCTCTTTTGTTTCCAATGATGTGGCCGGCCATCTCAAGTTAATTGGGAAATTTTATTTTATTTTTCTCAATTAATTCATGTCAATAAAAATTAAGGAAGTTTTATTATAATTAAATTTCCTAATTTGCCTAGGCCAAGGAATATAAAAGAAGGGGTAGGGGTGCCTTCATGAGACACAACCTCTATTATTTTCTCTCCCTCTTTTGTTCCTTGGTGTGGCCGGCCATCCTCTCCCTCTCTTCCTCTTGTGGTGGCTGAACCTCTCTCCCTTCCTTGGAGCTCTTGTGGTGGCCGGATACTACTTGGAGAAGAAGAAGAAGAAGGAGAGAAAGCTAGCATCTCTTGGAGCTTGGTTAGTATTTTGGTTTTCTTCTTTGGTGAAGTTCTTCCTTTGTGGCCGAACCTTGCTTGGAGGAGAAGAAGGTGGTTGGTGGTTTCTCATCTCGGTAGATCGTTGCCCACACAACGTCCGAGGTTAGAAGAGGAATACGGTAGAAGATCAAGAGGTTTTTCTACAAGGTATAACTAGTAATTTTTATTTCCGCATCATGCTAGTTATTTATGGAAATAATACCAAATACAAGAGGCTTACGTTCTAGTATTTCGAATATGTTTTTTCGAAGTTGTGTTCTTTTGTTTCTTTCTTTTCCTTGTGATTTGATTGTTCTCTTTGGTTAACCTAAAGTTATTTTAGGAAATTAAATATTAGCTTTCTATTAAAGGTTTTGTCTAGTCGGTGGTGGTTGCTCCCATATCCAAGAAGGCCATGTGCCTCGCCACGTCGAACCTTTTATGGAAATTAATATTTAATGGAATTAATAACTTAAGGAGACTTGGGTCGAACGTGTTAAGTTCCGCAGGAGATCCAAGTCAAAACCTAAAAGAACAAATAGATTAAGTTTTGGATCAAACGTGTTAAGTTCCGCAGGCGATCCAAAATTTAATTTAAAAGAACACATGGTAGCTAGGAAAAGGTTCAGACCTTTGTACAAAATTTTTGTACAGTGGAACCTATAGGTTTTCCGAGTAGCAACCAACAATTGGTATCAGAGCTAGGGTTTTGCCTCTGTGTATTTGGTATTTAGTTTAATTATGCACATGTCATACATAATTTAGGCAGGTTAATAGTAGGATGTGCTAACTTTGTGGATGCAGGATCCAACTATTATGGCTTTTAGTTAATTATGTGTGTGATTGGACCCTTGGACATGTCAAGGCAATTTATATGTGTGTGCATGATTGTATTAAAATACAGAGCTGTATTTAGTTTTATTAGGATTTTATTTTTGATCTAGATACATGTACATTCCTTTTATGGAATATAGGATCAAAAATGTAAAATTCTATTTATGTCGCGGATCGAATCTTGCAAAGCGTGGAACCTTCTAAGGACCAGAGGCGCAGCGGAACTAGGAGCAAGATGGATGCGACAGCTAGACCCGGAGGCGGTGGCCAAATATGGCAGCAGCTTGGGATGACAACACACGGAGGACAATTAGAGATAAAAGCCATAATAGTTGAAAATTAAATTTTCTATTTATTGCTTTTATATTGTGCTGTGTGTGCATGTTAGTTTACAAGTTTAAGTAGGCTAGCATAGTTAAAATTCCTCATTTATAAATAACTAAGTGGGAGAGGGATTTTTAAATAAATCCCATAGTCTCCATTACTGGTTTGTAAGTGATGCAAACAAGCTTGCGCGTTGGCTCTGAGTGCCTTCCTCCATAACGGATGAGCTTGTTTGCGGATCACTAGAACAGACTTCTATTTTTTGGATGACTATAGGAAGTTAATTAAGAGCGTGTGATCTTCCCCAACGGAAGGGGCATAATCTTATTAATGGACTTAGTGTCAAGTAATGGTATACACTTAGACACATCTAATAGTATCCTCCCCAACGGAGTCAAATGTATTGCAACATCAGCATCAAGATTTACCAACAGCCTATGATATTATGAACAATCTCAAGGAACTCTTTGGTCATCAAGATAGGGCTTCTAGGCAAGAAGCCATGAGAAAGATAATGACAGCCACCATGCAAGAGGGTACTCCTGTAAGGGATCATATCCTAAAGATGATGGCTTATCTGAACGAGATACAGATCCTTGGAGGAGAAATTGATGGGGAAACCCAGATCGATATGATCCTCCAAACGCTACCTAGAAGTTTTGAGCAGTTTCGCCTGAACTATAATATGAATAAGAGGGCTTATTCATTAGCGGAACTACTAACAGAACTTCAAGCAGCAGAAGGATTATTTCGTCACAATGCTCATATTCACTATGCTGAAAATGGTTCTACTTCTAAACCGAAAGGAAAGAAGAAGAAGAAACAAGCTAGTTCAGCAAAGAAAGTGAATAAATCTCAGAGTACAGGATTTAAAGGGAAGCCGAAGGGCAAGTGCTTCATCTGTAAGCAGGCAGGACATTGGAAGGCGGACTGTCCTCGTAGGAACCAAAACAAAGGTATATCTCATACTCTAGTTGTTGAAACATGTTTAGCGGTGTTATCTACCAGCACCTGGTGTGTAGATACGGGAGCCACTGATCATGTCTGCAATTCCTTGCAGGGGTTCCAGGAAACCCGACGACTATCTGAAGGAGAAATTACCGTCTACATGGGCAATGCTACTAAGGTGGCAGCTGTTGCAGTGGGAGACGTCTACTTATCTTTTAGTAGAAATAGGAATTTGGTTTTAAGAAATTGTCTTTATGTACCCAGTTTTAGAAAGAATTTAATTTCAGTTTCTAAACTGTTTTTAGATGGATATTCAGTTTCTTTCAGTAATGATGTAGTTATTAAAAGAAATAAAGTGATTATCTGTTCTGGTGCATTAGTTGGCAATTTGTATATTTTAAATCCAATTTCTTCCACAAAGCAAAACATGGAAATTTATAACTCATCTTCTAATTCTAATAAGAGAAAAGAACCTTCAGAAATGAACCAAGCATATCTTTGGCATCTAAGACTTGGTCATATTAATTTAAGTAGGATTCAGAGGCTTATAGCCGATGGACTTTTGAGTTCATTAGAGTTGGAAAATTTTCCAACTTGAATCTGCTTAGAAGGTAAAATGACCAAGAGGCCGTTCAAGGCCAAGGGGTATAGAGCCAAAGAAGTGTTAGAGTTGGTTCACTCTGATTTGTGTGGTCCTATGTCTGTCCAGGCAAGAGGAGGTTTTGAATATTTTGTCTCTTTCATAGACGATTATTCAAGATATGGATACATTTACCTAATGCGCCGCAAGTTCGAGTGCTTTGACAAGTTCAAAGAATACAAGGCTGATGTGGAGAAACGATTAGGTAAAAGTATCAAGACACTACGATCTGATCGTGGTGGCGAATACCTCTTAGGAGAGTTTAGGAATTACTTATCGAGGTTGGGATTCAATCCCAATTATCCGCACCTGGAACACCCCAACGGAATGGTGTGGCAGAACGAAGGAATAGGACTCTTATGGAAATGGTTAGATCGATGATGAGTTATTCAGAATTACCAAATTCGTTTTGGGGATATGCTTTGGAAACAGCAGTATACGTTCTGAACTTAGTACCTTCTAAATCAGTTTCTTCTACTCCCATAGAATTGTGGAATGGCGAAAACCCGGTCTAAGACATATTCGGATTTGGGGTAGTCCAACACATGTGCTGAAACCATATGCTGATAAGTTAGAATCTCGTACAGAAGTTCGCGTGTTTGTAGGATATCCCAAAGGAACGAAAGGTGGTTTATTTTATAGTCCTAAAGACCAGAAGGTCATTGTTAGCACCAATGCCCAGTTTTTAGAAGAAGACTATATAATGGATCACAAGCCCAGTAGCAAAATTGTTTTAGAAGAACTTAGAGAGGACACGTCTACTTCAGTACCAACAGTACAAGATGAAGTACCACAAGAGACTACAACACGTGTCACACATGATACACAACCACAGACAGTGCCTCGTCGTAGTGGGAGGGTTGTAAGGCAACCTGAAAGATTCATGTTTTGGGAGAGTCTTCGGACTTGATCCGGGTAAACATGAACCTGATCCCCGATCATATGATGAAGCACTCCAAGATATAGATGCAGCATCTTGGCAAAAGGCAATGAATCGAAATAGAGTCCATGTACTCTAATAAGGTCGGAGCTTGTAGAACCACCTGATGGTGTAAAAGTCGTTGGATGCAAGTGGATCTACAAAGGAAAAGAGGGGACGGAAGGTTGAAACCTTCAAAGCTAGGCTTGTTGCGAAAGGTACACTCGGAAAGAGGGATTATGAGGAAACCTTTTCACCGGTAGCCATGCTTAAGTCTATCCGGATACTCTTATCCATTCTTGCTCATATGGATTATGAGATTTGGCAAATGGATGTCAAGCCACTTTCTTAATGGAAGTCTTGAAGAGAACATCCATATGAAGCAACGGAAGGATTTATTGAAAAGGCAAAGAGCATCTAGTATGCAAGCTCAATCGGTCCATTTATGGACTGAATTCATGGTCTTGGAACATCCGGTTTAATGAAGTAATCGGTCATATGGATTTATTCAAAGTCCGGATGAGTCTTGTGTATATAAAAGTGTAAGCGTGGTGGTATTTCTTGTACTATACGTAGATGATATTTTGTTAATTGGCAACAATGTCAAGGTATTATCAGACGTAAGGGTATAGTTGTCCAAACAATTTGATATGAAGGACTTAGGAGAATGTGCACACATTCTTGGGATCAAAGTTATAAGGGATCGCAAGAAAAGAATGTTGTGTCTATCCCAAGCTTCATATATAGATACAATCCTTGCTCATTTTAGCATGCAAGACTCCAAGAAAGGTTTCTTACCTTTTAGACATGGAGTAGCTCTATCTAAAGAGATGTCTCCAAAGACATCAAAAGAGATAGAGGACATGAAAGCAGTTCCTTATGCTTCGGCTGTAGGAAGCCTAATGTATGCAATGCTATGTACGAGACCTTATATCTGTTTTGCCGTGGGCATGGTCAGCAGATATCAGAGTAACCCTGGACAAGGACATTGGACTGCGGTAAAGCATATATTGAAGTACCTGAGAAGGACTAGAGATTATATGCTAGTTTACCAAGCAGACGATCTGCTCCCTGTGGGTTACACGGATTCAGAGATAGGGATAACAGTAAGTCTACATCAGGCTATGTGTTTACTTTAGGAGGTGGAGCCATTTCATGGAGGAGTGTTAAGCAGAAATGCGTTTCGGACTCAACCATGGAAGCTGAGTATGTAGCAGCCTCTGAGGCAGCTAAAGAAGCAGTATGGCTCAGGAACTTTCTAATGGACTTAGATGTGATTCCTGGTTTGCCCAAGATCATCACAATTTATTGTGATAATAGCGGTGCAGTTGCAAACTCGAAGGAACCACGAGCTCATAAGGCAAGTAAACATATAGAGCGCAAGTACCACCTGATACGAGATATCGTGAAGCGAGGAGAAGTTGTCATCGCCAAGATTGCATCAGCGGATAACCTGGCAGATCCTTTCACTAAGGCCCTTCCGGCGAAAGCTTTCGATCGGCATGTGGAAGGAATGGGAATCAGATGTATGGTAGAAGATATGGCAACTTAGTCATTAGTATAAGTGGGAGATTGTTGGAATGTATACTGAAAGCCTAAGCTTTGTAAACATTTATTATGAATAAAGAATCACATTTGGTCTAATTATCTACATTTGTTTGTAGTTGTTCATTTAATTTATATTGTAGATAACATAGTATGTGGTGTCACATACAGAAGATGATGTTATCAGTACCTTATAAATTATAAACAGTAGCTCACGACCAAAATGGAAAAGGAACAAACCATTAGAAGGTCGTAGTGTAATTAGGTATTAGTTTATCTTGACTATATAATTACACTAGTACACTCAGAGTGTATTGAGTAGGACCATTTGAGGTCGTTTCTTTTATACTGACTTTATAAAGGAACAAAGACCTTAGTTATTATGGAAGTGTGTGCTCTTAATCCTAATATAATAACAAGCACATATATTTGATATTCATTTCTTTAATTTATCAATGGGTGAGATTTAGTTCGTTGAATCAATAAACCCGATAAGTTGGGAAATGGTATCACTTATAGTGTGTGTTGTTGATTATAGAAGGAAACTGTGTCCTAGAGATACTAGGTTGATAATGTCCTCAAGAGGAGCTCATAAAGATTGTCATGTTAAACCCTGCAGGTGGACTTAGTCCGACATGACGATAAGGTTGAGTGGTACTACTCTTGGACTTAGATATTAATTAAATGAGTTGTCAGTAACTCACTTAATTAGTGGACATTCGATATCTTAAACACAGGGAGACTAACACACTCATAATAAGAAGGAGCCCAAAAATGTAATTTGGGATTGGTGCGGTAGTTCAATGATAGTTCTCTAGTGGAATGAATTATCATTGATAAAATTAAGTTGTGTGTTCGGGGCGAACATGGGATGCTTAATTTTATCGGGAGACCAAAACCAATTCCTCCTCTCGGTCCCTATCGTAGCCTCTTATTTATATAGTACTATACTCACATATACCCAACTTCTATACCCACCTAAAGGGGGCCAGCCAAGCTAGCTTGGGAACCAAGCTAGGGCCGGCCTAAGCTTGGGTTTAAGGTGGCCGGCCCTAGCTTGAACCCAAGCTAGTAGGGCCGGCCATAATTAATTAAAAAGAAAATTTAATTTTAATGTTTATTATTATGTGGAAGATTTAATTTAAAAGAGAATTAAAATTAAAATATCTCTCTTGTAAAAGATTTACAAAAGATTAAAGAAAGAGATTAGATCTCTTTCCTTATTTGTAGATTGGAGAGATATTTTATTTTCTCTTTAAAATTATTCACATGTTAATAAAATTAAAATTATAGATATTTCCTTTTATTAACCATGAAGAGATTTTAAAGAGAAATTTTATTTTTTAAAATTTCCGGAAACAAATTAGGAAGTTTTAATTGTTGATTAAAACTTGTCCTCTTTTGTTTCCAATGATGTGGCCGGCCATCTCAAGTTAATTGGGAAATTTTGTTTTATTTTTCTCAATTAATTCATGTCAAGAAAAATTAAGGAAGTTTTATTGTAATTAAATTTCCTAATTTGCCTAGGCCAAGGAATATAAAAGAAGGGGTAGGGGTGCCTTCATGAGACACAACCTCTATTATTTTCTCTCCCTCTTTTGTTCCTTGGTGTGGCCGGCCATCCTCTCCCTCTCTTCCTCTTGTGGTGGCCGAACCTCTCTCCCTTCCTTGGAGCTCTTGTGGTGGCCGGATACTACTTGGAGAAGAAGAAGAAGAAGGAGAGAAAGCTAGCATCTCTTGGAGCTTGGTTAGTATTTTGGTTTTCTTCTTTGGTGAAGTTCTTCCTTTGTGGCCGAACCTTGCTTGGAGGAGAAGAAGGTGGTTGGTGGTTTCTCATCTCGGTAGATCGTTGCCCACACAACGTCCGAGGTTAGAAGAGGAATACGGTAGAAGATCAAGAGGTTTTTTCTACAAGGTATAACTAGTAATTTTATTTCCGCATCATGCTAGTTATTTATGGAAATAATACCAAATACAAGAGGCTTACGTTCTAGTATTTCGAATATGTTTTTTCGAAGTTGTGTTCTTTTGTTTCTTTCTTTTCCTTGTGATTTGATTGTTCTCTTTGGTTAACCTAAAGTTATTTTAGGAAATTAAATATTAGCTTTCTATTAAAGGTTTTGTCTAGTCGGTGGTGGTTGCTCCCATATCCAAGAAGGTCATGTGCCTCGCCACGTCAGTACTGGGAACCTTTTATGGAAATTAATATTTAATGGAATTAATAACTTAAGGAGACTTGGGTCGAACGTGTTAAGTTCCGCAGGAGATCCAAGTCAAAACCTAAAAGAACAAATAGATTAAGTTTTGGATCAAACGTGTTAAGTTCCGCAGGCGATCCAAACTTTAATTTAAAAGAACACATGGTAGCTAGGAAAAGGTTCAGACCTTTGTACAAAATTTTTGTACAGTGGAACCTATAGGTTTTCCGAGTAGCAACCAACATCTTCGTCCCACGGCGTTTCTCCAGGAGTTTCGGCCCCGATTCTTCCTCCAATCGATCTCTCAAGCTTCAACCTCGGTGGATAGATTCATGGAAGCGTCATCCCGATCATCTGGACTCATCGGCGGGTGTTCCTTCCGGCGTTATTCTTCTTCCGAAGATCCTCTGTTTTCACCTGATTTGTAGGTGTTTCCTCAGATCTGAGCTCTGATTCCCATCAGCGACGTTCGGCGGTGTTCCTCCGGCGTTACTGAGCTTCATCCGACCGCAATCCGCAATCCGTAGCTTCCATTCCAGATTCAGAGGTCAAGGCTTGAAGATTTCAAGATTTTTGGCACTTGAGTGGGTTTTGGGTTGTTCTAGCTCACCGGAGGTGGTCCGCCGGAGTTGTTGAGCATACCTCGAACTGAGACGTAGCTGAGATGCTCCACTGATGTCTGAAGTTGGGTGTTCTCGACTTTGGCATTCTTGTGTGACAACAAGAGTGTGAGGATTGATAGATTGATTGTGAGAATGGATCGGTTAGGGTTTATTTAGCTTTGTTACTATTTTTTATAGCTTAGAACAGATTCCTTTTATGTTTGTTAAGTTCTTATCATTGCAATTTAGCATTTCTTTGTTTTGTTGAAGTTTAATTCATGTTTGGTAGTTGTAATTTCATTGATACAATTTAGTTTAATTCTTGTTTGTTGCTTAGTTAATTGTTAAGTGTTTAATTTCTAAGTTAGGGTTTTAATTATGCTTTAGATCATATTTATCTTATGTTTTGTATTTCATTTTTAGATTGAGTGTGTTAATGGATTAATCACAATGTAGAGTGGCAATGCGTTATGTTTTAATTGTTGGCACCTAGTTAGGTTTCATTCATGCATTAGATTAATTTCTTACTCGCTGTGTTCTTCTTTTGTTAGATTTATATTCAAAGTTCAAACCTCCATTTATATGTCAAAACCCCAAAAATAGGAATAAAATACAATCCTAAATTACATCCTACCATTTGTTCCTCAAGGTTCGATCCTGGGCTCGTTACTACAACATGATTGTGTAGATAAGGGGTTCATGGAATATACATTGTTAATTTGATTTACGAGTGTGACAAACTCATTATCAGTGCCTCACCTTACAACAATGTATCTATTATTCCTCTCCTCTCTTTTCCTTGGTGGTGGGCGGCCCTCTTCTCTTGCTCATCCTCTTCTTTTCTTCCTTAGAGGCCGGCAGCATCACATCTCTTGGAGTTTTTGGTGGCCGAATCTTGTTAGAGGAAGAAGGATAGAAGAAGGAGGCATTGTTTCTTAACATCCCTTGGAGCTTGGTTGGTGGCCGAGGTTATTCATCTCTAGTAGATTATTGGTGGCCGAAACTTGGAAGGAAGAAGAAGGCTTGGGTGGATTTGTAACACCCCACCCTCCTCACTACTGGTCTGTGAGGGCGGAGCGCTACTGGACTACTAACTTTACTTAACTAACATTGCACACATGTTGATAGAAATTCCTAAAACTCTCGGAGAACTCAAAACTTACAATTAACTAGCAGCGGAAGACTAAATGACTCATCTAATACATTCTTAATAAATGACAATCTTAATAAATTCTTATGCTAGGTCCCAAGGCTTCTATAGTCCAAGCATCACACATCCATCCGCACCTCCTTGTCGCATTCCTTTGCTATAACTTTTCCTTTCCTTTATCTGCAGTAAGAGGAAGTGTAATCTATAAGCAAAATTTGCTTAGTAAGCGCTATCTAACTCACAAAACTCGAATATGCATGTGAATATACTGAAATCTAAAAGCTGAATGCTCAAAAGGAAAACTACTCATGCTCATCTACAAGCAAAAGAAACATACTGAAATGCTAAACGTGTATAACAAATCTATACAATCATGCTAGCATAATCTTGCTGAATTTTAAACACTTTCTGAATCTTATTTCACTTGTTCTAACTTAATCTTTAATACTTTATGTTTATGTAAAACTCATTTACTTGTTCAAAAACTTATACTTATAATACTTCAAAATAATAATCAACTTCTTCTTGGGCCCAGGCGTAGTACCATCTTATGCGCGTTCCCTAATAGGTTGGGGTAGCGAGCCACCAATCCTAAAAGAGCAGACCTCGGTCTACCAGGGCCAAGACCTCGGAATTGGACACCTGGATTTGTTTAACGACAACCTCGGAAGTCGGGTACTAGCCTCTTCTTAAAAGTAAAATACTTATAATCTTAATTACTTCTTCTTTAAATGCCTTGACATTTTAATAGACACCTTGTGTGCCTAAAACCCCTAAAGTCTTGACTTTGGGATCTACTTAAGGCCTCGGCCTTTTCTTTCTTTTCTTTATCTTTCTTATACTTTTCTTTAAAAGAATGCTTCTTACAAAACTGAAATGTTTAAACAAATTCTAACACTGAAATGCTTAAACAAAATCTGCATACAAGTAATAAAATCTGCATATTAAGCTTAACTAAAATCTATTAAACTTATCTAAAATCTGCATACTAAACTTATCTACAATGCTACTTATCTAAAATCTGTATACTAAGCTTATCTAAATCTGCATACTATGCTAGTCAAAATTCGCATACTATACTAATCAAGATTCTACATTCTATGCTACACTATTTCTGCATACAAACATAAATTCTGCACTATAATACTTAACCAAACTACACTATAATCTTTTCTTTAAAACCGCACTATAAGTTCCACCAAAATCAGACTACAAGTTCCACCAAAAATCGCACTATAAATTCCACCAAAATCACTACAAGCTCTAAAGAAATCGCATTTTAAGCTCTAAGAAATGCACTATAAGCCTACATAAAAATCTGCACTATAAGCTTAATTAAAAATCTGCACTATAAGCTTAATTAAAAGCTTAATTAAAATCTGCACTATAAGCCTACATAAAAATCTGCACTATAAGCTTAATTAAAATCTGCACTATAGGTTTAATTAAAAATCTGCACTATAAACTTAATTAAAATCTGCATTATATGTTTAATTAAAATCTGCACTATAAGCTTAATTAAAAATTTACACTATAGGCTTAATTAAAATCTGCACTATAAGCCTAATTAAAAATCTGCACTATAAGCTTAATTAAAATCTGCACTATAGGCTTAATTAAAATCTGCACTATAAGCCTACATAAAAATCTACACTATAAGCTTAATTAAAATCTGCACTATAGGCTTAATTAAAATCTGCACTATAAGCCTAATTAAAAATCTGCACTATAGGCTTAATTAAAAATCTGCACTATAAGCGCTTCTTATGCTTCAAATTCAAGAAGAACAAAGGTCCGAAACTACTCCTACTGCAGGTGAGAAGCACTTACCTTGCTTCTTGGACTCACAACCGAACAAAAAGGGCTTCTAGGACCTTAGCCGTCCGCCGAAGATGATGCCCTAACTCCCTTTCGTTTTCTGCCCGAGCTCCGCCATCGTACGCAGAAGAGAAGGAGAGAATGGTTTAAGTCATGGGAAAATAGAGCATCAACTTATCCCTTTTTATAACTTAATATTTCTGTTAACTCCTTAAATAAATTCGCTATCTTTTCTAAATAGACAAATCCAACATCAACTTATCCCTTTTATAATCCAATATTCTGTTAATTATTTTAAATAAATTCGCTACTTTTTCTAAACAAACAAATCCAACATCAACTTATCCCTTTTATAATATTCTGTTAACTATCTTAAATAAATTCACTATCTTTTCTAAACAAACAAATCCAAGATCATCTTATCCCTTTTATAATATTCTGTTAACTATCTTAAATAAATTCGCTACCTTTTCTAAATAGAAAAATCTGTTTGCCCACCTGGTCAGCTCGGTTTTGACCGAGCCAAAGGTCGTGGGTTCAATTCTCGGCTTGGACATTTTTTTGTTGAAACTTCCTTCGTTTAGTAAAAATACCAAACGACCTCCAAAAATTACATAAAAATACTCTAAAAATTTCTAAAAATCCCTAGAATATTTCTATATCATTTTTAAATATTTTTAAATTACTTTTAGGACTCTAATTGAGGAAATTTGGGGTGTTACAGGATTCTTGTCTTGGTAGATCGTCACCCACACGACGTCCAAGATAGGAAGAGGAATACTATAGAATATCGTGAGGTCTATAAGCTACAAAGAAAGGTATAACTAGTTGTCTTATTCCGCATCATACTAGTTTTCTTTGTATGAATTTTGAAATTCCAAACACAAGAGGCTAACGATTATAGGTTTCGAATTTATGATTCGATTTTGTGTTTCTTTTGTTTTAGATCTTGTGATTCGATTGTTCTTAATGGTTAAACCTAGGATTACTATAAGGAGATTAAATATTGAATTTCGTTGAAAGGCTTTGTCTAGGAAGTGGTGGATGCTCCCATAACCAAGAAGGCCTAGTGTCTCGCCATGTTTAACCTGGAAGCCGATCTCTGAAATAAATATTTATTCAAATTTGTAACATGGGTGGATTTGGATTAATAATGTTAAGCATCGTTTGCGATCCAAGTCTAAATCTCTAAGAACAGATAAGTTGAATTTGGAATCAATAATGTTAAGTTCTGTTTGCGATTCTAAATTTAATTTCTAAAGAACAGAATAGGTTGTTAGGAAATGTTCGGGACTTGTACAAAATTTTTGTACAGGGGAACCAGTACGATATTCCGAGTAGCAACCAAAAGATATATCTAATGCATCATCTTGATTCTTCTTATAAGCATCCTTATCAGCTCTAGTGGCAGTAGTGGGGGTGCTTCAAGAATGGGTTGCTCTAGGATGTATAGTTTTCTTTCTTGCTTGAGAACTATTCTCAAGTTTCTGTACCAATCTAGGAAGTTAGCTCCATTGAGCTTGTCCTTATCAAGGACAGATCGCAGAGAGAGAGTATTTGACATATTTGACGACATGGTGATCTACAACAATAAAATGTAAAAATAAGTATGATATTTTGATCATTTAACTAGGCCTTTAATTAAATGATTCTCCCACTAAATTGTAAAGCTTTGGTAGAAGCAAGTCATGGATGTGGTTTTACCCACACTACTAGCTCCAAATCCAATCGCAATAACATTTATGTTGGACAAGATCCGTATTATTCCGCATCTTGAGTTAGCTTTAGCTAATCGCCCAAGACTTAGTATAATTTAGGTAGGCAACATTTACCAATTACATCATATGTAACTCTTGTATCATTGTGTGAACAAGACTATTTGTTCATTAGCTCATCTTATGAAATCTACATTATAACACATCTTGAGTTAGCTTTGGCTAATCGCCCAAGACTAGTATAATTGAATTACATCATATGGGATATGCCTCTAAGTTCTCAACTTAGTTAAGTTACACCCAAAGTTCAATAGTCGGACATCATTACTGTCCTGTCGCACTCTACCAAGATAAAATGAGTCACTTTGCTTTGGCAAAACTGACTACAAATGATCGAGATAGTAGTGAGTATGAACTTTGGTAGGCATATTTGAAAGACCTAATCATGATTAAACTACACATGCATCGCATACAATTATAGCATATCATGGCATACATCACATATATGCATAAAAGAAATCATGACATGGTTATGGCCCCATTATCTATGATCCTCTCAAGTCAATGAGAAGATCGAAAAGTCAACCTAGGCAAAAGCATCTTCTCCAAGTGCTTCCTTGGTCGCCATGTGTTGTTGTCCTTCTCCCTTTCTCACTGTCATCAAGTAGACTTATTCTTCTCTAATTTGTACATTACAAAATCTAAAGAAAACTCGAGTTACATTCGAGTGTAGTCTAAATTTACAACTAGAATAAAAGAGGAGAGGCACGATACGCAGGCCGTATTATGAATTACAACACACACATCCAATCACATCAGGTTTTAAGGGTCATAACCATGCACCATGTCATAAAAAATTCTCAATCTATTATGAAAAAATTTACTATGATTTAAGCAACTAATTATGAGCAACAACGTCATGATGGTTTCGCTAAAAACCTCTTGGCTGAAACTTGCTCATAATCATGCAAATCATAATAAACATGTCATGCAATTTCTATATCACATATGAAATTCTAACTACTTAGTATATGCCTTCGTAAGTGGCTCTGATACCACTGTAAGGAACTAGGGCGCTAAACACATGAAAGCACAACGAAAAACATCTAGTTCCTTTCCAGAAGATCCATGCGAAAGGAAACCATATACTAAGTACTAATTTTTATACATGAGAAAGTTATACCTTTGTTGCATTCCCTTCGTAATCCCGATAGCAACGTTTCTTTGGATGCGGATCTTAGCTCGATCAAGTGGTCACGCCTCTATGGTATCCACATGAACAAGTCTTGTTTATCTCAAAAACTCACCAAGTGGAGAATGAAACAACCAAAGGTTGTGCTAGCAACCCTTCTTGGAAGTTTCGGCCAAGTGGAAGAGAGGAGGAGGAAGAAGAGCAAGAACACCAAAAACTCATCATGAAAATGAATTCAAAAACTCCCTTTTATAGATTCATGAAATTGCCTCATGCCTTAATGCCAATTGCCTTGATTGACATTAATATTTGTCTTCATCCAATGAATCCAATGCATCCTATACATGAGCAATTCAAATGGTTCACTCTTCATCCAATGAATCTAATGCATCCAATGCATGAGCAATTCAAATTGTTCACTCTTCATCCAATGCATCCAATGCATCCAATGCATGAGTAATTCAAGTTGTACACTCCTCTTTCTTCATGAATTCAAATTCATGAAATCATATAATGAGTCCAATTCATTAATCATCAAATAATTCATAAAATCATATAATGAGTCCAACTCATTAATCATCAATCTAATTGATTAAATGTGTCTAATTTGAATTGGACTCAATCCAATAGTTGGATTTAATTGAGTCTTACTCAATGAGTCCAATTTGAATTAGACTTAATCCAATGATTCATCATATGAATCCATCTCCATTGACTTGTTCTTTGTGTGTGACCCAATAGGTTCTCGTAACGTTGGCAATATATCCAAATCAACATTTAAATACATAAGCAATGAGTGGCATCTAGCAAGGCATTATTGCTACCCAAGTGACGAGAATGTCGAGATCCGACTTAACCTTTCCATGGCTATTATCTTGTATGACTCAATCCTTCTATCCTCGATATCTAGATTGATCAATGAGGCATAGACCGTGTCATCCTCTTATCAATCTTTATGTTTCTTGATCTCTAAGTAGACACACTCAATTAAATAAGCTCAATATTGCATATTGACTCATTTAAGCATGGTCATGCATTATTGTGTCCTACTAATCAAGGGGCTCATAGATAGCACTTCCATCATATGAAAAGGATAGATCCCATCTACATCACTTACATCCCTCCGTATAACTTATTGCATACCAGTGATCGACTTTATGGTCCACCCTGTTACAGGTGACGTTTGTCGATACCAAAGTATACAACTCCTTATGAAGAGAACCATAGTGACTTCAGGTCTAAGGACTATTCATACTAATAGTCACATGAGAATGTTTATGACACTCATATAACGATCCATAAAACATTCACATGGCGGGTCATTCAGTATATATTCTCTAATATATACTCATGTGTCAACCTGATATCTCATATCCATGACTTGTGAAATTAAGTCATCTGTTGACCTATATGCTAGTCTCAACGCATTAATATTATCCTTGTGTATTAATGCTTGACTAGGAATAGTTAAGAGTAGTGTTCTATGTATATCTACAATATCTCACTATCAATGCAACCAATTGATATGTTCACTATAAGAAAACATGGCTTCAGAGACGAAAATTTTCATTTCTGAAAGCCATTTTTCTGTCTCTAAATAATGTTTGAAACAAAATATTCAGTCTCAAAATTCCATTATTGAAAGCCCCGTAGCTAATTTTGAGACAGAATTATTCTGTCTCTAATTTCATAAACAGATTGAAAAATCGTTTATATATCTATTTTTAATTTTACCAAATGAAATTAATTTCAAATATAAATCTCGTCTCTAATTTTGTTTTAAATCTGTTATTAGTCTGTTTCAAATTATATAACAAATATAACTTTAATCTGTTTATAATTCGTTTACAATCCTGTTTATAAATTCGTATATAAAATTTGTTTATAATTTTGTTTTAACTCTTGCATTAGTCTGCACAAATTATATATTAAATAAAATTTTAATCTATTTATAAATTTGTTTATAAACATATTTATAAATTCATATATATATTTCATTTCTAATTTTGTTTTAAATATGTTGTTAACTTATCTCAAGTAATATATCAAAAATAATTTTAATTTGCTTATAAATCTATTTACAAAATTCATATTTAAATCTATCAATAATTTTTTATTATATTATATTTTTATTTTTTTAATCTACATATTATTTTAGTAGAAACAATCACACATTTTAAATAAATTAAAAATATTTAAAACCATTAATTTTTAATCCAAAAATATCACATCATCCAAATATTTATCCAAATATTCATAAAATAATCCCACCTCTTGAATCATCTTACGAACCATCTCCTTGAGATTTTCTTCTCTTTGTCTACCTTCCTCCATAAGTTTTTCTTCCCTTTGTCTACCTTCCTCCATAAGTTTTTCTTCCCTTTGCCTATTTTTTGTGATACGAGTTCCAATTTGTTTTTGCTTTCAATAATTTCTTTCTCCATCCTCTTGCTAATAGCACGCATATCTTCAATTTCTTGTGATAGTTCTTTGTTTTTTTTATTGGAGCACATTTCATTGAAACTTCCATTGTATGATCTTCCAAGTATTGATTGCATCCAAATCCATACACCCTTCCCTTATATTGGCCACCCACCACATCCCACCATTATTTGAGATTGAATGATGGATGTGTAGACTGATCATCAACATTTTGTCGCTCTCTATATTGTTCATGTACATATTATAATAACTTATATTAGTTTAATAAATATAAAAACAAATAAATGAGATGACAATATGATATTAATAACACTATGTAGTAAACCTTACAATCAGCTATGCAATAACAATAAGCAATACATATTACAATACTAATCTGTAATGGTAGTCAACAACAGTACAGATTACAAGATGTAAACAGCAGCAACACTAATGTAAATAGCAATAAACACTAGTAGTAAACGTGACAATCAGCCATGCAATAAACACTATGCAGTACATATTACAATACTAATATGTAATGGCAATAAATAGCAGTACATATTACAAGATGTAAACAGCAGCAACACTAATGTAAATAGCAGTAAACACTAGTAGTAAATGTGACAATAAGCTATGCAATAAACACTATGCAATACATATTACAATACTAATCTGTAATGGCAGTAAATAGCAGTATATTACAAGATGTAAACAGCAGCAACACCAATGTAAACAACAGTACATAATCTGTAATGGCAATCAGCTATGCAATCTAGGTGACTAGATCATAGGGTTACCAACAAAGTGTAACAACACCAACACCAAAAAAAAAAGTAACACCAATAGAACAGAATCAATAGCAGTATAAAAAAAATGTAGTACACCAATACTAATAGCAGGACACCAATAGAAGCAGTACACCAATACTAATAGCAGTAACACCAATGACAGCAATAAAATGTGTAAGGACAAAAACTGAATCAATTTAACTTATATCATAAGATCAAAAATAGAATCAATTTAACTCTCTACTGATAACTGCCAAAAATAATAGTACACTATGAACCAAGTCATCTTATTACGCTTTGTTTCAAACGAAGATCAAAATCAACACAAGAAGATAGAAGCTACTAAGAATTAAATTCCTAGAAAGTGAGTTATCTTTGCAAGATAGAAATCTAGAAATTGATTTTCTTAAGAAGATAGAAGCTTTAAAAGAGGAAATATGTAAATCATTGGTGAATATAAATCATCTTAGGCATACAAAAGATGGAGATGTTATTCTGGATTCTATGAAAGGAACAAAATTTCTTCTCTTTGTAAAGGCAACGGGAACCAAAGAATATCTTATCTTCTCTTCTTGTTCTTAACAAGTCATATCTTCTATTCTAGAGTAGAATTGAGAAAGAAATGCAAAAGGAGTGTCTGAGGTATCAAATCAAATATTAAAGTAGAATTTGTCGAAGCATGCCTCAAAATTTGTTGAAGCAACCGACATTGCTCACAAATTATCCTATAAAGGATATCAATCTCACAAATTAGAAATTAATTTGTGAGACAATCTCATAAATTTGTGAGAAACAATGTAGGATAGCAATCGGCATGCCTCTTTGCCTCATGCTTCTCTCTGTCGCTTTTCCCTAAACAACATCAATCTCACAAATTTCTGCGATGTGGTCGCTCGCACGTCTAACATGGTTGCCCCCTCAAGTAATTATCTGGTGGCGAACACATCTGCGGCAGTGGCCGTTGACAAAAGCAAGGACCTGCGGTGTGGCAGTCCACACAGCAAGAGGAAGAAAAAGAAATTAGGGGTTACCTTTTGAGAGAGAGCAACAGAGGCGAGATACACGACGTCGGAAAGATATGCGTAGAAGAGTCGGCGAGATGAGAGAAATTAGTCGGCAAGAAAGTCGGCGAAAAAGCAAGAGTCGGCGAGGGAGGTAATGTCGCGAGGGAGTCGGGTTAAACAGGATGTAGCATAGGGTTTATTAAAATAAAATAAAATAAAATAAAAATAATTTAATACATTTCTTTATGATTTATATAAATTAAAAATAGAATTTATTTCTGTTTAAAAATATATAAACAGATTTGTTGACCAATAAAATTTTGTATCAAATTCTGTTTAAAATTTGTATTTATTTTTGTTTATAAATATTTATTTTATAAATTTGTTTTTAGTTCATTTTAAATTCCGTCTTAAATTTTTTTTATATATTATATTTAATTTAAATATAATAGATTAGTAATTTCGTATTAAATTCATTTTTGATTTACTAAAATTTAAAACAGATTTTAATTTCGTTTTAAAAATCTGTTTCTGAAGCCCTGCTTTCTTGTAGTGGTTGTAGATTAGAACCTCCTACTCTAGGACATTATTATACTTATTCATTCGGCACTGAATTGAAGTAAATATAATAACCAATTTTGCCTTTATTAATAATGAAATATGATACAAAAGGAGCCCTTTACAATCATCTCATAATTGGTACTAGGGCTAATACTAACACATTTCTGGATTCTTTAAACCTTTTAAAAGCCTTAGACATGTATTTCAATAAATACATATACCCAAATCATGAGTGTGTTGGTGCAATATCTCCTGGGTCAAGGTTGACTAGTTTGACTAAGATTGAGTTGACTCAAGCTTGAGTCCTGTTGTTTAGGTTTCGATGTTTGACAATACATGGAGATTGCAGGTGCAATCATCTGATTGGGGAGATTATTGGAGCAATTCCCCTCTGATCAAGGTTTGACCAGGTTAATGTGAAGAAGAGTCAAGTAGGTTAAGGTTGACTGGATACTTGACTGGAAAACCCTGGTGAGTGAAGCCAGGCAAATCGAAAGTCCTGGTGATGAGTGAAGCCAGGCAGATTGAATGACTTAGTGAGTGAAGCTAAGCAGTTGTAAAAAACCTAGCGAGTGAAGTTAGGCAGTTGGAAAATCCTGGTGAGTGAAGTCAGGCAGGTAGAAGTCCCGGTGAGTGAAGCCGAGAGTGGAAAGACCTGGTGAGTGAAGCCAGGCACGAGGAAATCCAGGTGGGTCAAGGTTGACCGGACACCTGGTGTTGAAAAGTCCAAGTAGGTCAAAGGGTTGACCAGATACTTGGCATGTGGAAATCTAGGTTGGTCAAGGTTAATCAGACACCTGGTGTTGGAAAGTCCAAGTAGGTCAAAGGGTTGACCGGATACATGACATAAGGAAATCCAAATGGGTCAAGGATGAACGGACATCTAGTGGAAGGAAGTCTAAGTGGGTCATGGAGGACAGGATACTTGGCACGAGATGGTAAGTCCAAGTGGGTCAAGGGTCAAAGGATTGATTGGACACTTGGTGAAGAAGTTCCAACAGGTAAAGGTTGACCGGATGCTAGGCATGAGGAGTTCCAACAGGTCACGGTTGACCGGATGTTGGAATTGGGAACCTTGGACTTGAGTTAACCAAGTCCAAGGGAGGCTAATCGATCAACCAATCAATTAGATTGTAGTCCAATCGATCAGTCGATTGATTGGCTGTGTGTGCGATCGAAGGCTGGCCCAATCGATCGATCGATCGATTAGGAAGTGAAATTACGCACACATAAGGTTATCCAATCGATTAGCTGATTGATTGGGCATCGCCAATCGATCGACCGATCGATTGGGGAGATGAAAATTGTGTGAAGTCGTGATAGAGGCTGAATCAATCGGGCGATCGATTCAGGCCTTTTCCAGCGAGCACAGAGGCGCTCTGAATCGATCAACCAATCAATTCAAGCCTCTCCAATAGATTAATCAATCGATTGGGATGTGACCATTGCGAAGGAAGCATCGAGTTTAAAGTCATCTTCCTCGCAGCAATTCCAGCTACTCTTCTCCACTATTTTCTCAAGACTCTCATAGGTTTTCACCGCCAGTTCTTGAAGAATCTTGGAGTCAGGTGTTGTTACATTTTCCAAGGTCAAGAGGTGTTCCACAAGAAAAAGAAGCTAGGGTTAGGGTTTCATATTGTAAATCTTGTAAGATTTTACTTATATTTGCTTCCCTTTTCTTTCTTCTTGTACTGAGAGTTTGTACAAGGCTTCTCCACCTTCGGTAGTTACCGAAAAGGAGTATTTTTCATAGTGGAGTATGTGTCATGTATGGATCCTTGGATTAGTCACCTTTTCTTGAGGTGGATACCAAGTAAATCCTTTGTGTTAGCATTGTAAATTTGTTTTGAGTTCATTCCGCTGCAACAACATCATCATGAAACAAGACAACGAGCGTGCGACGAGCTATTCACCCTCCCCTCCCCCCTCTAGCACAAATCTGTTGGTTGCTACTCGAAAAACCTAGAGGTTCCACTGTACAAAAATTTTGTACAAAGGTCTGAACCTTTTCCTAGCTACCATGTGTTCTTTTAAATTAAATTTTGGATCGCCTGCGGAACTTAACACGTTTGATCCAAAACTTAATCTATTCGTTCTTTTAGGTTTAGACTTGGGTCTCCTGCGGAACTTAACACGTTCGACCCAAATCACCTTAAGTTATTAATTCCATTAAATATTAATTTCCATAATTGGTTCCCAGTACTGACGTGGCGAGGCACACGGCCTTCTTGGATATGGGAGCAACCACCACCGACTAGACAAAACCTTTTATAGGAAGCTGATATTTAATTTCCTAAAATAACTTTAGGTTAACCAAAAGGAACAATCAAATCATAAGGAAAAATAAAATAAAAGAACACAGCATCAAAAAACATATTCGAAATACTAGAATCGTAAGCCTCTTGTATTTGGTATTATTTCCATAAATAACTAGTATGATGCGGAAAGGAAAAATTACTAGGTATACCTTCTAGAAATACCTCTTGATCTTCTACCGTATTCCTCTTCTAACCTCGGACGTTGTGTGGACAACGATCTTCCGAGATGAGAAAACACCAACCACCTTCTTCTCCTCCTAGCTAGGTTCGGCCACAATAAGGAAGCTTTACCAAGGATGAAGAACAAAACACCAACCAAGCTCCAAGAGATGCAAGCTTTCTCTCCTCCTTCTTCTTCTTCTCCAAGTAGTATCCGACCACCACAAGAGCTCCAAGGGAGATGAAGGATTCGGCCACCACAAGAGGAAGAGAGGGAGAGGATGATGGCCGGCCACAACACCAAGGAAAAGAGGGAGAGAAATAATAGAGGTTGTATCTCTTGAAGGCACCTCAACCCCCTCTTTTATATTCCTTAGCCTTGGTAAATTAGGAAATTTAATTACAATAAAATTTCCTTAATTTACTTGACATGATTTAATTGAGAAAAATAAAATAAAATTTCCCAATTAAACTATAATGGTCGGCCACATCATGGAGGAATAAATTAGACAAGTTTTAATCAACAAATTAAAACTTCCTAATTTGTTTTCAGAAATTTTAAAAATAAAATTTCTCTTCAAAGATCTCTTCATGGTTGATAAAAAGAAATTTCTATAATTTTAATTTTTCAACATGTGAATAATTTTTAAAGAGAAAATAAAATATCTCACCAATCTACAAATAAGGAAAGAGATCTAATCTCTTTCTTTAATCATTTGTAGATCCTTTACAAGAGAGATATTTTAATTTTAATTCACTTTAATAAATTATATCTTCCACATAATAAAAATTAAAATTCTTTTTAATTTAATATGGCCGGCCCCCTCTAGCTTGGGTTCAAGCTAGGGCCGACCACCTTAAACCATGCTTAGGCCGACCCTAGCTTGATTCCAAGCTAGCTTGGTCGGCTCCCTTTAGGTAGGTATAGAAGATGGGTATAGGTGGGTATAGTACTCTATAAATAAGAGGCTACGATAGGGACCGAGAGGAGGAATTGGTTTTGGTCTCCCGATAAAATTAAGCATCCCGTGTTCGCCCCGAACACACAACTTAATTTTATCAATAATAATTCATTCCACTAGAGAACTATTATTGAACTACTGGACCAATCCCAAATTACATTTTTGGGCTCCTTCTTATTGTTGGATCGAGAAGCGCTAGAGGGGGGGGTGAATAGCGCTCGTGGCTATTTCGTTTGATTATCGAAATCATAAAACACTCGAGTAAAAACGCAGCGGAAATGAAAGAAATACAAGCAGATGAACACAGTGGATTTACTTCGTTCGGAGCCTGTGACGACTCCTACTCGAAGGCCCGCGATCCTTTATCGCTTTTGGTGGGCAACAACTATAAGTTCGTTAAGAGTATTACAAACTAATTACAATTCAAAGCTGTAAAAAGATTATACCGACAACAAAAAGATTAAATCCGAAGCTCCGGGTTGTCGGGGTGTCGTTGCAGCACTTCTGGATTGAGTCGTTAGCAGCTTGTCGCAAGGAGATTGCTTAGATAATTGTTGTATATTGAAGCTGCACCTCAACCCTCCTTTTATATGCGGTTCCGGGCGCCTAGATCCCTTCCGGGCACCTGGAGTGTGACGTGGCCAACCAACCGGGATGCTCCACGTGGCGAAGTCGCGGCAAGGATAAAGTTTGGTCCCGGGCGCCCGGACAGCCTTTTTCCAGCAGGCTCCTCACCTGCAAACAAAGGTTAGTCCGAGCAAAATACCCTGCAAGACAGTGTTAGAATCTGATAAAACATAGTAAATAATAATTGACAGTCTTCGGACTGTCCGAGTCTGACTTTGGATTTCCTACCGGAAGCCCTAGGTCGACCCGACGCCTATTGTTCCCTCTGTGGGGAACGCGTCCTCACCTACTCCACTCAGGAGATTTACATGTTGCCAGTCGATCCTCCAGATCGACTGGACTTTTGCTCAGCACTCGATGCTTCCGGACTTTCTACTGGACATCCGCTTCCCCGGCTAGTCCAGTCTTTCACCTGGTTCGCGACACCAGGACTTTCCACCTAGGGTTACCACCCCCTAGGACTTTTGCCTGAAGCCATCGACCTGCCAAGACTTTCCGCATAGGGTTACCACCCCCTAGGGTTTTTCCTTTGCCTAACTGCAGCTAGGACTTTCCTGAAATCCTCAAGTAGACTCGTTAGACTACAAAAACATCTTAACTTTGAATTCTTTTGCCGTTATCAAAACACGAGTTCGATCGTCGGATGCTTCCCGCACCAACAATCTCCCCCTTTTTGATTATGGCAACACGAATTCGAAGTTAAGTAAACAAGCGAATAGATAGTCATTTTAAACACAGGCAAAATTTGCTAAGTATAGATGAACAAGGTAACTAAAGTAAATTTTGCCCTATGAACAAGGTAACTAAAGTAAATTTTGCCCTATATACTCCCCCTTAACTTTGGCTCCCCCTTAATTTTTTGCTCCCCCTTAATTTGAAATTTTTATGTATGTTTACTTTTTGCTACTCTCCCCCTTTGCCATAATTAAAAAAATGGGCAATGTGTAAAGATTTGTGCATGATTAAAGTTAGCAATATTCAACAGAGTTTGGAAGTTCAAGGTTAATTGGAATTTAAGTTTTTAGAACAAGATTATTCTTTTTAGTTCAGTTGGTCCTTAAGTCCAAGCACAAGTCATGTTTATATATTAGGTATCAGAGCCATAGAGAACAAAACATTCTTTAAAAAAAGAAATTGAGTATCCTTTGCCAACTGTCTAACCTTTAGCTACTTGCTGATTGTCTATAGGACAATAGCTTTTACCAGGTTAGTCAAGTTAAGTTATTTAGGTCCAGATAGACTAGACTAGAGCTGGAGAACTTTAACTTGATTAATGTTTATTGCATATTTAACGCTCAGACTCATATTGATGCACAGATATAAGCATTCTTGAGTCCAGGCTATACCCTATGCATCTCACACCATTCTATATTTTTCAACCATAATCAAGGTAAACCTAGGTGTTTTGTGAGATGCTCTGGCTTAATTCTAGGGGAACATGATATCTAGGGGGAAATCCTAGACTAAACCCAACCTTTGAATGTCTAGTAAAATTGGAGTTTTGAAAACTGTTTTGCCTAGAAGTTAACAAAATAATAGTAGTAAGGTATCTATTCTACCCAACACATTCCTATTTGCCTTCTAAGTCCACTGAACTCAAGTTCAGGTAAGGGTTTAATAAAAATGTCAGCTAGGTTTGATTTGGACTCAACGTGGTTGAGTGCAATTTCACCTTTAGCTACATGATCCCTTACAAAGTGATGTTTTACCTCTATGTGTTTGGTCCTAGAGTGGTGTATAGGATTTTTGGTCAGATTAATTGAACTGATATTATCAATAAAGATTTTAGTATTTTTATAGTCTAGTTGATAGTCTTTTAGTGTATGCATCATCCATAACAATTGGGATGCACATTCTCCTAGAGCTATGTATTCAGCTTCTGTAGTGGATAGAGCAACACAATGTTGCTTTCTGCTTGACCAACTTACTAGGCACTGACCTAGAATCTGGCAGCTACCACTTGTACTTTTTCTGTCTAGCTTGCACCCGGCATAGTCTGAATCAGAATAGCCATAAAGGTCAAAAGTGCAAGTTCTTGGATACCAAAGTCCTACATTTAGAGTTCCTTTAATATACCTCAGTATTCTTTTAACATATGTTAGGTGTGACTCTTTTGCACAGGATTGGTATCTTGCACACATACCTACTGCAAACAGTATGTCAGGTCGACTTGCAGTTAGATAAAGTAAACTCCCTATGGCACTCCTATAGTATTTTGGGTCTACAGATTTTCCGTCAGGGTCAGAGTCAATGTTTATGTTGGTTGCCATTGGAGTATTTATAATTTTTGAGTTTTCCATGCTGAATTTTTTGATTAACTCCTTAGCATACTTAGTTTGATAAATGTAGATTCCATCTTTGGTTTGTTTTATTTGTAAGCCTAAGAAAAAGTTGAGTTCCCCAACCATGCTCATTTCAAATTCACTTTCCATTAACTTAATAAATTCTTTTAGAAATTTTGAGTTAGTTGAGCCAAAAATTATGTCATCAACATAGATTTGGGCTATAAAGATGTCTTTTCCTATAGTTTTCACGAACAAAGTAGGATCAATTTGTCCTTGGTTAAATTCTTTGGATATTAAGGAATTAGATAATCTTTCATACCATGCTCTAGGAGCTTGTTTTAGTCCATATAGTGCCTTTTTTAATTTAAAAATGTGATTAGGATAGTCTATGTCTTCAAACCCTGGAGGTTGGCTTATGTAGACTTCTTCCTTGATAAAACCATTTAAAAAGGCTAACTTAACGTCCATTTGGTACAATTTGAATCCTTTATTGGCTGCATAAGCTAATAACATCCTAATGGACTCGAGTCTAGCTACTGGAGCATAGGTTTCATCATAATCTAGGCCTTCAACTTGACTAAACCCTTTTGCTACTAATCTTGCCTTGTTTCTTACTATATCACCATGATCATCTAACTTATTCCTAAAGACCCATTTAGTATCTATTATTGATTTATCTATGGGTTTAGGTACAAGGTCCCAGACTTGGTTTCTCTCAAATTGGGCTAATTCTTCCTGCATTGCAATGATCCAGTCTGGATCAGGCAGGGCTTCTTCTATAGTTTTAGGTTCAATTTTAGAAATTAGAGCAATCTGACTAAGGTTTCTATAGGACGATCTAGTTCTGACTCCTAGGTTTGGGTCACCCACAATTTGGTCAGGTGGGTGAGAGGTGCTTGTTCTAGTTGGTCTTATTTGTAAGTCAGAAACTGGTTCTTCAGACTCATTAAGATTAGTTTGGATTTCATCATCATCTACATCTCTTGGATTAGTGTTAATATTTGCATTTATATTAGGTAAGTTGTTTTCTTCATAAAATATTACATTAGTTGTTTCTTCAACTTTCAATGTATTTTGATTATATACTCTAAAGGCTCTACTGGTAGAGGAGTATCCTAAGAAGATTCCTTGGTTAGATTTGGGTGTAAATTTTCCTAGGTAATCTTTAGTATATAAAATGTGAACTTTACAACCAAATACTTTTAAATAATTTAGATTGGGAATTTTATGATAGTAGAGTTCATACGGTGTTTTGTTGTAATATTTGTTTATTAAAATTCTGTTTTGAATATAATTTGCCGTATTTATTGCTTCAGCCCAAAATTAGTGACTTAACTCATATTCGTTTAACATTGTCCTAGCGGCTTCTTGTAGTGTCCTATTTTTACGTTCTACTAGTCCATTTTGTTGGGGGGTTCTAGGACATGAGAATTCATGTTGGTATCCATTTATTTTACAAAATTGGGTGAACTTATGATTTTCAAATTCCCCTCCGTGATCACTTCTTATTCTTTTAATTTTAGTATCTTTTTCATTTTCCGTTAAGTTGCAAAAATTACTAAATATTTCATAGGTTTCATCTTTTGTTTTTAGAAATTTTACCCAAGTGTACCTGGAGTAGTCATCAATTATTACTAAGCAATATTGGTTCTTGTTTAGTGATTTGGCTCCATGTGAATCAAATAGATCAAGGTGAAGGAGCTCAAGTATGGTGTTGGATCTCTCTAGGTTAGTTGACTTATGGGTTGACTTGGTTTGTTTTCCTTTTTGACATGCATCACAGATTGAATTTTCAATAAATTTTAATTTGGGCAAACCTCTAACTAGACCATTTTGACTTATTCTTGAAATAAGTCTTGTGTGTGTGTGACCCAGCCTTCTGTGCCACAGTTGGGTTTCCTCTTGTTGTGTCAGAAGACACTTTATAGAGGATATTGATAAATTAATTGTGTAGATGTTATTTTTTCTAAGTCCCTTAAGTTTAATTTCTGGATTTTCAATATTTTTAACTAGACATCCGGATTTATCGAAATTAACTAGATATCCGCTGTCACACAATTGACTTATACTTAGTAAATTAAAGTTAAAATTGTCAACCAATAAAACATTTCGAATAACGAAATCGGAACTAAGTTCAATATTACCTTTTCTGATTACTTTAAGTTTACCGTTGTTGCCGAATGCAACTGATCCTAGACTCTTGTACTTGAGTTTGGTAAACTTCAACTTGTCTCCAGTCATATGTCTGGAGCATCCACTATCCAACATCCATTGATCCAATTCCTACACATGAAGTAGTTGAATTGGTTTCTTTTTAATGGATTTAAAGATAGCGTGATTGAAGCAGACACTATGTTTATTGTCTCCTTAAATTTTCTATTCTATTGTATTCAAGATAACAATAATTTTGAAATTTAGGTTTTAAAATAATTTTGAAATTTAAGTATTAAAATTATTTTGAAATTTAAGTTTAAAATAATTTTTAAATTTAAGTTTTTAAAATAAATTTGAAATTTAAGTTTTTAAAATAATTTTGAAATTTAAGTTTTTAAAATAATCTTGAAATTTAAGTTTTTAAAATAATCTTGAAATTTAAGTTTTTAAAATAATTTTAAAATTTAAGTTTTTAAAATAATTTTGAAATTTAAGTTTTTTAAAATAATTTTGAAATTTAAGTTTTTAAAATAATTTTGAAATTTAAGTTTTTAAAATAATTTTGAAATTTAAGATTTTAAAATAATTTTGAAATTTAAGTTTTTAAAATAATTTTGAAATTTAAGTTTTTAAAATAATTTTGAAATTTAAGTTTTTAAAATAATTTTGAAATTTAAGTTTTTAAAATAATTTTGAAATTTAAGTTTTTAAAATAATTTTGAAATTTAAGTTAAAATAATTTTGAAATTACTTAGTCATCTCACCCGATCTAATTTCTCAATCAGGGAATCCTATAATTTTTGTGAGATGAATTGAGGTTCAATTTAAGGGTTTTGTTTAGTCTTGTGTTAGATTCAGGTTTAGCTTTGGATTCAACAAGTAAGCATTCTTTGGATAAACTTCTGGGCTATGTTGAGTCACAAGGAGCTCATTAAAGTAACCATGCCTTTGAGGTTTTCCAAATAGTTCTACCCATTGAACTTAATACTAAAACTTGGTCTAACTAGTTAGGATCCATTTAAGGGTAGCTTCGGTCAGTTCCACTTGGCCAAATGCACCAGGTCGAAGCCATATCTTCCTAGACATGCGATGCCCAAGTTTCCCTAACATACTATCATCCAAAAACTTCACCAGTACTGTGGTTCAAGTTAAACTTATCCCGTTTTAATCTAACCTTAAATATCCTATCGGGTAATCCATTCTTGTCTTACCCATTCCGGGTAAATTAGGTTCAGTTACCCTGTCGGGTAGTTCAATTGGAGGTGCCAGCTAGTTTGGACCCTCCTTCTATTTTTCATTTATAATTTTGATTTTTAATTTCGAATTTTGAATTTAGAATTTGATTTTAGATTTTAAATTTAATTTTGAATTTTGAATTTGATTTTAGATTTTTAATTTAATTTCGAATTTTGAATTTTGATCTTAGATTTTTAATTTAATTTCGAATTTTGAATTTTGATCGTTTTCATTTTAGCTTTCCCTGGATCACGGCCTCGATATGGTCTATCGAGGAAGTATATTTGATCTTTCGGAACCCAGTATTGGCCAAGTCCACTTTGATTTATCAATTTGGACTTGGGGACCCATGCTTGGACTGATTTACTACTTTGTTTGTTTATTAAGGATAAATACGATTTATATTTCTTTTTACTTTTATATCCTAGCCCAGTCTTATTGTAGACGGCTCTTTGTGTCCCAAGAATTAGATCCAAATTCTTGGAGCTCAGAGAGAACTTTTCTAAAGTAATTTTTAAATCATTTAACTGATTTTTCATATTTGAATTTTCTTTCTCAAGTTGTTGTACTTGAGTTGAGTCTTCAGTTAAAGATTTTGAGTTAGTTACTCCTTTAAGAATGGTTACTTCTTTTAAAAGTGACTTCATTTTCAAATTTGACTTGGCTAATTTGCGAAGTAAATAATTGACTAAATTATTAAGCCTAGGAATACTTACAGCGGAGTCTGGCCCTTCGGAAACGGATGCGGATCCGTGGCTTTGCTCGGAGTCGGCTTCTGACTCGCTTTCGGATTCGATGATCTGGTCCCGGGCCATCAATGCGAGTAAACTCGTTTGGTCGAGTTCGTCGTCTTCGTCCTCTGAAGAAGATTCGTCCCAGGTTGCCTTTAGGGCCTTCTTTCTTCTTTGCTTTTTGGCCTCCTTTTGGTTAGGACAGTTGGCCTTGATATGCCCTTTCTGGTTACACCCGTAACATGTGACTTCGAACTTTACCTTGGAGTTTTGTTGGGCCTCCCTGGATTGGACTGCCTTCTTTAGATCTTTCTTGTTGAAGCCCTTCTTCTTCTTGTAGAGCTTCTTTACAAGATTCACAAGTTCGCTGGTCAGTTCATCTTCTGAATCTTCTGAGTCAGGTTCATCTTCTGATTCTGATTCAATTTTTTGCCGTCCTCTTGATTCCCGTGTTCGATTCGTTCCTGCAACCAAAGCAATCCCTTTCTCGGATGGCTATGCATTAGTTTGTTCATGGAGTTCGAATTTGCTAAATAATTCATCTAATTTCAAGGAGGACAAATCCTAGTGTACTCCTAGGGAATGAGTTAAGGGCATACCTTATTATATCTCTGTTTTCTACCTTCTGTCCGATTCCATGTAGAGAATTCAGGATATCTTGAATTCGGGCGTGCAAAGAACTTGCCGTCTCGCCTTCCTGCATTTTCAAATTATATAGTTTATTTAGTAACAAATCACGTTTACTCACCTTGGTTTCTGAGGTGCCCTCGTGTAGTTTGATTAGTTTCTCCCATAGTTCCTTTGCGGAGGAGAATGGACCGACTCTGTTGAGCTCTTCTTTGGTAAGGCCGCACTGGATTGTGCAGGTGGCTTTGGCGTCGGCTTCCACCTTTTTTATAAATGTTGGCTCCCAGTTTTCACAGGATGTAGGCTTACCGTCTGTATCAATTGGTAGTTGCAATCCTGTTTTCACGATCATCCAGGTGTCGAATTGGATCTTTAGATAAATTTCCATTCACCCCTTCCAATATCCGAAGTCTTCTCCGGAAAATAATGGGGGACGAACGGTGCTAAATCCTTCTTGTTGGGCCATTTAGATCTAAAAAAAACAGAAACAACAAGATCTATTCCAAGACTAAGTCTTGGATTAGTAGTGCGGGAGGAAGGAAAAAAAATAACAGGCTCAAGTGGTATTGACCAGCTTTGAGCAGAAAATCGATTCGTAAAAAGAGATTAGAATATAGCTATGAGGCTAAATTCTAATCGATTCCGAACAAAACCACGAAAAACTTGTCTCGAATAGTGGTTGCACAGATTCAAGACTACCCCGCTCTGATACCAATTGTTGGATCGAGAAGCGCTAGAGGGGGGGGTGAATAGCGCTCGTGGCTATTTCGTTCAATTATCGAAATCGTAAAACACTCGAGTAAAAACGCAGCGGAAATGAAAGAAATACAAGCAGATGAACACAGTGGATTTACTTCGTTCGGAGCCTGTGACGACTCCTACTCGAAGGCCTGCGATCCTTGATCGCTTTCGGTGGGCAGCAACTATAAGTTCGTTAAGAGTATTACAAACTAATTACAATTCAAAGCTGTAAAAAGATTATACCGGCAACAAAAAGATTAAATCCGAAGCTCCGGGTTGTCGGGGTGTCGTTGCAGCACTTCTGGATTGAGTCGTTAGCAGCTTGTCGCAAGGAGATTGCTTAGATAATTGTTGTATATTGAAGCTGCACCTCCCCTCAGGGATAAAGTTTGGTCCCGGGCGCCCGGACCTGTTCCGGGCGCCCGGACCTCCGGGCGCCCGGACAGCCTTTTTCCAGCAGGCTCCTCACCTGCAAACAAAGGTTAGTCCGAGCAAAATACCCTGCAAGACAGTGTTAGAATCTGATAAAACATAGTAAATAATAATTGACAGTCTTCGGACTGTCCGAGTCTGACTTTGGATTTCCCACCGGAAGCCCTAGGTCGACCCGACGCCTACTGTTCCCTCTGCGGGGAACGCGTCCTCACCTACTCCACTCAGGAGATTTACCTGTTGCCAGTCGATCCTCCAGATCGACTGGACTTTTGCTCAGCACTCGATGCTTCCGGACTTTCTGCTGGACATCCGCTTCCCCGGCTAGTCCAGTCTTTCACCTGGTTCGCGACACCAGGACTTTTCACCTAGGGTTACCACCCCCTAGGACTTTTGCCTGAAGCCATCGACCTGCCAAGACTTTCCGCATAGGGTTACCACCCCCTATGACCTAGGGTTACCGCCCCCTAGGGTTTTCCCTTTGCCTAACTGCAGCTAGGACTTTCCTGAAATCCTCAAGTAGACTTGTTAGACTAAAAAACATCTTAACTTTGAATTCTTTGCCGTTATCAAAACACGAGTTCGATCGTCGGATGCTTCCCGCACCAACACTTATTGATCCGGCGGTAAGAATGGGGGACCCACAGATGGGGTCCCGTCCGAGCAGAGCCAGAGATTACCCAGCCAAAGGTTTGGGTTTCCGACGCCAAAGCAGAAGAACCGGAGCCGAGTGGCCGAGCGGAGGTGTCCGCTCGGCCGAGGACAAAATGGCGGAGCGGAGGTGTCCGCTCGGCCGGAAACGTGGCGAAGGAACAGTGGATAGTCGAGCGGCCTATTCGCTCGGCTCGGGATATAATATGTCAGCAAAGGCATGATGATTAGACTGTACGCAAGATGGCACTATTAAAGGCCCCACCATCACGTCACGGACAAGTTGATACAGTAGCAGTATGGTCTTATGGATGCCCTTCTGACAGGCCCATACCTGGGCATGGTCGAAAGCAGGTGATCGCTTCGATTGGTGTGGCCAGGCTCCTTCGAGAGGTCTATATAAGGCCTTCATGTCTTCAACTGGAGGTACACAAGTCTACATTCTCTAATCCACTTTCTTATTCCTTCGCCTAACTTGAGCGTCGGAGGGCCGTCGCCGGGACACCCCCCCCCCCGGCTCGGTTTTGTTGCAGGTCGGGGAGCGCCACATCCCCAGCGTCCGTTGACTCCTGATTCGGACAGGATCAATTTGGCACCGTCTGTGGGAACGCACCTGCATCCGAGCAGAGGCAATGGACGAGGCTGGAAGACTACATACCGTGGCACTCTCACAAGAAGAGTTTGACGCTATAGTCGAGGCGAGGGCAGCCAAGACAGTGGCGCGGCAAAAGGAGAAAGCCGGGCGGCGCAAGCAGGCCAGGCGGCGCAAGCAGACCGCCCGGAATATGTTTCAACAGGAGGGTTCCCTCAAGCACTCTTCCGTACTCCCCCAGAAATCGCGCCCGCTCACGGGGAGCAAGGATCTTCATCCGATGAGCCTCCCGTTCGGGATCATAGGAAGGGCAAAGCTCCCCAAGCGAACGCGCCACCCGAGCAGGTTCACCGACAGTTCTCTGAAGCCATACATCGGGATCCATTACCAAAATACTATACACCACCGCCGATCGGAGCTTACAATGGGATGACCGACCCCGACGATCATTTGGGGAAGTTTGACAGCATCGCCACCTTGCATCAGTACTCCGATGGCGTAAAGTGCCGGGTATTTCTCACCACTCTATCGGAATCTGCACATAGGTGGTTTCGGAGGCTGCCGGACGGCTCTATCACTAGTTTCCAGGAGTTCCGAAAGGCATTTCTTCATCACTTTGCGAGCAGCCGACGTTATCAAAGGACAAGCGTCAGCCTGTTCACCATCAAACAAGAACCAAGAGAATCTCTCCGGGCGTATATACAGCGATTTAATCAGGTAGCGATGGACATCCCCACAGCCACCTCGGAGACAATGGTAAACGCCTTCACGCAAGGCCTCGCGGAAGGGAACTTCTTCCGCGCGCTCATTCGCAAACCGCCCAGAAACTACGACCACATGCTACACCGGGCGAATGAGTATATAAATATGGAAGAGGCGGAGGCTGCCCGACGGAAGGAAACTCATGCCGAAGGGAAGCAGCCCGCTGCCCATCAGCCACCAAGAGGACCAAGAGTTGAGGCATCCCGGGCACATCATGCGAAGTCCCCGGTGGTCCAAGAGGTAGCGGCCGAGCGGCCAAAGATGAAGAAAAAGAGGGTATGGACCCCAATGTTTTGCTCTTTCCATAATACTGACTCCCACAACACCCGCGACTGTCGGGGCCTGCCTTCAATCACCCATCCCGTACGACGGGGTGGCCCTCGTCGATCGCCTTCACCCGGCCGCCGGCAGCGGCATCAAGAGTCCGGTCGGCGAACATATAGAAGATCTCCCGAACAGCGTTTCCCTCCAAGGCATGAAGATCGCTCTCGAAGGTCCAATGAGCGACCTAGGCAGTCCGCTCGGGAAGAGGAGAACAGAAACAACACCTCCCGGGGAGAAATCAATATTATTGCGGGTGGGCCGACCGGAGGAGATTCACACAGGGCGAGAAAGGCAAGCGCCCGGCAGCTCAGAATCCATGAGGTGGGTTGCAGCCAAGAAAAGGCGAGCGGACCCGAGATCAGTTTCGGGCCCAAGGATCTTGAGGGAGTTGAAGTGCCGCATGATGATGCCCTTATCATCAAAGCGGTGATAGCCAACTACACCATCCACCGTATCTTCATTGACACTGGCAGCTCGGTCAACATCATCTTCAGAAAGGCTTTTGATCAACTACAAATCGATCAAGCCGAGCTGCTGCCCATGACAACCCCACTCTACGGGTTTACGGGCAATGAGGTTCTTCCGGTCGGACAGGTAAGACTGGCTATCTCCTTAGGGGAAGAACCGCTCCGGAGAACGAGGACAACAAACTTTGTGGTGGTCGACTCCCCTTCATCCTACAACGTGATACTGGGGCGACCGGCGTTAAGCGAATTCCGAGCTGTTGTGTCGACGTTCTATCAGAAGATCAAATTCCCGGTCGAGGACAAAATCGGTGAAGTGCGAGGAGATCAGTTAGCCGCTCGGAAATGCTATGTGGAAATGGTCCGAGCCGAATCCAGCGCCGCGCGAAAGGCTCCATGGATCGAGATACATGCCATAACCGAGAAACCTCCTGCTTTAATTTATGATGAAAAGGAGGAGGTTCAGATCCATCCGAGCCGATCGGAGGCTACAACCTTTATTGCCGCCGACCTAGAGGACGAACAGAAAGAAGAAGTGGTCAAATGCCTCCAGATGAATCATGACGTCTTCGCTTGGTCGACGCATGAGCTGCCCGGTGTCTCCCCTAGCATAGCCCAACATAAGCTTCACGTCCGGCCGGACGCTCGGCCAGTAAAACAAAGGAGAAGAGATTTCAGCGCCGAGCAGAATATTATCATTCGAGCGGAGGTAGAAAGGCTCTTAGAGGCCGGCCACATACGGGAGGTTCAATTCCCAAGCTGGTTAGCAAATGTGGTGCTCGTCTCCAAGCCGGGCAACAAATGGAGGGTGTGCATCGACTTCAGAGATCTGAACAAAGCATGCCCGAAGGATTTCTACCCTCTTCCCCGAATCGACCAGCTCGTAGATTCTACAATCGGATGCGAGCTTATATGTATGCTGGACGCCTACCAAGGCTATCATCAAGTGCCGCTCGCCCCGGAGGATCAGGAAAAAGTTAGCTTCGTTACATCGGACGGGACGTATTGCTATACGGTGATGCCGTTCGGACTGAAGATTGCCGGAGCAACATATCAAAGATTGATGAATAGGGTCTTCCGCGAGCAAATCGGACACAACCTGGAGGTCTATGTAGATGACATCCTCATCAAGTCCTTCCGAGCGG
This sequence comes from Zingiber officinale, assembly GCF_018446385.1. Classification (NCBI taxonomy): domain Eukaryota; kingdom Viridiplantae; phylum Streptophyta; class Magnoliopsida; order Zingiberales; family Zingiberaceae; genus Zingiber; species Zingiber officinale. The sequence goes on from NC_056000.1 coordinate 141,205,008, forward strand.
CCACTTTATGTGAAGATATGGAAGAAACATTCCGTACACTCAGAAAATATGGGGTCAAGCTGAATCCTCATAAGTGTTTGTTCGGCGCCAAAGGAGGACGTTTCTTGGGCTATATTGTGACCGAACGGGGTATTGAAGCTAATCCTAGCAAGGTGAAGGCTCTTCAGGACATGCCACCGCCCAGAAACATGAGGGAAGTACAGAGGTTGACCGGTCGGATTACAGCGCTATCACGCTTCATCTCCAAGACTGCCGACCGGAGCCTTCCGTTCTTCAAAGTCCTCCGCAAAGCTACAAAGTTCCAATGGAATGAAGACTGCGATCGGGCCTTTGAAGAACTGAAGACGTACTTAAATTCCCTACCTATGCTGGCCAAGCCAGCTGTCGGCGAACCGTTGTACATTTATTTATCCTCAACCGAGCAGGCAGTGGGATCAGCATTAGTCCGGTCGGGAGGTGAGGAGCAACCTGTATATTTCCTTAGTCATATCTTGAAAGATGTTGAAACCCGCTACACCGGACTCGAGAAGTTGGCCTTTGCTCTGATCCTGGCCGCTCGGAGACTTCGTCCTTATTTCCTGGCGCACACGATTATCGTCAAGACCAATAGCCCGTTGGGACGAGTGCTTTTAAATCCAGAAGCTTCCGGACGGCTCATCAAATGGACAACCGAGCTAAGCGAATTTGATATCCAATATCAACCCCGCTCGGCTATCAAAGCACAAGCCTTAGCCGATTTTGTGATGGAGGTGCAGGACCCGGAACCTGAAGCTGTGTGGAAAGTGTTCGTGGATGGATCGTCCACTAGACACGGGAGCAGAATTGGCATAGTTTTGCTGTCCCCACAAGGAGAGCTGATGCAGCTCTCCGTCCGGCTAGATTACCGAGCGACCAACAACGAAGCAGAATATGAAGCCCTTATTGCTGGATTGCAGGCCGCTCGGCACGTTGGAGCCGTCCGGGTCATCCTCTATTCAGATTCCCAGTTGGCTGCTCAGCAAATCTCAGGGATTTTCGAGATAAATAGTACAAGGCTCAAGCTCTACGTGGAGGTTATTGAAAAACTTAAGCTCAACTTTAGGGAGGTGATTATTCAGAAGATCCCCCGGGGGGAGAACCAAGTGGCGGATGAATTGGCCAAGCTGGCAAGCACGTTATCCCTGGTCGGCTCTCAGAAGCCGATCGAGCAAGTATCTTTAGTAGCACATGTCGATCGGATGGAGGGCGTCACATACCCGAGCGACTGGAGGGCAACTATTGTGGAGTTTTTGCGCTCGGGAGCTACCCCCTCCGACCGGGAAGAAGCTCATTTACTGAAGAGAAGGGCTAGTCGGTTCACCCTCGTAGGAAATCAACTCTACAAGAAGGCCTTCTCCCGTCCGCTCCTAAAATGCGTCAGCTGGGAAGATGCCGAGTACATCCTTCGAGAAGTGCACCAAGGTTCGTGCGGTGGACATCCAGGCGGACGGTCGTTAACCAGGAAGATTTTGCTAGCCGGGTATTTTTGGCCAACACTTCAAGAGGATGCTGCCCGGACCGTTGCAAATTGTCTATCCTGTCAGAAGTATCACAGCATGTCCCACCAACCGGCAGATGAGATGAAAGCATCAACTGTGGCCTGCCCGTTCAACCAATGGGGGATGGGCATCGTGGGACCCTTCCCCGTGGCTACCGGGCAGCGGAAGTTCTTATTGGTGGCGGTCGACTACTTCTCAAAATGGGTAGAAGCTGAGCCACTTGCAAAAATATCCGAGCAGATGGTTAAAAAGTTCGTATGGAAAAATATCATCTGCCGCTTTGGCATCCCGAGACAGCTCGTCTCCGACAACGGACGTCAATTCACTGGGAAGCTGCTCGGGAAGTGGTGCGAAAGTTATGGCATCGAGCAGCACTTCACATCGGTGGCATACCCCCAGAGTAACGGTCAGGCCGAGGTAACCAACCGAGAGATTCTCAGAATTTTACGGGCTCGGCTCGACCATGAAGGAGGCAGCTGGGTAGACGAGCTGCCGGGCGTCCTATGGGCTCTCCGCACGACACCAAAGGAGGGAACGGGCGTCACTCCATTTCACTTGGTATATGGAGGCGAAGCAGTCATCCCGATTGAAGTGGGGGTGGAGTCCGTTCGGGTACAAAATTATGATGAAGATAACGCCGAACGGAGGAGCATGGAGCTAGACTTGGTCGAAGAGGAAAGAGCTAAAGCGTCCGTCCGGCTGATGGCGTACCGGCAACGTATGAAACAGAACTACAACCGGCGCGTGATCCCCAGAGCCTTTCAAGTAGGCGACCTAGTTTGGAAGAAAGTCAAGCCGGTCGGAGATGTCGGCAAGTTGGAAGCTCCCTGGGCAGGACCCTTTGAAGTGGTCGAGAAGCTCCGTTCGGGCGCTTATTACCTCAAGGATGCGGAAGGTCGGATGCTGGATCGGCCATGGAGTGCAAATCACCTTCAGCCATATAGAGCTGGGTGATAGGTGCGCTTTTGCTCTATTTTGTGTAAATTCAAAATAGCTGTACTCCTTTTATCGCAGGAAACAAATTATTCCCAAGGCATTCTGTGTTCATAGCCGAACGGTTGTTTAAACGAAGGCCCCGAGCTGCTCAGCCGGAGGTATATTGTACGAGCCAAGCGCTCGATAACGAAGGCCCCGAGCATCTCAGCCGGAGGTATATTGAACGAGCCAAAGGCTCAATTCCGAAGACCCTGTGCCGTTCGGCCAGGTAAACGTTGTCCAAATTAGGCTTAAAAGCCCGACGAGCTCCGTCGTTAAAGATCGAGAGCCGCGCCGACCGGCTATAAATATCCGCGCCGACGAGCTACGTCGTTAAAGATCGAGAGCCGCGCCGACCGGCTATAAATATCCGCGCCGACGAGCTCCGTCGTTAAAGATCGAGAGCCGCGCCGACCGGCTATAAATATCCGCCGACGAGCTCCGTCGTTAAAGATCGAGAGCCGCGGCGATCGGCTATAAATATCCGCCGACGAGCTTCATCGTTAAAGATCGAGAGCGCGCCGACCGGCTATAAATATCCGCCGACGAGCTCCGTCGTTAAAGATTGAGAGCCGCGCCGACCGCTATAAATATCCGCCGACGAGCTCCGTCGTTAAAATCGAGGCGCCGACCGGCTATAAATATCCGCGCCGACGAGCTCCGTCGTTAAAGATCGAGAGCCGCGCCGACCGGCTATAAATATCCGCGCCGACGAGCTCCATCGTTAAAGATCGAGAGCCGCGCCGACCGGCTATAAATATCCGCGCCGACGAGCTCCGTCGTTAAAGATCGAGAGCCGCGCCGACCGGCTATAAATATCCGCGCCGACGAGCTCCGTCGTTAAAGATCAAGAGCCGCGCCGACCGGCTATAAATATCCGCGCCGACGAGCTCCGTCGTTAAAGATCGAGAGCCGCGCCGACCGGCTATAAATATCCGCGCCGACGAGCTCCGTCGTTAAAGATCGAGAGCCGCGCCGACCGGCTATAAATATCCGCGCCGACGAGCTCCGTCGTTAAGGATCGAGAGCCGCGCCGACCGGCTATAAATATCCGTGCCGTCGAGCTCCGACGTTAAAAATCGAGAGATGAGCGAGCCGGCGTCTATAAAAACCGAGCGGAAAACCGACGAGCACCATCGTTGAAAATCGAGAGTCGGCCCGGCGAATATAAATACCCCGGGCGGACAAACGAATATCAGAGAATAAGAAACCGCGGAAACCACAAGTATTAAAACATTTATGCCCGCTCGGGCGTTGGTCCTTCGATACTTGGCGTTTGTTGACTTCACACAGGCTAGATACGTGCAGAGCGAGTAGGCCCTCCCGCTCGGACTTTGTTTAATGGGTTGAACTGATCGGCCGCGTGACGGAGAACACTTAGAGCATGACTGACTCTAAGCATAAACGTTAAGCAAACAGAAGAATATTATGGATAATGATCAGGAAGACGCGAGCAAAGACATAATTGCATTAAAGGGAAAGCATGCCGGACGGCAAGTACAAAAAGTTGCGCGGGGCGTAAAAAAAAACGCAAAAACAAGATAGAGACGAGGAACACTCTTCACTCGGGGTCTTCGAAGTTGAAGAAACTGTCCGGAATGTCGTCTGTCATGGCCGCCAGATCGGAGGCGGGAATGTGCATTCCCGCAGGAAGGTGGCCACCCTTCTTCAAATAGGCCATAGTGACCTTAACGGCCTCGGCAAAGGTTGAAGAGACGCTGCCGCCAAATTTCGTGTCGAACCTCTCCGAGCGGAGATAATCTTGACGTGCAGCAGCCAGACGACTCGGCTCCCCTTCCTTGTACTTTCTGAGCGCCGCCCGGGAGGCAATTAGTGAATCTTGAAGAACTTTCTGGTCCACCTCCGCTTTAGTGCGTTCAGCTGAGCGCCCATCCCGTTCGGTAGTTAGTTGGGCTTCCAGCTCCTTAGATCGCTGATCTAAGGCTCGGACTTCAACTTTCATCTTGTCCAGATCAGCGATCGCCCGCTTCTTCCGGCTACTGGCGCGCTTCACGTCTTCATCGCGCTTCTTCACCAAGCCTTCAAGGCGAGCCACCTCTGTAGCCAAGTCGGCGGCCTTCTTTTGTTCGGCCTCGCGGGCTTGTTTCTCCCGCTCGGCCGATGGACCCCCCGAGACTTGGAGCTTTTCCATAAGATCCTCCAGCTCGGCCAGCCGATGGCTAGTGGCGATTTGCTCGGCCCAATGCTGTAAGGGAAATAATAAAATCAGGATTCAAACAGTAGCATGACACAGGAAGAAAAATGAACCTACCTGAGTGGCCTGCTGCATGTGGTTATCGCCGAGCTGCTTGGGCGTCATGAGGGCCACCCGAATCTGGGCGTCCTCGAAAAGTTTGGCGAGCGGACCCGTCAAGGTTATTTCATGAACGGGGCTTGATGGCCGATCGGCAGACAATAAATATTCCTCCGACGGGAATCGAAGGGTAGTCTTGATGGTCGGATGGCCGACCGGCACTTCCTTCGAGGACTCCCCTATGGTTGAAGTTTTGCCCAACCGTCGTAAGCGACGACGGGTCCGTGGAGGAGAGCCAGAGGGCTGTGCGGTGGGCGAGGCCACGGGGGTCCTGCTCTGCTCTGCGAAGGCGTACGATCTGGAGAAGCGATCTCGATCGGCACATGCGGTTCGCCCTCTAGGGTCGACGGAAGGCTGGACTCTCTTCGACGTTTCCGCCGAACTTCCCGTGGTGAATCCCCGGCCTGGGGGACTGCCAGCTCGGCTGGAGCAGAGGAAACAGGATCCGCCTCAACCTCCGTTGAAGCGGGTGGGGCAATGCCTCTGCCGGGCGGCTGGGGATAAGACCTCGCTCGGCGAGTTCTTTTTTGGTAGCCGCCTCAATTTCCACGGCCTTCAATTTCAGATGATCGGTAGCCTTGGAGCGCCACATGACTTCAGCTGCAGTGGAAGAAATTAAAATCAGTTAGACAAAAAAGGCGAAGAGAGTAAAGAGTCCTTACACATGCGGTAGGGGAGATTGGCCCGAACGGAGATAATCCAAAATGTACAACACCCCTTGAGAAGCAACTGGTCGATTTTGTACCGCTGACCGGACAAGCAATTTACCGCATGAAGGTAGCCGAGCTCCGGCTGGGTCGGCACAGCGGTCTGCCATTTGGTTCGGAATGCTGGCCGCTCGGGAAGTCGTATATAGAAGAAGAACTCCCTCCAGTGCTTGTTGGAGGTCGGCATGTTCTCAAAAAATTTGAAGCCTATTCTACTTTGGAAAATAAAAGTACCCAACTCGGATTGTTTGGGGTAGAAGAAGTAGTGGAATATTTTGGGGTCAAGTGGGATACTGTGCAGCCTAAAGAGGACGACAATCCCGCTCAGTAGCCTAAAGGAATTCGGCACAAGTTGGCCGAGCGGGATGCGGAAATAATTACAAACTTCCAAAATAAATGGATGAGTAGGAAATCTAAGGCCGCCCTGGAATTGGTCCAGAAAAAAACAAATAGTACCGATCGGCGGGTTATGGGGCCGGTCGGTCGGGCCGGCTACAACTATTTCATGGTCGTGCGGGATCCCGTAGGTCCTAACAACGCGCCGGGCGTGCTCCTCATCTAACCTACTCTCCATACTCATATACCACGGACCGTAAACCTCGGTAGCGGGTGCAGAAGTGCTCGCCATGACTAAAGAAGGGAAGGAAGCCTAGCAATACTCGGAAACAAGGGGACGAGAGAAGAGAAGAAGCTTACTTAGGGAAGATCAAAGGAAAGAAGCCCAGGAACTCGAAAACCACCAGAAAGCAAGCGCTGGGAGTCGCCGGAGTAAGCTAGCGATGAAACAGAAAGTGTGGCGTGAAGGCCAAAACGAGGGCTTTATACAAACGAGACCGCTCAGCCTCGTCCGTCGGATGAAGGGCACAAGAGACGAGGTTATCATCTAGTCGTTCATTTCAAAACAAAGGGCGTCCCATCGTACGGAGCGTCACCGCCACTAGAGACAAGCCACGTGGCGCCCTGTCACCAAGCGCAATTAATGCGCCCATACCGCGCATTCTTCGGCTTAATGAAAAAGACTTGCGCGATTTTCGAGAGGATTTAGGCAAGCAAACATCCACGTTGGGCGCCAAGGCATACAAAGCGAAGAGCCGAGCGGCTAAATTTGGCATGAGGGCCGAACGGCTCAAGGGATGTCAGCAGCAGCGATAAGGCGACGACCGCCCGCTCGGACACACAGTCCAGTCAGTCGGACTCACTGCCTCCTTCGACTAGACTTGAAGGGGAGGCAAGTGATCCGGCAGAAAGAATGGGGGACCCACAGATGGGGTCCCATCCGAGCGGAGCCAGAGATTACCCAGCCAAAGGTTTGGGTTTCCGACGCCAAAGCAGAAGAACCGGAGCCGAGTGGCCGAGCGGAGGTGTCTGCTCGGCCGAGGACAGAATGGCCGAGCGGAGGTGTCCGCTCGGCCGGAAACGTGGCGAAGGAACAATGGATAGCCGAGCGGCCTATTCGCTCGGCTCGGGATATGATATGTCAGCAAAGGCATGATGATTAGACTGTACGCAAGATGGCACTATTAAAGGCCCCACCATCACGTCACGGACAAGTTGATACAGTAGCAGTATGGTCTTATGGATGCCCTTCTGACAGGCCCATACCTAGGCATGGTCGAAAGCAGGTGATCGCTTCGATTGGTGTGCCCAGGCTCCTTCGAGAGGTCTATATAAGGCCTTCATTTCTTCAACCGGAGGTACACAAGTCTACATTCTCTAAGCCACTTTCTTATTCCTTCGCCTAACTTGAGCGTCGCCGGGACACCCCCCCCCCCCGGCTCGGTTTTGTTGCAGGTTCGCCGGAGCACTCGAGGATCCAGCAGGGAGCGCCACATCCCCAGCGTCCGTTGACTCCTAATTCGGACAGGATCACTTATTATGAGTGTGTTAGTCTCCCTGTGTTTAAGATATCGAATGTCCACTAATTAAGTGAGTTACTGACAACTCATTTAATTAATATCTTAGTCCAAGAGTAGTACCACTCAACCTTATCGTCATGTCAGACTAAGTCCACCTGCAGGGTTTAACATGACAATCCTTATGAGCTCCTCTTGAGGACATTATCAACCTAGTATCTCTAGGACACAGTTTCCTTCTATAATCAACAACACACACTATAAGTGATATCATTTCCCAACTTATCGGGCTTATCGATTCATCAAACTAAATCTCACCCATTGATAAAGTAAAGAAATAAATATCAAATATATGTGCTTGTTATTATATTAGGATTAAGAGCACACACTTCCATAATAACTGAGGTCTTTGTTCCTTTATAAAGTCAGTATAAAAGAAACGACCTCAAATGGTCCTACTCAATAAACTCTAAGTGTACTAGTGTAATTATACAGTCAAGATAAACTGATTCCTAATTACACTATGACCTTCTAATAGTTTGTCATTTGATGTCTTTGGAGACATCTCTTTAGATAGAGCTATTCCATGCCTAAAAGGTAAGAAACCTTTCTTGGAATCCTGCATTCTAAAACGAGCAAGGATTGTATCTATATATGAAGATTGGGACAGACACAACATTCTTTTCTTGCGATCCCTTATAACTTTGATCCCAAGAATGTGTGCACACTCTCCTAAGTCCTTCATATCAAATTGTTTGGACAACCATACCCTTACGTCTGATAATACCTTGACATTGTTGCCAATTAACAAAATATCATCTACGTATAGTACAAGAAATATCACCACATTTCCGTTACACTTCTTATATACACAAGACTCATCCGGATTTTGAATAAATCCCATATGACTGGATTACTTCATTAAACTGGTTGTTCCAAGATCTTGAAGCTTGTTTCAGTCCATAAATGGACCGATTGAGCTTGCACACTAGATGCTCTTTGCCTTTTTCAATGAACCCTTCTGGTTGCTTCATAAGCAATTGATAAGAGTATTCGGATAGACTTAAGCATGGCTACTGGTGAAAAGGTTTCCTCATAATCGATTCCCTCTTTCTGAGTGTACCCTTTCGTAACAAGCCTAGCTTTGAAGGTTTCTACCTTCCCGTCTGTCCCTCTTTTCCTTTTGTAGATCCACTTGCATCCAACGGCTTTTACACCATCAGGTGGTTCTACAAGTTCCCAGACCTTATTAGAGTATATAGCCTCTATTTCAAAATTCATCGCCTTTTGCCTAGATGATGCATCTCTATCTTGGAGTGCTTCGTCATATGTCCGGGGGTCAGGTTCATGTTTACCCAGGATCAAGTCCGAATACTCTCCCAAAAACATGAATCTCTTAGGCTGCCTAACAACCCTCCCACTACGACGAGGCACTGTCTGTGGTTGTGTATCATGTGTGACACGTGTTGCAGTTTCTTGTGGTACTTCATCTTGTACTATTGGTACTAAAGTAGACGTGTCCTCTCTTAGTTCTTCTAAAACAACTTTACTACTGGGCTTGTGATCCATTATATAGTCTTTTTCTAAAAACTGAGCATTGGTGCTAACAATGACCTTCTGGTCTTTAGGACTATAAAATAAACCACCTTTCGTTCCTTTGGGATATCCTACAAACACGCGAACTTCTGTACGGGATTCTAACTTATCAGCATATGGTTTCAGCACATGTGTTGGACTATCCCAAATCCGAATATGTCTTAGACTGGGTTTTCGCCCATTCCACAATTCTGTGAGAGTAGAAGAAACTGATTTAGAAGGTACTAAGTTCAGAACGTATACTGCTGTTTCCAGAGCATATCCCCAAAACGAATTTGGTAATTCTGAATAACTCATCATCGATCTAACCATCTCCATAAGGGTCATATTCCTTCGTTCTGCTACACCATTCTGTTGGGGTGTTCCAGGTACAGACAATTATGATTGAATTCCGGCCTTTGATAAGTAATTCCTAAACTCTCCTAAGAGATATTCGCCACCACGATCAGATCGTAGTGTCTTGATACTTTTACCTAGTCGTTTCTCCACATTAGCCTTGTATTCTTTGAACTTATCAAAGCACTCAGACTTGCGGTGCATTAGGTAAATGTATCCGTATCTTGAATAATCATCTATAAAAGAGACAAAATATTCAAAACCACCTCTTGCCTGGACAAACATAGGACCACACAAATCAGAATGAACCAATTCTAACACTTCTTTGGCTCTATACCCCTTGGTCTTGAACGGCCTCTTGGTCATTTTACCTTCCAAGCAAGATTCACAAGTTGGAAAGTTTTCCAACTCTAATGAACTCAAAAGTCCATCGGTTATAAGCCTCTGAATCCTACTTAAGTTAATATGACCAAGCCTTAGATGCCAAAGATATGCTTGGTTCATTTCCGAAGGTTCTTTTCTCTTATAAGAGTTAGAAGATGAGTTATAAATTTCCATGTTTTGCTTTGTGGAAGAAATTGGATTCAAAATATACAAATTGCCAACTAATGCACCAGAACAGATAATCACTTTATTTCTCTTAATAACTACATCGTTACTGAAAGAAACTGAATATCCATCTAAAAACAGTTTAGAAACTGAAATTAGATTCTTTCTAAAACTGGGTACATAAAGACAATTTCTTAAAACCAAATTTCTATTTCTACTAAAAGATAAGTAGACGTCTCCCACTGCAACAGCCGCCACCTTAGTAGCATTGCCCATGTAGACGGTAATCTCTCCTTCAGATAGTCGTCGGGTTTCCTGGAACCCCTGCAAGGCTCCCGTATCTACACAACAGGTGCTGGTAGATAACACCGCTAAACATGTTTCAACAACTAGAGCATGAGATATACCTTTGTTTTGGTTCCTACGAGGACAGTCCGCCTTCCAATGTCCTGCCTGCTTGCAGATGAAGCACTTGCCCTTCGGCTTCTTCACTCCAGCTTTAAATCCTGTATTCTGAGATTTATTCACTTTCTTTGCTAAGCCAGCTTGTTTCTTCTTCTTCTTTCCTCTCGGTTTAGAAGTAGAACCATTCTCAGCATAGTGAATTTGAGAATTGTGATGAAATAATCCTTCTGCTGCTTGAAGTTCTGTCAGTAGTTCCGCTAATGAATAAATCCTTTTATTCATATTATAGTTCAGGCGGAACTGCTCAAAACTTCTAGGTAGCGTTTGGAGGATCATATCGATCTGGGTTTCCCCATCAATTTCTCCTCCAAGGATTTGTATTTCGTTCAGATAAGCCATCATTTTTAGGATATGATCCCTAACAAGAGTACCCTCTTGCATGGTGGCTGTCATTATCTTTCTCATGGCTTCTTGCCTAGAAGCCCTATCCTGATGACCAAAGTGTTCCTTGAGATTGTTCATAATATCATAAGTTGTTGGTAAATCTTGATGCTGATGTTGCAATACATTTGACATTAAAGCCAAAATGTAACACCGCGCCATCTCATCTGCTTTTACCCATTTCCTATGATATTCAATCTCCTCTTGGGTAGATTCACCAGTAGGTGCTTCAGGTCAAGGCTCAGTCAGTACAAATTTATAGCTTTCAACAGTAAGAACAATGTCCAGGTTCCTTTTCCAATCTATGTAATTAGGTCCAGTAAGTCTATTCTGTTGAAGTATGATGGATAGTGGGTTGAAAGTCATCCTAAGAATCACAAATAACTTTTGGTCAGAACTCTAAATTTAGAATAATATTGATTCCTCAAACAATACTATTTTAAATTAACCAACACCTCAAAACACCGTGAATATTGTATGTCACGATAGTGTGGACGTATACAAATTCAGCATTTGTAAAAGGAGGGTTGAACCCATTAATTTTATTATCTTGTCAACCTAACTTTTTGACAAATAAAATTAATAGTTAGTATCTTTTGGTCACACAAATAATAGCAGTGACTCCGATGGGGAGGATACTATTAGATGTGTCTAAGTGTATACCATTACTTGACACTAAGTCCATTAATAAGATTATGCCCCTTCCGATGGGGAAGATCACACGCTCTTAATTAACTTCCTATAGTCATCCGAAATGGAAGTCTGTTCTAGTGATCCACAAACAAGCTCATCCGATATGGAGGAAGGCACTCAGAGCCAACGCGCAAGCTTGTTTGCATCACTTACAAACCAGTAATGGAGACCATGGGATTTACTTTAAAATCCCTCTCCCACTTAGTTATTTATAAATGAGGAATTTTAACTATGCTAGCCTACTAAACATGTATACTAACATGCACACACAGCACAATAAAAAAGCAATAAATAGAAAATCTAATTTTCAACTATTATGGCTTTTATCTATAGTTGTCCTCCATGTGTTGTCATCCCAAGCTGTTGTCATCCCAAGCTGCTGCCATATTTGGCCACCGCTACCGGGTCTAGCTGTCACATCCATCTTACTCCTTGTTCCACTGCGCCTCTGGTCCTCAGAAAGTTCCACGCTTTGTAAGATTCGATCCGCGACAACAATAGAATTTTACATTTTTGATCCTATATTCCATAAAAGGAATGTACATGTATCTAGATCAAACATAAAATCCTAATAAAACTAAATACAGCTCATGCTGTATTTTATAATACAATCATGCACACACATATAAATGCCCTTGACATATCCAAGGGTCCAATCACACACATAATAATTAAAAGTCATAATAGTTGGATTCTGCATCCACAAAGTTAGCACATCCTACTATTAACCTGCCTAAATTATGTATGACATGTGCATAATTAAACTAATACCAAATACACAGAGGCAAAACCCTAGCTCTGATACCAATTGTTGGTTGCTACTCGGAAAACCTAGAGGTTCCACTGTACAAAAATTTTGTACAAAGGTTTGAACCTTTTCCTAGCTACCATGTGTTCTTTTAAATTAAATTTTGGATCGCCTGCGGAACTTAACACGTTTGATCCAAAACTTAATCTATTCGTTCTTTTAGGTTTTGACTTGGGTCTCCTGTGGAACTTAACACGTTCGACCCAAATCACCTTAAGATATTAATTTTATTAAATATTAATTTCCATAATTGGTTCCCAGTACTGACGTGGCGAGGCACACGGCCTTCTTGGATATGGGAGCAACCACCACCGACTAGACAAAACCTTTTATAGAAAGCTAATATTTAATTTCCTAAAATAACTTTAGGTTAACCAAAAGGAACAATCAAATCACAAGGAAAAATAAAATAAAAGAACACAACATCAAAAAACATATTCGAAATACTAGAATCGTAAGCCTCTTGTATTTGGTATTATTTCCATAAATAACTAGTATGATGCGGAAAGGAAAAATTACTAGGTATACCTTCTAGAAAGACCTCTTGATCTTCTACCGTATTCCTCTTCTAACCTCGGACGTTGTGTGGGCAACGATCTTCCGAGATGAGAAAACACCAACCACCTTCTTCTCCTCCTAGCTAGGTTCGGCCACAATAAGGAAGCTTTACCAAGGATGAAGAACAAAACACCAACCAAGCTCCAAGAGATGCAAGCTTTCTCTCCTCCTTCTTCTTCTTCTCCAAGTAGTATCCGGCCACCACAAGAGCTCCAAGGGAGATGAAGGATTCGGCCACCACAAGAGGAAGAGAGGGAGAGGATGATGGCCGGCCACAACACCAAGGAAAAGAGGGAGAGAAATAATAGAGGTTGTATCTCTTGAAGGCACCCCAACCCCCTCTTTTATATTCCTTAGCCTTGGTAAATTAGGAAATTTAATTACAATAAAATTTCCTTAATTTCCTTGACATGATTTAATTGAGAAAAATAAAATAAAATTTCCCAATTAAACTATAATGGCCGGCCACATCATGGAGGAATAAATTAGACAAGTTTTAATCAACAAATTAAAACTTCCTAATTTGTTTCCGGAAATTTTAAAAATAAAATTTCTCTTCAAAGATCTTTTCATGGTTGATAAAAAGAAATTTCTGTAATTTTAATTTTTCAACATGTGAATAATTTTTAAAGAGAAAATAAAATATCTCACCAATCTACAAATAAGGAAAGAGATCTAATCTCTTTCTTTAATCTTTTGTAGATCCTTTACAAGAGAGATATTTTAATTATAATTCTCTTTAATAAATTATATCTTCCACATAATAAAAATTAAAATTAAAATTCTTTTTAATTTAATATGGCCGGCCCCCTCTAGCTTGGGTTCAAGCTAGGGCCGGCCACCTTAAACCATGCTTAGGCCGACCCTAGCTTGATTCCAAGCTAGCTTGGCCGGCTCCCTTTAGGTAGGTATAGAAGGTGGATATAGGTGGGTATAGTTCTCTATAAATAAGAGGCTACGATAGGGACCGAGAGGAGAAATTGGTTTTGGTCTCCCGATAAAATTAAGCATCCCGTGTTCGCCCCGAACACACAACTTAATTTTATCAATAATAATTCATTCCACTAGAGAACTATTATTGAACTACCGCACCAATCCCAAATTACATTTTTGGGCTCCTTCTTATTATGAGTGTGTTAGTCTCCCTGTGTTTAAGATATCGAATGTCCACTAATTAAGTGAGTTACTGACAACTCATTTAATTAATATCTAAGTCCAAGAGTAGTACCACTCAACCTTATCGTCATGTCGGACTAAGTCCACCTGCAGGGTTTAACATGACAATCTTTATGAGCTCCTCTTGAGGACATTATCAACCTAGTATCTCTAGGACACAGTTTCCTTCTATAATCAACAACACACACTATAAGTGATACCATTTCCCAACTTATCGGGTTTATTGATTCAACGAACTAAATCTCACCCATTGATAAATTAAAGAAATGAATATCAAATATATGTGCTTGTTATTATATTAGGATTAAGAGCACACACTTCCATAATAACTAAGGTCTTTGTTCCTTTATAAAGTCAGTATAAAAGAAACGACCTCAAATGGTCCTACTCAATACACTCTGAGTGTACTAGTGTAATTATACAGTCAAGATAAACTGATACCTAATTACACTACGACCTTCTAATTGTTTGTTCCTTTTCATTTTGGTCATCAGCTACTGTTTATAATTTATAAGGTACTGATAACATCATCTTCAGCATGTGACACCACATACTATATTATTTACAATATAAATTAATTGAACAACTACAATCAAATGTAGATAATTTGACCAAATGTGATTTTTTATTCAAAATAAATGTTTACAAAAGCTTAGGCTTTTAGTATACACTCCAACAAAATCGACCCTAACAAGTGGTATCAGAGCGAGGTCGCTCTTCACCGGAATTATCGCCAGAAGGGGCAACAAGCTAGAGGGAGGAGAAGTTGAAGAAAATTTCAAAAGTCAAAGACTTCATCAAAAGGCTCAACTTCAAATGGAATTCCAAGATGGAAATCGACCCTAAGAAGATGGGGAAACCTTCACAAGTCAAGCAAAATCAATTGGAGAATCGAGTGTCATCCCTACACATGAAGGTATAATTAGTTCAATTAAAAATAAAAATCATACACTACAACAAAAATGACTTTTCGCAGCACGCAAATTCACTTTTCGCAGCGCGCATTGCGCACTGCACAATTAAAAGCTGTAACACCCCTAGAAAGCCTAGATAAAGTAAGGGCAATGAGAGTACGAATGTAATGAAAAGAATGTGTAGATAGTGTACGTTGAATGTTACGATGGGAAGGATTTAGATGATTAAAAACTTTATGAAAGAAAATAAAGTTGAGAATATAAAGTTCTATACATGATTTATAATGCAAGGAATTAATGTAAACAAAAGAGATATGAGATATTATATATGCATGTATGAAATATTTATGCATAATGCATATACATGAATTATTTTGTACAAAAATATGTTAGGAGAAGGATTTGATCCTTGGTTCTCTTGTGGATGCATGCATGTGTTAACCAAGTGTGATAGGAGTGAATATTGTAAGAGGAGAGATGGGAATTATAATTAAAGGAAAGAAAGGAGAGAAATTAAGAGAAAGAAAAGAGAGAAACTCAAGAAGCATTTCTCTAGCATATTCTTTCTCATTAAGAGGAGAAGTAAATGAGGAGGATGAATCAAGTCAAGTTTCCTCCCCTCACTTTAGTATAAATAGGCATGGGGGGGGGGGGCCTCATCCTCAACTCACTCTCCTCCTCTCCTCCATTTGTGCCGAGCACTCTCCCTCCCTCTTTCCTCTTGTTGCCGAGAGCAACAACTCTCCCCTTCTTTCTTTCTTTTTGTTGCCGAGCAACACAAGAGGAAGAAGCCTCCTCTTCTTCCTCCTCCTCTCCACCAAAAGACCTAGCCACTTCTTCCTCCATTGGTGCCGAGCAAATCAAGCAAGGAAGAAAGGTCCACAAGAAAGTTCTCAACTCTAGGAAACTTAAGCAAAGAAGGTAAGCTTCCCCTCACCTGCGGTACAAGGCTTTCATGTGATTTTCGGATTCTTTTTCTATGCCTTGAAAGAAAGTTTTCCCCTATGTTTGTATACATATATGATGCATGATCAGAGGTGCATGTAACCCTAGAATTTCAATCAAAAATATTGTAAATAGGTTAGGAAAATTATTGTCTAACCAAACTAGTGCAAGTTTTCCCCTATGAAATGCTAAGGACCTTCCTATGGTTTTCTTGCTTGGAAGTTGATTGGAACCAAAAGAACCCCACTCTCATGTTTCGGCCAAGAAAGAATTTAGGGTTAGGAGGACCTTGAATTTAAAATAACTATGCTTATATGACATGATATAAAGTTCTTAAGAGTTGTATACTTGTATGTTGAAAGAAACTCATGAACCTTACTCTTAATATTTCGGCCATGGTAAGGTGATAGTTTAGAGAAGCTTAAACAAAATTCTAATATGCTCAATGACCTCTATGATATTATGTTATGAAAGATGATTAATGCTCTCATGTTTAATTGGAATGTAGAAAATTAGTTACATGATTTATGACATGTAAGATCACAAGAGTCCTAGCTTGTTTATGATCCAACCTTGTGTATGATGTTCTTAGTAAATCTTGCTATGAAATTACTTAGGTTTCCCATGCTTTAGGCCACTTAAAGGAAGTTTATATTCTATGAATTTCGGCCAAGTAAGGTTTAAAGGACCTAGAGGCCTTGGAAATGAAACCTAAGGGGTTAAAAGTACTTCTTATGAAAACTTGATAATGTGTGAATGTGATACATGTTTGTATGACCTAAATGAATCATTATGTGTTCGGCCATGAAGGGATAGATGCCCTAGAAACCCTAGAACAAAAATTAAATATGTCTATGCCATGCTGTATGAAAATGATATGATAATAAGTTAGAATGCATGATTGCTTTAGTTACGAAATGATATGCATAATGAAGTTATATTATGAAATATGCCATGATGTGTTATAGCATAGAAAATGCTATACATAATGAAAAGAAATGAAGTTATGTTATGATATGTGATAGCATAGAAAATGCTATACATAATGAAAAGAAATGAAGTTATGTTATGATATGTGATAGCATAGAAAATGCTATACATAATGAAAAGAAATGAAAAAGAATAAATGCATGAAAGATTGTTAAGGACATGATATGATAGTTATGCATGATAAGTTATTTTTATGGTTTGTACCAAGGGTGGGCTCCGTAAACGCCCCGGGGTCGATGGAGTAAGACTCGGGCCTCGTCAGTAATGGGCCTTTGAGTGCCCTAGGTCGATGGAGTAAGACTCGGGCCTAGTATGTATGCATGGTAGGGCTCAAGACTTGCTACCTTGGACCTACGCATTAAGTATGTGGTACAAACCGGGATCCCAAATGATGATGATATTAATTTCAAGTACTATTAAGTATAAGTTTTCAAATTCACGATGCATTGCCTACATTCATATGTGCTTGAATTATATGATGATATGATATAATGTCATGTGATATTATGATATGAATATGATGCCCTTGTATGTCTCATGCTTGTGATTTATTTGTTTTATGATATGATATTCATGCTTCTATGAAATGATATGTGAATAAGAAATATGCATGATATGTTTGAATAGAATGATATGTTATGTTGATCCATTCTTGATATATGATGATTCTCGGTTTTAGTGAGTAGGAAAGGAACTTACTGAGCCATGAGTGCTCATAGCTTACTTTCCTTGTACCGCAGATAAAAGAGAAAGTTGGATGTACAACGGAGCAGCAGGAGGAGCAGATAGTGATGTGTGTGGTGGTGGCTCGACAAGAACGATTCGGACAAATTAATATTTTTAGTTATAAGTTCAATATATGCACATTTGAACAAATCAGAATATGTGATATTATGCTTAATAAATTAAATTCTTTAAAGTTTTTATTCTTCCGCTGTTATAACTAAAGCATGTACGTAAGTAGTATAAGAACGTAGCGCCTCCTTTGGTTGGGTAAGAAGGGTGGGCGTTACAAAAGCTGTTGAAAGTTATAAATTATTCGCGGCGTGCTTTTATGCGTTGCGAATAGTATTTTTCGCAGCGCGCAAAGCACGCCGCAGATACTATTATCCGCAGCGTGCTTTGTGCGTTGCGGATAGTATTTTCCGCAGCGCGCAAAGCACACCGTGAATAATAGTATCCGCGGCGTGCTTTGCGCACTGCGGAAAATACTATCGACAGCGCGCAAACGTATGTTGTTGATGGTCTTAATTATATTAAAAATAATAATTTGACGAAAATAATAAATTAAAATTTTACAACAAATTTAGTGTAAATCAAATCCATACAAAATTAATAAAAGTCATAGTTTTTCATTATACCACAAAAACTCAAAACATCTAAAACAATATATTAAATCTCTAGCAAACTAGCAATTACATAACAACAATTTAACTTACAATCCAAACAAATTAGTATAATATGTATCAATCACACAATACTATAAATTTAGATAACCATGCGACCGTGCTTCCTATTGCATCATCGAGAAACTGCATTTCATCATTTGGTCGAATTAGGTCCACCTGAAATTGAACACATGTACCAACTCACAAGTAAAAAACAGTTGAACACATGTACAAGGAGGTATAGAAAAAGCATTTTAGGTTGTATAAATAAAGATCTTAAGTATAAATTCTTATGAAAAACAAGATCAGTGGAATAAAATACTAAAGAAATCTAAAATGAGTGGACATGCTTACTATTTTCTCTCCAACAGCTTGAGTACTAGGCTCCCCATTTTTTTTCTTGTGACCTTCAATCCAAACTTGCGATCTTGTAATTTTTGTATCTACCAGACTTGTCTTTTCCTTAAATATAGAAATATATACAAAATCATTACAACACAATTCAAAAGATACATATATCATTACTTATTACTTAAATTATAAAAAATTAAAAATAATTACCATAATGTGAGTCAAATGAGCATAACCTACCTGAATGGAGAAGTCTCAAATCTTGTTAAGGCACTACCACAACAAATCTACTGATATTTTGAGTTGGAAAATCCAAATTGGATATGCTTCAACTGTTACCGATAAGAATTAAATCCACGTAATTATTTAACAAAGAACATACAAGAAACTAAGACGGGAAAGTGAAACTGTTCGACCAGAAGGAACAACAACTACATAATATCTTTCCGATCTTGTAGCAGCAAATCAAACTCAGAAAAGCAAGTAGCATGGAAGTTCCATCTCAGATATGCTCGTTGAGAAGAACTACCTTAGCACAAATCATGGAGCTTTCTAGATATGTAGCAAGCCAACAGCGACCAAGCCAACACTCAGACGCCATCACAATGCAAGACCAAACACTACTGTGCGAAAAACAATCAAACATGCAAGTTAACTTTTTGATTACCATGAAAGAAAATCACATATAAAAAATTGATTCCTACATCATTATATTTTAAACAAATAAATATCATGTATTATTCACACAAGTTTTACAAAACTTATAATTACAAAACTTGAAAAAACCTATCATTATATTTTAATAGGTAGAGGTAACTGACAAAGTTTTTCCTTGGTATTATGCCCTTCCATCATGTAATTGCCACAAAGTTAATTTTTTTTTTATGGATAACAGTATATAAATATGATCATTCTTCGGCATGTGCTAAACAGATTTGCTATTGTTATAAGAGAGATAGTTCAATAAACTAGATTGCAAATGAATCATAGAGATTGCAGGAACCTAAGTTGAAATAAAACGTTTAATATGTCATCAAGATAATATACATACTAAACCTAGAACTCTATCATAGAAAAAAACAAAAAAGAAATTTTTTTTAAAAAAAGAAGAAAATAAAGTATGGAAAACCTAGAACTCTATCATAGAACTCTTATCCTAATTGTTAGAAAAAGAGGTAGAAACATGGGAGAATTAGGATATACACAAACCTAAGAGGAGATGAACTCTTATCCATTAGATTAATTCTAAACTAAATAAATCTACATACAATCAACAACTAATTACAACATGTATCAACTAATGATATACCAATCATACTAACTGATCTAGTAATCCAATTAACCCTAATTCCTACACCTTACCTCAAATCACAGCTATTGTTGATGCTGGAACAAGTAGAGCAGAACCAAGAACACCAACAGTACACAGAACCTCATCTCACAGTAGTGCTTGTTGATCCACAGCACTCAACCTCATTGGAATCAATCGGATCACAACAGGAGGTCAAGCAGGGAGATCACTGATCAATTAACCATCCTTCTAGCCTCTGCCCGGCAGCTCAAGAACACCTCCCTGATACCAACATCTCCAAATCTGTAACCTAATTCAACCGAAAAGAAGATGAGGATCGGTAACAGAAAAGAAGACCTAAGCTTACCTCAATCGGTTGTCTCCAGAAGGTATCGACCAATCCGATCCACTTTGAGTGTAACGACCCACCTTCTACTAACTAAGCTGTAAGGTCGGACAGTCACATTATGATGTGCTAACTATTTCATAACCATCATTAAATCTAAGTACGGAAGCTGTACTAATCAAAATTTTGCTAAACTATTATCATTTCTTTGTTTTATACGTGCTAGGGGGTGTAATCTAAGCTATTCATAATGTAATTTACATCCCTCATGGTCAAGGAGCTGAACTAGAGGTTTCCCAGCTGATTTCAGCCCTCCCAATCGATCCACAGATCGATTGGAATGGTCGAATCGATCCGGTGATCGATTCAGCAGGCTACTGTATGCGGGACTCAGGTTGGATCGATCCAGTGATCGATCCAGCATGCTACTGTGCTCGAGGCAATATTCTGGATCGATCTGCTGATCGATCTAAACTGGTCAATCGATCCAGTGATCGATCCCAGAGCCTTCTGTTCGTGACAGAATTTGCTGGATCGATCGGCTGATCGATCCAGAGGCCTACTGTTCGCGAAACAAGTTGCCCAGTCGATCAACCAATCGATTGGGAAGCCCCCAATCGATCAGCTGATCGATTGGGGTTTCTGATTTCGTGCCTAAGGTCTGATTTCAGCACTATCTCGTGCCAAATCACATACCATAACTCCAATAATGACTGAGAAACATCCTAATGGTAAATAATTAACATTCTAACATGACATAGTTCACTAGTTCATAGCATTTAAACATTCTAGAGAGCGTAGAAAGAATAAAACTAAAGTTCCAATGTTAAAGCAAATTGTTAGGTCCCTGAGATCTTCATTCCAAGTCCCATCCACACACATCTTCATCGCATTGTCCTCCAGCCTCCGCTAGTCCATCTTTCCTTTACCTTTATCTGCAGTATAAGGAAAATAGCATCTGTAAGCTTGAGAGCTTAGTAAGAAACCATCTACCTCACTAAAACATGCACACGATGCAATTTATGTTTTTTTTAAAACATGCTATTTGGAAAAACATACTGAAAATGCTAAACATGGCATGGCATATAACACATAGGACTAAGAAACTGATCATGGCAATAAAGCTAATTATAAACCATCACATTGTAGCAATAGGAGAACTAAACTGATGCTAAAGTTGTGCTGAACTCACATAACTATTTCGTGGGTTTGAAAACTATATTCATAATTAGATTAAAATAATAATCAAGCTGCTGTTTGGGCCCGGCAACTGTACTTCCTATGCGCGCATCCCTAACTAGACCCGGGTTTGCAAGTCCCGAATTTAGTAGGGTTACTAGGTTGTCTGAACCTAGGGACGACTGTGGGAGTCCAACCCAATGGATATCTAATCCAGTACAGTGCCACTGAGAAAGTAAAATACTGAACATAAGCTAATAACTATTGTCTTGCTTTTACTAGGTTGTCTAAACCCAGAACTAGGTTATCTGCACCTAGAGGCGACTGTGGGAGCTCACCCATCGGACATCTAGTCCATAATAACTGTAGCAAGACTAAATAAGCTGTAAAATGCTTCTATTGCATTTATCTAGGCTACTAAAATGCCTACGTTGCGTTTTAACTGTGCTATTAATTTAATCGAACACTTGGTATGTGCTAGTTCGCATCCTTTGTGTCGAAAAACTGCATATAGCTAAATTAAAAGCATACAATCATCCGAAAAGCTACTTATACTGCAGGTGAGGGGTTTCTTACCTCGTGCTCAAAGTTTCTTACGATTCTAATCGCTAGATTTCCCGGAGAAGACGATCCTTTCGACGATCTTCTCGCGTCTATGCGCTCCTCTCGCGGAGGGGAGCGTCCTCGTATCCAAGATGTCGCTGGAAAGTCCTCCTATGGCCCTAGGTACGAAATCCCTAGGTGTGCTTGTGGTTGGCGCCGAGAGAAGGAGGAGGGGAAGTGGGCGGCGGTGAGGGTTTGAGGGAGAGGAAAAGTTACATTAAAATAACTCTTCACCTATTAATTCCCTATTTATATTAAGTGGGTAATTCCACCCAACCCTGATATAAATTTAATTGGTTCCCTTTCCTTTCAGCACAGCCCTGCTGGGTTTACCTGGTTACTAAGGTTCACCATAAGTCGTAGAACCCAATAGGTCTCGGGTTCAATTCGCGCGTAGGCTATTTTCGTTTCCTATTTATTTTTGTTACTTCCGCTACTCTAAAAATTCTGTAAAAATATCCTAAAATACCAGAAAAATACTAGGATATTTCTAATAATTATTTTGAGAATTTTAGGGCGTTACATTGAGGAGCCACGGATCGTTATGTGAACAACTCAAGAAGGAGGAAACGAAGGGTCAATCGGTCGGAAACAACCAAAACCAAGCCCTCCACTGTGCCCTAGCCACCTAGCCATCGTCGCTCACGTGTATGAACCGACCGAGGAAGGGATCACTCCATCGAAAGAGCTTGGACAGCGTCAGCACCTTTAAGAATCCTGAGACGGTCCTCAGGCGACGCGAAGAGGCCCAGATCGTCGGAAAGCAGTCACCCTCTGTCGGCATCGGGTGCGTCGGATCTTTTGCGTGAGAGAAGAGAGAGATCGAAGTGAGAAGGAGAAGGGCTTCGGCTGGATCTGAGCTTAAGGGTCGATGCCGGCAAAGAAAAGATCGCCGGAGCTGAAGCCTTGCTCCCGTCGGCGTCGATCGTCCGCGAGAGAGAACAGAGAAGAGAGGGAAGTTGGGGTCGCGAGGGGTTGGGGAAGAGAGGTTCTGTGAGATCTCGGAAAAATTTAATTAATAGGGTTATTTGGAAAATAGCCTTATAAAATTTTTCCGGAATTTTTAGAAATTTTCTAGGAATTTTTCGGAGCTCGTATGACGGGTTTTGAGGGGATTAATTTCAGGTACGGATAAAGTCTGTTTGGGATACCCATTTAAGGGAGGAAATGTTTGATTATATAAATTCTTTTCTTTTTCTTATTTTTCCCCCCTCCCCTAACGCCGATCCTCTCCTCACCCGACCCGAGTCTTCTTCCTCCTTCCCCTCTTCCTCCCAGATCCCCTTCCTCTGTTCTCTCTTGCGGACGAAGCAAAGCCGACGGTTCCGGTGGCTGTCGACCTTGACGGAAACCAGTGGAGTCACCGGAGCTTGCTGGAGCACGACGGGACTAGTGGAGTACAGATCTCCTTCGGTCGAGGGGTTGCGGTTCGGTGGATTCAACGATCGATCATCGGCGATACGGCAACTAGGGCACGGCGGGGGGTTGATTCGTGTCATCTCCTAGCCAATTGACCTTCCCTTTCCTCTCCTCGCGTTGCTCACAGTGCGATCCACCCCTTCATTGGCCGGATTTGGATCGAGAGACGCCACCGAGCAGCGATCTTGGAGGTAAGGCATCGCCGGATCTTTGGTGGATTCAAAGGTTCGTTAGGTCAGAGTTCTTCCGGCATTGATTCTTCTTGTGCTAGTATTTCCTCTTGAGCAGATCTTGCACCTCCTGTTCTTGTGGTGGATTGGGAGATTCGGTTGATGATGGAGGTGTGCTTGAGCTATCGGGCAATGCCTAGAAGAGTTGCTACTGGATCTGTGATCTCCATTTCTTGATCTCACTTTGAGCTGATCAATGAGGGAAGATTTTGGCAAAGTGAGTGCTGTGGATCAACAAGTGCGGCTGTGAGGTTCTGATCTGTTCTGTTCTGTGGAATTGTGATCGTGAGGTATTTCCTTGCCGACAGCACTCCAACCAGCAATAGTATCGGCTGGGATTCGAGGTAAGGTGTAGGGTAATTGTTTCATGTGTTGAGGAATTGGATTCATGTATTGGATTAGGACTACATTGGATTAATCCATGATTAGTTGTATGAGGTAGTTGATATATGATGTGTAGATCATGATTGGATTTGATTATTTTAGATGGATGATCATGTGTAGGTTTGATTGGAGGTTGTAATTGGTTAGTTGATTATGATTAGATATATTTGCTTAGATTTAATCTAATGGAATGATTAGGGTTAAGACAATTAACCCTAGTCAACTATTGAGTTTTAATTTAAGTTTATATTTCTAATCTAATTGGTGATTAGGGATTGGGTAACTAACCATAATTGACCGTTAGGTTTAATTATGTAGATTGAGGTTGTGTGATTAGGGTTTTGCCCTAATTTAGTTTTAGGGATTTTATTTAGCTATTCATTTGGATTTAGCTAAATAAAATATATATTGTTTGTTTGACACAGGACTCTGATTCGAGACAGACGTCTCGACCTTGGATTGCTTGATCATACCTTCTATTTGAGGCGGGTACCCTTTGACTTACCTCTTGATAGTGTCTTTTGATATGTGCAGTTTATATATACTTACTATTGATTGGTAGATTTAGCACTTCCCTGGTTATAGGTTATTCGATACCTGTAGACGGTTACTAGTGATTGGTAGTTCAACACTTCCCTTGGATTTAGGTTTGGTTGATACTTGATACATGCTTCTACTGTTATCTGCTATACATTAGGCTGGTATACCTTTACTTCTTACCATGTGTATATGTGTTCGTGGATATGGATATTTATAGTGCTTCACTATACTGGATTAGTTATTATACATATTGGATATGTGATGTTGGATTCATATTGCTTATATCGTTGTTATATATGTGTTCTTGGATTTATGCTGCTTCTATCAGGGTTATTTATGTGTGTACCTTTTTGACACACATATATATGGAAGAGGATATGTTCAGGTATGACATATTGTAGCCGCACTCACCATATCGCATGATTGCATGCTGGGTGATTGACGACTCCATTGTTGTTGAGCTCGTCGGCCGGCTACATGGACCTCTACACACGTGACCACTGCATAGGTAGTGGCACAGCACTTAGGGTGTGTATGGTAGGTTGCTCGGTGGTGCACCGCCGGGGTGCTCATGGGTAGCACGATACAGCGGGGTTGCAGCCGGAGTCCCTCCCCGTCATTGTGTACCGGGAGATGAGAGCATTGCGCTCCCTCACTATGTCTGAGGTAGGAGGATAGGTGTACTCCGACAGCATCCCGTCCACTCGGTCACTCTTCAGGGGCAGTGATGGCAGAGTGCACGATGTCACAGCCCTACCCACTCGGTCTCACCATTGTGTGTGAGATGGTTGACTGGTTGACAGGGGTGACCATGTCATATTGCATCATATGCACGGATTGCATTCATTATGATTGATGCGTTTTAGTGATTGCATATGATTGACATGCATACAGGATACATGCTTTTGCTCTGACTATTTTTATCTCTGTATGTAGACAGTCAGTTGCCCAAGCCTCGCAGGTGAGTACAGTTTATTTCAGTTATGCATTTTCTTATTATTCTTGCTATAGATTGTACTTTATGCCTATTGCTGGTTATTACAGTTTATCTCAGCTATGCATATCTGTTATACTGTTAGGAGACTGTACCGTAGGTTGTACTGTTAGGAGACTGTACTGTAGGCTCTATGGTTTAGTGTACTGTACCATAGGATGTTGCTAGTAGTTATATGTTGTTGTACATATATATTGGATTACCTGCTGAGTTCTTTGAACTCACCTCGTTGTTACTATTTTTCAGGTTGAGGCCGTCAGGAGAGATTCCAGTCGCTAGCCCTTTATCGCGAGGATTTCCTGTTGTCGGGATCTGTTTTGCTTTTGCATCTTATATACTTGTGATGTGGGTTTTGTATTGTGGACTTTATATCGAACACTTGGGTTTACTACTTTTGGTTTTCCGCTGCGGATATATTTTCATTACTTCGTGGATTTTGTCTTTCTTCGTTGTAGTGGAGTAGGATGTTTACATATATCTTCGAGGATTCTATATCGTTCTTTCTTTATATAACTACATGGATTGTTCATATTATATCTGTGTGGAAATGTTGAATATAACTACGTGGATTGTTTACTATTTGTGTGTATTGTTCCGACCGTGTGTGGCCAAGGTATAGAGATATATGTATTCTGGATTCATATTATCACCCGTACAGGGGAGATGCTGCCGAAATTTCTTCGGACAGGGACTACCTGGGGTGTGACATGTTCGGCGTTT
This sequence comes from Zingiber officinale, assembly GCF_018446385.1. Lineage (NCBI taxonomy): Eukaryota > Viridiplantae > Streptophyta > Magnoliopsida > Zingiberales > Zingiberaceae > Zingiber > Zingiber officinale. The sequence continues at coordinate 141,231,230 of NC_056000.1, forward strand.
GGGAAAGAAAATAAGGAAAAAGGATTATATAAAGAAAACATTTCCTCACTTAAACGGGTATCCCAAATAGGCTTTATCCGTGCCGTCAATTCGTCCCCTCAAAACTCGTCGTACTAGCTCCGAAAATTCCCAAAAAATTTCTAAAAACTCAGGAAAAATTTTATAAGGCTATTTTCCAAATAACCTTATTATTTAAATTTTCCTATATATTACACGGCGTGCGATATAAGAAAGAAACGCGATGACATACTGGCTTGAGAAAGAACTTCAGCAATGTGCGAAAACCAGATGTGTAGCGTGTAATGACCTAAATTTCCTCATTTTGAGCTCAAAAAATAATTCAAAAACATTTTTAAATGCTATAGAAAAATTATAGAGATTTTTAGGAATTTTTAGAATATTTTTACGTAATTTTTGGAGTTCGTTTGGTATTTTTACCAAGAGGAAGAAGTAAAAAAAAAAAGAAAAATAATATATGTTGAAGCCGGGTCTTGAACCCAAGATCACGGACCCAAACCCAAGTCTTAACAAACTCAGCGCAACCATCTGGTCTACGGATATTTTGTTAATCATATATGGAGCGATATATATTTAACTAGTAGTTAGGAACAGTAAAATAAATTGGAAATAAAAGTGCGCGGCTAAGGAATCGAAGTCGAGATCTCTGACTTAGTTAAAACCTGACTAACCAAGTGTGCTAGTGAGCGTTTCTTATTAAAAAAAGGAGAAATATTCTATTTAATCAGTAGTTAATGAATAGGAAATAAATAGGAAGAAAAATGGTTACAGCCGAGATTCGAACCGGTGAGCCGAGCCGTAAGCAGAACGCAACCAACCAAGTGTTCCACAGGAGTTTTGTTAATCAAGTAGGGAGCGAAATATATATAAGCAATAGTAGTTAACAGAATATTAAGGTTATAAGAAGAGAACTTAGGGCTTGATTGTGATTACCCGTGACCTAATTCTTTCTCCTTCTCCCTCTTGTGCACGCGACGGCTCTCGGGTGAAAATCAACGCCGGCTTTAGGGCATCACTTCCGGCGGCCGGTGAGGGTGTTTCTCCATGAGGTCTTCCTATTTTCGTGATCTTCTCATCGAGGAGAAGCTGTGAGCACGAAGAAGAGCCGGTATTTGAGCTGCCCGAATCCTAGAACCTTCCTTTCTTCTCGGTTTGAATCCAAGAACACGCTGTAAGTCACTTCTCACCTGCAGTAGGATAGCTCCGGATTCCTGTTCCTTTTGTTTTCGAATTTTCTGTGATGATTGTTGGCGGTGTTTGCTGCCGTGAGTCCTTTTTGGAAGATGAGAAGGGGTTGTAATGGATAGTTAGTTTTAGAAGTGTTCGGATCTCAGTTTTGATCCATGGGTTGTACCGTGTAGTTAAATTTCAGAATTTCTTTTTTTCTGAGCAATTTGATTCCTTATGGTTTTCTTGTGTGGCATGGAACAGAGGGATTAGGGGTGATTTCGTTTGGTTTGAGGTTCTAACTTTGGACGAGGTTTGCCTTCTCCTTTGCATTACAGCTGTGGCATGTTATAAGACCTCCTGTTGCCGTGACACATGGTGTAAAGAACATATATAGTTTGGGTTTACAGTAGTCCATGACTTTGTTTTCTTCTTTAATCCCTTGCCAAGCATGAACAGTCCTTCTTGTAGCATTATGGTTTTGAATTCATGCAGTGAATATAACCAGCCTTGTATTTGAAAGCATTGTAGATTGAGCTTTGGGTTTCCTTAATAAGTAGGAACAACTAAAAGAGTTAATCTTCCGAATTGGTCACCTTTGCTCTCTGTTGTATAGTTTGGTATTTCAAGATTTTTGTTAGCTTTATTATCTCGGTCGTTTATGCCAGAACAGAGATAATGAATTGGTCACACTAATAGTAGTGATAATATCAAATGTTTTGGAAGTAGATGTACCCAGCAGCTAGACCACCAATTGGGTGTCTGCTAAGATTTAAAAAAAAATAGGTTAGGTATATAGTAATATAAAAGCATAAGGGAAAGGTCCACATTGTTGGTGAATAAGCCGTAGGTTACCTTGGTTTTAGTTTAGTTCCTAAAGTGTGTAATTTAAATGTTCTGCAGATTTCTTTTGGTTAAACTCAAAAACAGATTTATGTTAAGCTTGATTTCCGTGTGATAATAGTTTCCTTTGTATATTGTAATGTATAGATTTATGAGGTATCCGATTTAAAACTAGTCATGTAGCAATTGGTCTTAGGTGTAAAATATTTAGGCTTTGAGATCTTGTTTCCTTGTTTAGTGATAATGCTAAGGTTGTTCAAGTATAGAGTGAGGAGGTTAAGACATGATTGAGTACAGTTTATATGTATTGAAATCTTCAGGTTTGAGTGACAGTGCCATAATTTCATCAAGATTATTTATGTCAAACAGAGATTTGTCTTCTTTAGCCAGTATTAGCTAGTTTTCTTTAAAGTTTATAGTGCAGATTTGGTTAAGTTTACAAGTGCAGATTTTATAAGTTTAATATGCAGTTTTCTGTTAATTTAATATGCAGAATTAAGCCTAAGTTGGTATGCAGATTTTTATTTAGTAGTATAGTAGTATAGTGCAGAATTTGTGTTTGCAGCAAGCATGAACGGCTCTATTTAGAGCTTAGAACAGTCTTTCTTTCTTTGTATTTCTGCCGGCCTGAACAGCTTTACTTGAAGCTTAAAACAGCCCTTTCAATTTGCAGGATAAGCAAGTGCAAATTCAGTTTCGAGTTAGTTTCCTTTGCTGCTGTACAAAACCCGAACTGCCTTTTATTCCAAGTATATATATATATATATAGTTAGATTTATCTTTAAGCTTTTAGTTTCCCTTGGTTCTGTCATTAGACAATGAACATAGAATGACTTGGATCAAGTATTGGTGTCACGCCCCCAAAGGAGTCCCTGCCAGACAAAAATCCGACAGCATCTCCCCTGTACCGGTGACAATATGAAGCATCACTACAAACAAAATATACATCAGCCACATGCGGCTGGAATATTTATATACACAACCACGCAGTTATAATAATAGCCCACTCGACTGGAATGAAACAATCACAACCACGCAGTTATATATAAAATAGCCCACACGACTGTACTAAAACACAGCGGAAAAACGAAGGAAAGCCTACACAACACAAATAAATACAATGCATGCCGGCACAGCTTAAACACAAATACAACACCAAAATCATAGGATAGTCACATGGTTATACACAAATACAATGCCAAAAATAAGAAAAGAATATACAAAAGAAAACAATCACGATCTTCGGATGTGACGTAGGACCCGGCAGACAGGATACTCCGAGCGACACCAACCATCTACAGGCTACCTGAAAACATAAATGTATACATGCGGTGGTGAGTATAGGTAACTCAGCGGGTAATAGAAAAGATAGTGCATGGTCCATAAACAACATGGAGATCACAAGTATACAGTCTCAGTAGGGAATAAGAACATGATCATACTATTAGGGTGTATACTAAATGCCTAGCTTTTGGTATAAACATTTATTTAGTAATAAGAATCACATTGGTCAAATGTCTACATTTATGATAAATGTAGTTGTTCAATTAATTTATATTGTAGATAACATGGTGTGTGGTGTCACACACAGAGGATCATGTTATCAGTACCTTATAAATTATAAACAGTAGCTCACGACCAAAATGGAAAGGAACAAACCATTAGAAGGTCATAGTGTAATTAGGTATCAGTTTATTTTGACTGTATAATTACACTAGTACACTTAGAGTGTATTGAGTAGGACCATTTGAGGTCGTTTCTTTTATACTGATTTTATAAAGAAACAAAGACCTCGGTTATTATGGAAGTGTGTGCTCTTAATCCTAATATAATAACAAGCACATATATTTGATATTTATTTCTTTAATTTATCAATGGGTGAGATTTAGTTCGATGAATCAATAAGCCCGATAAGTTGGGAAATGGTATCACTTATAGTGTGTGTTGTTGATTATAGAAGGAAACTGTGTCCTAGAGATACTAGGTTGATAATGTCCTCAAGAGGAGCTCATAAGGATTGTCATGTTAAACCCTGCAGGTGGACCTAGTCCGACATGATGATAAGGTTGAGTGGTACTACTCTTGGACTAAGATATTAATTAAATGAGTTGTCAGTAACTCACTTAATTAGTGGACATTCGATATCTTAAACACAGGGAGACTAACACACTCATGATAAGAAGGAGCCCAAAATGTAATTTGGGATTGGTGCGGTAGTTCAATAATAGTTCTCTAGTTGAATGAATTATTATTGATAAAATTAAGTTGTGTGTTCGGGGCGAGCACGGGATGCTTAATTTTATCGGGAGACCAAAACCAATTCCTCCTCTCGATCCCTATCGTAGCCTCTTGTATATAGAGATTTATACCCACCACATACCCACCTTTTTACCCAACCAATAGGGGTCGGCCAAGCTAAGCTTGAAGCTCAAGCTTAGGGCCGGCCAAGCCTAAAGGTTGGCCTTAAGGTGGCCGGCCAATAGCTTGGAGCCCAAGCTTAGGTGGTCGGCCACATCATATTAAAAAGGATTTTTTATTAAAATTATTTCTTATGTGGATATCATAGTTTTAAAAGAGAGTTTAAAAATTAAATCTTTCCTTTTAAAGCTTTCTACAAAAGATTAAGAAAAGATTTGAAATCTTTCCTTATTTGTAGATTGAAAGGAGATTTTATTTTTAAGAAAAACTTTCCTTTTTAACCATGATAATAATTTAAAAGAGAAGTTTAAAAATTAAATATTCTCTTTTATTAGTTTCTACAAAAGATTAAGAAAAGATTTGAAATCTTTCCTTATTTGTAGATTGAAAGGAGATTTTATTTTTAAGAAAAACTTTCCTTTTTAACCATGATAATAATTTAAAAGAGAAGTTTAAAAATTAAATATTCTCTTTTATTAGTTTCTACAAAAGATTAAGAAAAGATTTGATATCTTTCCTTATTTGTAGATTAAGAGAGATTTTAATTTTTTAGAGATAACTTTCTTTTTATCCACATGTTTAAAAGAAAGATTTTAATTTATTAAATTTCCTTTTTATTAACCACCATGAAGGGAAAAATTATTTGAGAAATTTTTATAAATTTCCGAAAGCAAATAAGGAAGTTTTAATTCTTGTGTGAATTAAAATTTCCTTGATTAAAGGGATTAAGGTGGCCGGCCATTACAAATAGAAAAGAAAATTTATTTTTAATTAAATAAAATTTCCTTTTTAATGGCAAAAGAATTAAGGAAGTTTTTAATTAAATTTCCTTATTTGCCAAGACCAAGGATTATAAAAGAGGGGGTAGAGGTGCCTTCATGGGTGATCAACTCTATTTTATTCTTCCTCTCTTTTCCTCCTTGGTGGTCGGCCCTAGCTTCTTTCTCTTCTCTTCTTCTTGTGGCCGGTGGCAATCCCTCTTGGAGCTCTTGATGGTGGCCGGTTCTAGCTAGAAGAAGAAAGAGAGAAAGGAGGTTTTGTTTCTTGCATCCCTTGGAGCTTGGTGGTGGTGGCCGGACCTCTACTTCTCTTGGAGAATTTTGGTGGCCGAAACCTAGAAGGAAGAAGAAGGTGCTTGGTGGTTCTCATCTCGGAAGATCGTTGCCCACACAACGTCCGAGGTTAGAAGAGGAATACGGTAGAAGATCAAGAGGTCTTTCTAGAAGGTATAACTAGTATTTTTTCTTTCCGCATCATACTAGTTATTTTTGGAAATAATACCAAATACAAGAGGCTTACGTTCTAGTATTTCGAATATGTTTTTCGAAGTTGTGTTCTTTTGTTTTCTTTCTTTTCCTTGTGATTTGATTGTTCTCTTTGGTTAACCTAAAGTTATTTTAGGAAATTAAATATTAGCTTTCTATTAAAGGTTTTGTCTAGTCGGTGGTGGTTGCTCCCATATCCAAGAAGGTCATGTGCCTCGCCACGTCGATACTGGGAACCTTTTATGAAAATTAATATTTAATGGAATTAATAACTTAAGGAGACTTGGGTCGAACGTGTTAAGTTCCGCAGGAGATCCAAGTCAAAACCTAAAAGAACAAATAGATTAAGTTTTGGATCAAACGTGTTAAGTTCCGCAGGCGATCCAAAATTTAATTTAAAAGAACACATGGTAGCTAGGAAAAGGTTCAGACCTTTGTACAAAATTTTTGTACAGTGGAACCTCTAGGTTTTCCGAGTAGCAACCAACAATTGGTATCAGAGCTAGGGTTTTGCCTCTGTGTATTTGGTATTAGTTTAATTATGCACATGTCATACATAATTTAGGCAGGATAATAGTAGGATGTGCTAACTTTGTGGATGCAGGATCCAACTATTATGGCTTATAGTTTTATGTGTGTGATTGGACCCTTGGACATGTCAAGGGCATTTATATGTGTGCATGATTGTATTATAAAATACAGCAGGAGCTGTATTTAGTTTTATTAGGATTTTATTTTGATCTAGATACATGTACATTCCTTTTATGGAATATAGGATCAAAATTATAAAATTCTATTTATGTCACAGATCGAATCTTGCAAAGCGTGGAACCTTCTGAGGACCAGAGGCGCAGCGGAACAAGGAGCAAGATGGATGCGACAGCTAGACCCGGTGGCGGTGGCCAAATATGGCAGCAGCTTGGGATGACAACACACGAAGGACAACTAGAGATAAAAGCCATAATAGTTGAAAATTAGATTTTCTATTTATTGCTTTTATATTGTGCTGTGTGTGTTAGTTTACAAGTTTAGTAGGCTAGCATAGTTAAAATTCCTCATTAATAAATAACTAAGTGGGAGAGGATTTTAAGTAAATCCCATGGTCTCCATTACTGGTTTGTAAGTGATGCAAACAAGCTTGCGCGTTGGCTCTGAGTGCCTTCCTCCATAACGGATGAGCTTGTTTGCGGATCACTAGAACAGACTTCCATTTTTGGATGACTATAGGAAGTTAATTAAGAGCGTGTGATCTTCCCCAACGGAAGGGGCATAATCTTATTAATGGACTTAGTGTCAAGTAATGGTATACACTTAGACACATCTAATAGTATCCTCCCCATCGGAGTCACTGCTATTATTTGTGTGACCAAATGAAACCAACTATTAATTTGTCATAAAACTAGGTTGACAAGATAATAAAATTAAAGGGTTAAAACCCCTCTTACAAATGATTGATTTTGTATACGTCCACACTAACGTGGCATACAAAATTAACGGTGTTTGAGATAATTTTATTTGTCATAAAGTTACGTTGACAAGATAATTAATGAGTAAAACCCTTCTCTTACAAATATTGATTTTGTATACGTCCACACTAACGTGGCATGCAAAATTCACGGTGTTTTGAGGTGTTGCTAAATTTAAATAGTATTGTTAGAGGAATCAATATTATTTTAAATTTAGAGTCTTAACCAAATATTTTTGTGATTCTTAGGAAGATGGTCAATCCCTAACTGATATATTTTAGGATAGACTTAGTGGTCCCAATTATAATTGATTAGAAATAGAATTTGGACATTAAGGTAGACTGTCCTCTTAGAACTAAGAACAATATAGGTGTATTTTATTCATTAGTTGATACATGTTTAGTGGAGTTATCTACCGGTACCTGGTGTGTAGATATGGGAGCCACTGATCATGTCTGCAATTCATTGCAGGGTTCCAGGAAACCCGACAACTAAATGAAAATAAAAAACACCGTCCACATGGGCACTACTGCAAAAGTAGCAGCTGTTGCAGTGGGAGAGGTTTATTCTCTAATAGGAATAAAATTTGGATTATTAGGAATTGTCTTTACATACTAAGTTTAGAAAGAACATGATTTCAGTTTCTAAACTATTATAGAATAGATATTGTGTCTATTTTGATAACAAAGTTGTTATCAAGAAAAATAGGCAAGTTATCTATTCTGGTATGTTGGTTGACAATTTATAATCCAATAACTCCCATGATGCAACAAATAGAAATTAATAACACATCTTCTAACTTAAGAGAAAGCAACCTTCGAAAATGAACCAATTATATCTTTGACATCTAAGGCTAGGTTATATTAACTTAAGTAGGATTCATTGGTAGCTGATGAACTTTTGGGTTCATTAGTAGTGGAAATCTTTCCAACCTGCGAGTCTTACTTGGAAGGAAAATAACCAAGAAGCTTTTAAATCCAAGGGGTATGGAGTCAAAGATATGTTGAAATCGGTTCATTCTGATTTATGTGATCCTATGACTATCCAGACAAGAGGTAGTATTGAATATTTCATCTATTTTATAGACAACTATTCAAGATACAAATAAATTTACTTAATGTACCGCAAGACTAAGTACTTTGATTAGTTCAAAGAGTACAAGGCTGATGCGGATAAATGTTAAAGTAAATGTCACTATGGTAAGATCATAGTGGCAAGTACCTCTTGAGAGATTTTAGGAGTCACTTATCAGTAGTTGGATTTCAACCCCAACTAACTGCACCTGGTACACCCCAACAAGGATGGTGTAGTAGAAAGAAGGTAAAAGACTCTTATGAAATAATTAGATAGATGATGAGTTATTCTTGGAAAGTCTTGGAAATATTTTTCTTTTAATTTTTGTCTTGCAAGGATGTCAAATTCGTATCAAGAAGGATACAGTACTGTCCGACCTCCACTATTCAAAGGAGAAAATTTTAGTTATTGGAAGAATAGAATGAAGTGCTATTTGAAGTCCGACATCGAGCTCTGGTTCACAATCTTGAAAGGCTACACTCCCCCGACGAAAGATGGAATGCCTCTTGAACCTGAAGATTGGACTCCCCCAATGATCAAGAAGGCACAACTGAACTACAAGGTGATCAACACCATTCAGTGTGGGCTTACAATGGAAGAATTGAATCGAGTCGGCCCTTACGACAATGTTAAAGAATTGTGGGACTCTCTAGTCAAACTACACGAAGGAACCGACGACTCGAAGGTAAATAAATGAGATTTACTTTTGAATAATTTATTTAACATAAAAATATTTCCCGGAGAGACGACCTCGCAACTACACGCTCGACTGAAGGATATACTTAATGGCCTCCACCTGATCAGGCACAACATGAAAAATTGTGACACGGTAAGGTACGCCTTAAATGCCTTTTCGAGGAATGCTTTGTGGGCATCAATTGTAGATGTGTACAAAGTCTCCAAGGATCTTTCAATTCTTAGGTTAGACGAGTTATTCTATGAATTGGAATTACACGAACAGTCTAATATAAGCCATGTCGAGAAAGGTGTAGCTTTGTATGCATGTCCAAGCAAGGAGACAAAATCAAAAACCAAGAACGAGCTTGAAGGCGAGTCAGACTCTTACTCAACAAATGAAAAAGAGTTGGTCAACATGGTGCGGAGACTTCTAACGAAGAAGAAGTTCAGAAGAAATGTCAAGAAGACTCCACTCAACCAAACCCAAAACAAATCAGAAGTAATTTGTTACGGGTGCAACAAAAAAGGATATTTCAAAATTGATTGCCCGAACCAGAAGGAAGAAAAACCCAAATCGACAAGACAAAAGAAAGCTCTTCTTGAGACGAGACTTCTTCCGACGAATCCGGCGTGGAGCAAACAAAGCACTCGAGCCATCTTGCATTTATGACAAGAAACGAAGATTCCGACTCCGAGTCCGATGAAGAGTACGAGTCCGAAATCAACCTCGATTTCGAGAGAAGCCCCAGATCAGAAGATCCAAATATGGTAATGATTTATTCTAAATCTAATTTTCTTAAAGTAGTTAAGTGCTTGTTTAAAAAATTATCAAAATCGGAAAAACAAAATGACTTGTTACTTAAGGAAATAGACCACCTTAAGCAACAAGTTAACTTGAGTGACTCGACTAACCAAGTTCAAGTCGGAACTTCAACTCAAGTTGAAAAACTTGAGGAAGAAAATTCCGACTTGAAAGGACGAGTCGAGCGACTCAAGAAAATGTTGGAAAGGTTTGAACTAGGATCCAAGTGTTTAAATATGGTACTTGGGTCGCAACGAGTCGTGTACAACAAATCAGGACTTGGCTACAACCCTAAGCTAACAAACAAATCATATTTGTCTTTAATTAGTCAAAAAGTTAGAAGTCAAGTCCAAGCATGGGTCCAAACAAAATGTTTAATCAAATCAATTAAACCAAACCTTTACTTGGTCCCTAAAAGTCAAATCCATTACTTAGATGGACCTTATCTAAGCTATGACTTAGGGGGAGCAAGTAGAAAAATAATACAACCAACTTGATTAACCAAACTCAACACTTAGGATTAGGTTTATTTTCTACTTAGAATGGTTAGATGAAAAAGATTTACCAAACCCTACAACATAGCATCGGAATGGATTGGGATGATAGTACGTAAAGGAAACTTTGTCGAAGGCATGTCTAGGCTTAATATGGAATTCTACCTGGTGCACTAGACTTAGTGGATCTGACCGAAGCTACCCCAGTCAAACATGGGCTAGTTAGACCAAAATTTAGTTTTAAGTTCTTTGAGCGGGAACAGTTTGGAAAGTCTTCAACAAGTGATCCACCGTTGATACACAAGAAGTTATATGCCTCACCACTGAACTGAAAGTTTATCCTTAGGACGTCTGCTTGATTAACCCAAAGCTAAGTTTGAATCTAACATGGGTTCAATAATCTTTTTCAAAAAAATTTAAAACTTGAAAATAAACTTTTAAAATTTTAAAAATTTCAATAATCTTTTTCAAAAAATTTTAAAACTTGAAAACAAACTTTTAAAATTTAAAAAATTTTAAACTTAATTAAAAACTTTTAAAACTTAATAACTTTTTAACTTGTTGGATCGAAAGCGCTAGAGGGGGGTGAATAGCGCTCATGGCTTTCACACTTTTTTGATTTCGTAAAACACGAGTAATAACGCAGCGGAAATAGTAAAATGCACAAACACACAGAAGATGCGAGAAGTTACTTCGTTCGGAGCCTATCTCGACTCCTACTCGAAAGCTCGCGGTCGTTGACCGCTTTCGGTGGGCAACAACTATAGTATCGCAAGAAGAATTATAGCTTTGTAATACAATTGAAGTGAAAGCAAATAATAAGACTAATTATACCGACGACAAGAACAGTATCTTGAAGCTTCGGGTCATTGGGGTCTTGTAGCAGCACTTCCGGACGTCTTTTGGAGCAGCACGATGAAGAAAGAAAGCTTGGAAATTGTTGTTGTAAGTTACTGCTCGAAACACCCTTTTAAACAGTGCTCAAGGTGCCTTGAAACCCCTCCGAGGTGCCTCAAACTCAGCGAGTCAGCCACACGGATCAGCGCAAACTCCTTCTGCGCTTATCCTCCTCAAGGCGCCTTCAGGCAAGTCCAAGGCGCCTTGAACCCCAGCTCAAGGGCGCCTTCAAGCCCTTATGAGGCACCTCCAACATTTCTGGACAGCTGTCTTCGACTAGCACCCGAGGCACCTCCAAGCCCCATAGAGGCGCCTCGGACACTATTCATCTGAGGCTGAGTTCTGAATTTTGGCCCTGCAAAACATGTTAGTTCACACATACAAAACACATCCTGCAAAACCAAGTTAGCACAGAAATAATATGATAAATGAAATTGTCAACAGTCATCGGACTGTCTAGGTCTGACTTCGGATTTCCAACCGGAAACCCTAGGTCGACCCGACGCCTACTGTTCCCTCTGCGGGGAACACGTCCTCACCTACTCCACTCAGGAGATTTACCTGTTGCCAGTACGATCCTCCAAATCGACTGGACTTTTTCTCAACGTCCGAAGCTTCTGGACTTTCTGCTGGACTTCCGCTTCCCGGCTGGTCCAGTCTTTCACCTGGTTCGCGACACCAGGACTTTCCACATAGGGTTACCCCCTAGGACTTTTGCCTGAAGCTCTCGACCCGCCAAGACTTTCCGCATAGGGTTACCACCCCCTAAGGTTTTCTCCCTGCCTAACCGCAGCTAAGACTTGTCTGAAACACTCAATTAAGTATGTTAGATTACAAGACAACTTAACTTTGAATTCCTTTGCCATTATCAAAACAACGGTCGATCGTCGGATGCTTCCCGCACCAACAATCTCCCCCTTTTTGATTATGACAACTGAAATTCAAAGCTAAGTAAAATAGATGTATAAAATTTAAGCAAGTATGCTTACTAAATTTTGAATGTACGCATTGTCAGGCTCCCCCTTAATAATAGCATTTAAAATTTTTGTTTTAAATTTTTGTTTTTGAATTTTTTTTTTCTACTCTCCCCCTTTGCCATTTATAAAAAAGAATGAGCATTTTTGAAAGAAAATTTTAACTTTTCACAAGGAAAGGGAAAAGACTAAGTAAAAAAATATCAATTTGCTAAAATTAGATTAAGCTCAAAATTAGTTTTGCAAAAAAAAAATTCTTTTGTAGCATTGCAACTTTTAGCAAATTTTTAAAACTTTAGGCTTTAAAACAATATTTTGGTAATCAACATTCTTAGCTAAAGAGTTCTTTCAACTGAGTTTAAAATGCTAAGTAAAAGGTTGATTTTGAAATATAGCTTTAAGCCAGTTTTGAAACTTGGTTGACCCCCTTTTTTAAAAAAAAAAAACTTTAGTTTTTAGCTGAATTTTGTGAATATGTTAGAAAATACTTAGTTAATTTTTCAAAATAGTGTGTTTAGAAGAAATTAGAAAGTATTAGATACTAAGCTTTGGTAATAACTATTAAAAAAAATGTTTCAGAGTTTTGAAAGCTTAATAAAGTAAAAGGTTGATTTTGAAATATAACTTTAAACTAGTTTTGAAACTTGGTTGACCCCCTTTTTTTTAAAAAAAAAACTTTTGTTTTTAGCTGAATTTTGTCAGACTTTTGAAAGCTTAATAAAGTAAAAGGTTGATTTTGAAATATAATTTTAAGCCAATTTTGAAACTTGGTTGACCCCCTTTTTTTAAAAAAAAAAATTGTTTTTAACTGAATTTTGTGAATATGTTAGAAAATACTTAATTAATTTTTCAAAATAGTGTGTTTAGAAGAAATTAGAAAGTCTTAGATACTAAGCTTTGGTAATAACTATTAAAATAAATGTTTCAAAGTTTTGAGAGCTTAATAAAGTTAAAATTTTGAAAACTTAGCTAATTTGTAAAAAATTTTCTTTTAGACGATGAATCAATTTAAGACTTTTGATGGAAAGGAGGGAGCTTAAATTCTTAGTGTCCAAGCATGAGCTCAATTAGACTGATTGTAAGTTTGTTAATTTCTTTTTAAGTGAGGTATCAGAGCCTTAATGTGCATGCCTAAAAAAAAATAAAAACTCAAGCACTTGGGTTCGCGACCACATGTCTAACCAGTTAGCTACTAGCTGATTACCTAAAGGGCAACAGCTTTCACTTGATTAGTCAAGTTAAGTATATAGATCAAGTTAGATTTGACTAGCGCTGGCAGACTTGACTTGATTACTGCTAACTAGGTGTTTAACGCCCAGACTCATATTGATGCACAGATATAAGCATTTTGAGTCCAGACTGTACTCTATACATCTTACATCGTTCTATATTTTTGAAACACAAGCAAAGTAAGCCTAGGTATTTGTGAGATGCTCTGGCTGAATTCTAGGGGAGCATGATTTCTAAGGTAGAGCCTAGGCTAAATCCATATTTTGAAAATCTAGTAAAGTTGGAATTTTAAAACCAATATTTTCCTAGAATTTAGAAGATAAGGAAAAAAAATTGTAGGAAACTGATTAAAAAAAACTATTCTACCCAACACATTCCTATTTGAGTAAGCAACTAAAAACAAATAAATATGAGTAAGTAGCAGTCAACCAAATACTAATACAATCTGATAAGACAAATAGGTGTCTGTCCAAAATACATCAAGTGATAGTCTCAAAAGACAGGATCATCAAGAGCGGGATCATCAGCTGGAGGGTCATCAGCTGAAGGTGATGCAAGAGGTTGCTCGGGTGTCGGCTGAGGCTGTCCCTGGCGTCGTATCTCACCTCGGAGAGACGCGAACCCTACAGCTATCTCAGATCGGAGAGATCGAAGGAAGCGATGGCTGTCTAGCACAGCCCGTCGCGTCTGACTGGACTGGATCTCAAGCCGAGTAAGTCTGTCCTCGACGGAAGGAGCCGAAGTCGAAGGCCCGACTGAGGTGGAGGGTCCGGCAGAGGTGGAAGGATCTACGAAAAACTCCTCTGCCAGGAAGTCGAGCCACTCCTCACCCTCACCTGATACGTCATAAGCCTCTGGAGCACCAGGAGCAGCGACTGGCAATGATCAGCCCTTCCAGGCCAGAATCCCCTCGGCAGTGACCTCTGCACCCGCTAATCTAAAACTACGCTGACCTAACTCATCATATATAGTAAGTGGTATGAGTGTCCCTCTGGTAGTGTCTATCCTAGATGAGGAGAAAATCTGGGTCAGGACATGACAGTAAGACATATGGATCACTCCAGATATAGCTGTACTAGATGCATGGACGATGTTATGAAACATATGCAGGGCTATGTCTATATCTAGGCGCTGGCTAAGAGCGTACAAAAAAAATGAATGGGATGGTCGCATCTTCGAGACGTCTCGAGATGTGATGGGTAGGATGCATGCTGTCAGGACTCTGTACATAACGTAGTCCTAAACTCGAAGAAGAGTGAACCTGAACTCAGTAAGGCCAAAGGGTCTCTCCTCCCCAAAAAAATGCATGTAGATGTCATCTAAGGTAATGTGGGAATAGGGAGCACCGAAAAGTAACTCCCTACTCGGGTAACACAAAAATGTACACTCAGACTCCCTAAGTTCTAAGCTAATGCAAAGCAGGGAGGGTGTAAACTGAAGGTCGGTGCCACCAACTATGGTGGAATAGGTGCTATCATCAACCTTTTCAAGGTTGTGATAGAACTGGGCACACAGGTCTTGATTCACTGTAGTGGTGCAGTCAACCAGTTTAGTTAGATGATAGTAGTCTATCATCTGGACTGCGGACAGATAAAATTGGGCAAAATATTCCCTACCGATATACCTAGGTTTAATGGACTCAAAGGTGAACCTTGCAAAATCTATCCTATGTTGCTCCGAGGGGAATCTAGAGTTCGTGGAAGGGGCCCTAGCTAGTGTAGGATCCACAATGCGACGCTTCCTATTTTTGACAATATATAAAAAAAAATGCATAGTGACTACAAATAAGGACAATAGAAAGGTGAGAAATATACCTAAGAGGCATTGTAGAGGGGGTGAGGGAGTTGAAAGGATTGAAGGCGCCTTAGGGGAGGATTTCGCACGAGAATCCCGTGCTCGGTGTCGGCAGGAAAACGAACAGAAATACTTCTGTTCATGGCGATAAATCGGATTGAAGGCGAAAAAAGATTTAAATTAATTAATTTTATAAATAGTTTAAGTTAATTAATTTTTAAAAAATAATTTTAAATTAATTAATTTTGAAAATAATTTTAAGTTAATTTAACTTTGAAAAATAATTTAAGTTAATTAAGTTTTTTAAAAAAATTAAGTTAATTAATTTGAAAAAAAAATTTAAGTTAATTAATTTTGAAAATAATTTTAAGCTAATTAATTTTTGAAAAATAATTTTATGTTAATTAATTTTAAAAATAATGTAAATTAATTAATTTTTGAAAAATAATTTTAAGTTAATTAATTTTGAAACTTTAAGTTAAGTAATTTTGAAAATAATTTAAGTTAATTAATTTTTTAAAAATAATTTAAGTTAATTAATTTTGTAAATAGTTTAAGTTAATTAATTTTTTAAAAATAATTTTAAATTAATTAATTTTGAAAATAATTTTAAATTAATTTAACTTTGAAAAATAATTTAAGTTAATTAATTTTGAAAATAATTTTAGTTAATTAAGAATTTTAACATCAAATTTCAGATTTTAATTCTGATTTTGAATTTAAATTTAAATTAATTTTTGTTACAAATTTAATTTTGAATTAATTTTAATTACGAATTTAATTTTAAAATAATTTTAATTATAAATTTAATTTTGGATTAATTACGAATTTAATTTTAAATTAATTTTAATTATGAATTTAATTTTGGATCAATTTTAATTTCAAATTTACATCGGATCGTGCTTCTATTGCATTGATACTTTCTCGACAGCGATCTAAATTTATTAGTCTTAATAAACTTATTTAATTTTCTTACCAATAACGCCGTTTCAGTTTCATCGATCGACACTTCGAAGTCGAAATCGTCCATCTTGGCTTGTAGGGTCGAAAAAATCAACCCTGTTAACTTTTAGGGTCCGGGCACCCGGAACTCAAAATTTATCTTGATCGACGTGGACTTTGACCGACGCGTCGGGAATAAAATTCTATCCCTCTCCAAGCACCTAGAACCCTTCCAGGCGCCCCGACCAAGACTATAGATATAACTTTGGTCCAAAAGCTATAATAGAACAAGCATTTTTGCAACAACACTTGTACACATTCCAGTTTTCATTTAGCTATTTTTTTCTGAGCTTTTATTGTTGTAAAGAGACTTCTCCACCTGAACGAGAAAGTAGTGCACTTCATTCTTTATTTAATGCAAGTCTTTGTTATTTAAGTTAGTTGTCCAAGAAATGTTTGTTTGCTTTGTTTTTTGTACAGAGACTATTCAACTCTCCATTTAATTGGCCAATGGATCCTAACAAGTAATATCAAAACCAGAATGCTTTAGGAGGACTAACCATCGATTGAAGCACCGAATCAATGGTCGGACCAAGTATATATCCATCGAAGTTCAAAGGGGAGTTCGCTAACTGGAAGAAATGAATGCAGATATTCTTTAAAATCAACTTTGAATTACTTTTAATAATAAAGTTTAATTTTGCAAGGAAGAATACCAATGGACGAAGAAGCAGACCGACTACGTGACAAACGATAAAGCAGAATTCCATCTGATAAGCGTCCTTCCACCACAAAAATTGAACCAAATCAGTACCTACAACTCCGGAAAGAAACTTTGGAAAAAATTTCTTAAGCTACACGAAGGAACATCCGAAGCCAAACTTGTGAGACAAAATTTACTTCACAACCATCTCACCAACCTACGATTTGAAGAAGATGAAACGATTGCACACTTTCACTCGAAGATTAAGGAGGTCATCAACAAACTTTCAAATATCAGAGAAAAGGTAAGCAATCGAGATTCGCTAAGATACGCTCTTAATGCATTCCTTAGAAATATAAAATGACATCACTTGTAAATGTCTTCTATATCTCTAAGGACTCAGAATCTATTACCTTAGAAAAATTATTTTAACTTCTACATTATAAATTGTTTAAGTTTGTAAAATTATTAAATAAAAATTATTGTAAAATAGAAAAAGAAATTAAAGAGATGAAATTAATTCTAATAAAATCTTATCCATTAAAATATTTTGATAAATTAAAACTAAAAAATGATAATTTACAAAAAAAAATATAAAATTTAAAAAATCATACATGCACATATAATACAAATACTAAAAAATATAATTTAAACTAGTATTTTAAAAGGACGATTTAGGAAAAATTCTCAAGAATACATTCCAAAAAAATTCCTAATTAACTCAATTGGAAAGAACTTATTTTGGATTCCAAAGTCTTGTCTAACTTGAACCTGAATTAAACTTAGTACTTTCGGCAAGAAAATTAAACGTTTAAATTTTTTTAAAAGACTTTATCTAGAAATGATTGATGATCCAATAACCAAAAAGACTTAATACCTCACCACAATCAGAAAACCAAATATTAAAATAAAATATTTAATTGACTAATTAATAGAGTATTAAAATTTAAATTAAATAATATTTTAATAGTTACTTAAATATTTTATAATATTCTTAATTTAGAAAACTTTTTTTCATCTTAAAAAATTTTAAGTTTAAAGATAAAAAAGTTTGTGCAAAGTATAAAATAAATTTTGATAAAACAAAGTTTATAAAATAAAAAAAGTATGTGCAAAGTATAAAATAAATTTTGATAAAACAAAGTTTATAAAATAAAAAAAAGTATGTGCAAAGTATAAAATAAATTTTGATAAAGCAAAATTTATAAAATAACTTAGAAAATTTTTCTACTTGAAATTTTCTTAAAATTTTTTTTATGCAACAATTTAAGTTTCTAAAATTATTATAAATTTTTTTATCAAAATAATTTCTAAAATTTTTAAAAGTTTGATAAATTTTTTCAAAATCATTTGAAACTCAAAATTACCCTTTGATTTGTTGATACCTCATTTTTTTGTGCGATCAAAAAGGAAAAGAGAAATAAGTTTAAAGAAAGGTAGCTTAAAATTTTTATTACTTTTTACACATTATTATAAAATTTATTATTTTTATATTAAAATTTATTTTTATATTATAAAAATCGAACAAAAGACACAAGTAAGACCAGAAGTTGAGTTTGGATGAGCCATATTCCAAATGACCAAAATCACCCAAAGAGAACGGAGACAAAACAGAAGACCTGAACCAAGGCTAGCAACACCAGAACAGTGGGCCCAGATCAAAAAAATCAACCCTATTGATTTTTAGGATCTGGGCGCCCGAAATCCAAAATTTATCATGATCGACATGGAATTTGACAAACGCATCGAAGATAGAATTCTATCCCACTCCAAACACTTAGTACATATTTCAATTTTCATTTGATACAAGTGTACGTTATTTAAGTTAGTTGTCCAAGAAAGATTCGTTTGTTTTATTTTTTGTGTAAAGACTATTCAGCTCCCCTTGCAGCCTTGCAATGGGTCCTAACATAAAGAACTTGCTCCCCCTACACATGTTCATTCTAATTTTGCATTACTTATGATGAGAACAAGACTCCTCATTCCTATGTCTCCTGTTATTCCCCCAGTTATTTCTTTATCAGAGGAGGCACCCATTGTTCTTGATGATACATTGGCCCTTCTCCCAGCTTTACCTTCCTCTTCCACTAGGTCTCATACTAAAAAAACTCCTTGCAAAAGATCAGTTACTTCTAGATCTATTACAACACCCGTTGAACAAGATCCTCCACTAGTGAGCCTCCCTTCTCCTATCCTCTCTTCACAAGCCTATGATCCTCCTTCCTTTTCTTCACCATTTACAAGTTCCCCCACCCCTCTATCTTATTCCAACAAGGCCATGGATTTCCATCTTTGATCAATCAAACTTCTACTTCTATGCATCTAAGAAGGACCTTCACTGAGCGTGTCGATGACCACAATCATCAAACTACTGCGATAAATTTTTAAATTTAACTTCCTTGTTTTGTACTTACAAAATGTGACTCTACTATCATTCTATCCAACTATATGCCTCAAGATACCCATCAAATGCTACAATCCCAAGAAAAGGAAAAAAAACTTAGAGTTACAGTTAGAAGGACTTAATTATACACTTAGCATTGAAAGGGCTTTAAAAGATAAAATCCTCTCGGATGTTACTCACAAAACTACCCTACTAAAACAATTACAACAATCACATGATTTAGGGTGAGTTAACCCCAAACAAATAAAGAAAAGACTCATAAGGAAACAAATGTCTTTACAACACTCCTAAAATATCTAAACAATATGTCATACATCCATCCCGTCTCCTCGTCTACTCTGTTCGCATGCCTTCCATCATATCCTATCCTGAGAAGTATCTCCCTCAACTGTGGATGTGTCACAATGTGATAACCAATCATTCAATCCATAATCATGACCCTAAAAGTACCTCCTAAGAGAATGTGCAATTATATAATCAAAGTCAACATAAATTACATTATCAATCAATCAATCATATTTATTCAGACCCTTCTAAAAACTAACTCGAAAGAATCCAAATCACCATTGAATCAACCTACACACAATCCGCACACTAAAACCACAACTAATCGAACAAGCAGAAAGCAACAAGTTAAATAGCTATGTAGTTTAAACTAGCACACATGGAAAGGATTCGCTAGAAATCATGGTATCAAATCTAAAATACCAAAATCATCAATCATGAGGAGATTAACACACCCTTTAATTCTAGCAACTCTCTCTAACTCAAATCCAAGATAAAACAGACACCACTCAATTCAAATTAACTAACACATTGAAAACATCGACAAGTAAACATAGTATCAAAAAATCTGAATCTTTGTTATAACAAACTAGAACACATCAAAGGTGTTACTAACTATTAAATATGTCCAATAACTCATCTAACATGAAAGAGATAAGTACAACTTTATACTCGAATCGAAATTACTCAAATTCTATCTTAACAGTTCACTATCAAATCTATCTAGTAGTGTTCCAAATCTATAACAATAGGCAAGAACACATCAAAATTCAAATCACGTTCTACCAATTGGAACTAGAAGCTTGGAACAAACCCCCAATCCACTCACATCTATTACATCATCCTTTATTATAACAAGAAGAAACAAGAATCAAGTCATGATAAAGACATCATCCTCTATTACATCCAAAATTTGTTCGACATAGCAGAAACAATTATGAGAACCAAGAAATGCATTTAATGCAGCTCAACACACCAACAACATGGCCAGAGATCCGAACACAATAAAGTAATAGCATCATCAATCAAAGCTTAATCTACAAAACTCTGCTCAAACTTTTGAAAGGAACAAGGAGAAGCAAAATTTCACCATCCAAAGCTTAAACTACCAAACAAATATTTGTCCAGAAATTTTAGAAACAATAAGAAGCAAAAGCATCATCAATCAAGACTAAATCCACCAACAATCTATCCAAAACTTTCGAGAGCAATGGGAAGGTTCAAAACATCATCAAATCCAACAAAATCCATCAAAATCTTGATATAGAATCCCAAACTACTTGAAAAAATCCGAACAAAACCCAATACTATCTTAAATGCCTAAAATCCTTGCAAAAATCCAAAAAACATCAAAAGTCGGAGCAAGAACATCTCGAAAAGCGATTAAACCTCAACACAATCATCAAATCAAACATCACACATAAACATATCGACTCCTCCAAGGCACCTATCCCTTATCTCACAAATCCCATACCACCATAGAAGAATGTACTTGTCTTTCTCCTCCTTGTTCTGCCATTGGGAGCCCTCGGCCACTCGTTGACGTGCTGCTAGTGCAATGGTCAACTGTTAAAAGCCCTCAACTAATAACTATGATAATAATTAAGAGTTTTTACATAAGTCGGTACAGCTCAACTGTGAGCTTGTGAGAAAATATATATAATTTATTATAATTATTAGTAGGTCGACTTAACTCAAATTCATTGACTTGTTTAGTTCAGCTAAGGTTAACTAATTTGAGGGGCAAGTGTTGAGAATATAAGGTTCAACAAGACCATACCGAAAGTCTCATAGATTTGTGATTAACAAGTTAAGGCCTACTTGATGAATGTAGCATGTAAGTACAGCTCAACTTTGTGCATTCTATATGATTCAGAGTTTCGATCCTATTAGGAATTGTTACTAATTAATTCCTGATTCTAATAGTGAGGGTTGTTGGATTTGAATAAAATAATAAGAATTATAAAAGACCTTTATTAAATATATTCCATAAATACTGAAACTCTATTTTAAAATTTAAATGGAAAACACAAATACCTTATCACTACGAAGCATTCTCGAGAAAGAGAATATCCTCCTCGATTCCAACTACCTAGATTGGTATAGGAAATTGAAAATCGTCTTAAAATACGAGAGAAAAATTTACG
Organism: Zingiber officinale; assembly: GCF_018446385.1. Lineage (NCBI taxonomy): Eukaryota > Viridiplantae > Streptophyta > Magnoliopsida > Zingiberales > Zingiberaceae > Zingiber > Zingiber officinale. Next base: position 141,252,831 of record NC_056000.1, read on the forward strand.
TGCTCGAAGATGAACCACTAAAAAAACCTACACCCAATATTTCAGAGGAAGATCAATCATATTATTCTCAGTATATGGAAGATGCACTGGATGTGTAATGTATAATGTTGTCTTCTATGTCTTTCGAATTACAGAGACAACATGAGAACATGAGTGCTAGGGAGATTGATTAGCACTTGCATGAGCTCTTCCATGCTGGAGGAAGGAATCCAAGTTGAGTCTTATGTACTCAAGATAATCAGATACATAGAGAGACTCGAGAGCTTAGGTTCCAAGTTATGTAGACTCAATAAGTCTATTTATGAACTAAAACAAGCATCTCGGAGTTGGAATTTACGATTTGATAAAGTCATAAAAGATTTTTCTTTTATCAAAAATCTAGAAGAACCTTGCGTTTACAAGAAGGTTAGTAGGAGCAAGATTATGTTCCTAGTGTTGTATGTTGATGATATACTTCTTATAGGCAATGACATCCTTAGCCTAGAATCTACAAAGACTTGGTTGGGAGAATGTTTCTCAATAAAAGATCTCAGGGATGCAACCTATGTCTTAGGTATTAAAATATTAGACAAAGCAGGTTACTAGGGTTGAATCAAGGTGTATACATTGATAAAATACTAAATAAATTCGATATGTAGTGTCACATAATGTGCATCTTACCAAGACTATGTGTCCAAGAACACATGAAGAAAGAAGTAGAATGGACAAGATACCTTATGTTTCGGCTATAGGGTTCATAATGTATGCTATGATATGCACTCGACCAGATGTCTCATATGCATTAAACATGATGAATAAATATCAATCAAATTATGAAGAGAGTCAGGGTACTGCGATAAATATTATACTTAAGTATCTTAAAAGAACAAAGAACATGTTCTTAATTTTTGGAAAAGACGAGGAAATAGTCGTCAGAGGATATACTGACGCAAGTTTTCAGATCATGATAATCTAAAATCACAACAAGGATATGTTTTGTCTAAATGGTGCAGTTGTTTGTTGGAGGAGTTCCAAGCAGGAGACAGTTGCAGATTCAACAACTGAATTCGAGTACATAACAACTTCAAAGACAGCAAAGGAAGTTGTGTAGATCAAGAACTTCATAGCGGAACTTGAAGTGGTTCCTAACATTGTTGATCTAATTATACTATATCGTGAAAATAATGCAACCATAGCACAAACAAAGGAGGCAAGGTCTCAACAACAATCCAAACATGTACTAAGAAAGTATCACCTCCTTAGAGAGATTGATCAAAAAGGTGATGTGTTAGTTAGCAAAGTAAATACCAACGAGAATATTGCAAATTCACTCACAAAGGCCTTACCTCTATAGAAATATGAGACCCATGTGAGGAGCGTAGGACTGAGTCTGTAGTGTTTGGCAATAGTGCAAGTGGGAGATTCCCAAGGCGTGCACACTTCTCATATCTTTCCATGGGGAAGGTTCCGTCGTACGATCCTCTGCCTGCTCATGCCGCGAACCATATCATTTGTCGATAGCTCTGGTTGACAAAAGAATATCGTCGGATCCTCCTTTTGTCTATTACTGAACAGAGCAAGTGAGTCGCTTGATCAACCTTCCACTGTCCGAGCTACGCTACAATGCTGAGCGGGAAGCCTGGTATGAGTATAATCTGCTCAGTCGTGACTCCACTTCGCCGATTCTGAATTTGATATAAGTCCAAGGGAGCTGACCGCTCGACGTGTGCATCGGCAATACTTGGCTCTTAAGAGCATCAAAAGTTCGACGCATGGTCGAGCTATGATAATATCGGATCGGAGATTCTTTATTTCAATCGAGCAAGTGGGTTGCCCAACCAATCGGCGATATAGGAGAGTGGACCTTGACTTTGACCCACAAAGTCTAGACGGATCCAGAGATACTTAACCTTATATATACCTATTAATATACAATCGGCCTTCATCGAATCTCTGTGAACACCCTCATCCTTCAACTTGACTGCTGTAGGCCATTCCTGAGAACCTAACAGCTCCAACATGACCTCAAAACCTCAAGAGATTTCCCAATCCTAATTCAAAAAGATCCGTGACCAAGCTACTGACCCTCATAGTGTGGCACTTGTAAGATGCTACTGGTTCTAAGGGAGCTTCCGCAGACCTACTGCTTGAATGAGATAAACTGAAAATTCATAGTGTGGCACTTGTAAGATGCTACTGGTTCTAAGGGAGCTTCCGCAGACCTACTGCTTGAATGAGATAAACTGAAAATTCATAGTGTGGCACTTGTAAGATGCTACTGGTTCTAAGGGAGCTTCCGCAGAACTACTGCTTGAATGAGATAAACTGAAAATTCTAACCTGATATTTAGTGCAAGTCCATACAATCAGCTTAAACTAAAAATTTAGTCACTAAAAAGGAAAGAAAAATTTGTTCCCAACTGTACTTTAAGCAATACCTCAACCCTAAACCCTAATAGCCCCTGTCATTGTAACTCCATATATTGATCTGCAGGAGTAAATTAAAGTTGAATATAAAAAACAAAAGTAGGTAATCGTCAAAAACAAACTTATTTGTTAACCTAAATAATGCAGATCAGCTAAGAGTTAAAAGCAAGATGTGCTTCAGTTATTTAATTTCCATAGCATCGGCCACCTACCGCAAGTCAATAGGCCTAAACTCAATTCTTTATTCCTCAGGCTAATGAAAGTACAATGAAGAAAACAGTGCTCTAAGATTATAAGCATATTGGAAAATGGAATGTCAAGTCTCAACCATAGCTACTACCTCGCTTAAAAATCCATCACATTTAATTTCTTAATATGACATCCAAAATTGTAGGATGATATTAGTAAACTATAACAATAAAATGGAATAAAATAAGTCTAGCATATGAAGATCATACTTCTAGATATGATAGGTTAGAAAACATACTCTAGTGTCATCTGAACCAGAAATTAAAAGTGAGCCTTTGGCGTTCCATGCAATGGCATTGACACAACCCTGATGGCCCTGAAAACAGCCACAACTAAGGTAAATTTAAAGGTAAAAGAAATAATGCAAGCAGAAAAAACTAGATAAAAGATGCAAGGAAAAGAAAAACATTGATGATCAATCATGGATAACTTGGCATCCAAAACATGGCACAGAATTTAGTAGATCAAATCCCCAAGGCATCATCACATATTCAATTCCCTGTTTGCTGATAAAATCCCATGCAAGATCCTTCTGCAAAAGTCCCTATCATGCTTGTTGCGGGAAAGTGGGGCCGGGAAATTGTTCCTGTCATTGACACATAGGAAACACGCTCTTAATGTCCAACTATGTAATTTTATTATCCTTACAAGTTTTCATTGGTTATAGTCTTATGATGCATATATAATCATCCTTAATCAAGTAATTTTTGTATATTTCGAGAATATGATAAAATGGTGCATTATCTCAGCAAGCACATGCACATTAACTATAGAATAAATTGCTCGTCTTTGAACATACTACACCATCTACACCTTTGTTCTTCTTTATTATCGGTTGGAGCATCACATAATTGATCTCAAATATTAGTATTTCGTTCTTTTATTGTTTCTACTACCTATACACATCCATTTATGCATTCTCATTAATGTTAAGTATCAGCATAAGAACAAACAGTCATGTTGATTTCTTTTGAAGCACAATGTCCAACAGTACACAAACAACTTCACGACCAGGATTTATGCTACTACAGCTTGTACACATTATGAATTAAGGCTGATAAATTAGTTATATGTATGATTCTTTTTAAGCACGGTTGACCACAAAAAATACAACAATTCTCAGTGACTATTCTATCACGGAATACTTTTAAATCATAATGTCGAACACGTGGTGCTACTGTTGTCCACCTTAGAAAAGATAATTCACATATAATGTGCATATTAACTACAGTTTGAACATCATGAGTATGATTATGAACAGGTTGTTTATTTTATTTTCTCTATAATCAATAATTAGTCATATAAGGCAACTGCTTGCATGAATTAAATCACTTAAAACCCAGACCCATCTGGGCTATCTGCTACTAGTTTGTATGCAGAAATCCTTTGATTTCTAGAATTGACCTTGATTATTGAACCAAGCTTATGTTTGAAACTGAAAGAGTTTTTTTGACATATGTGTAAAAAAAATACTCAAACTCTATTAATGTGACTGCTACAATGTACCCAAATTGAAGCAGAAGTAGTATGAGTAGGTTGAGAGTTAATAAGACCAGCGATTTAGCATTTATCGTCCAAAAAAACAATTTTCAGGCCACTCTCATCCATGAAACTGAGTGAGTCGTCAACACAACATGGAGATCAGGTGTTTCAATAGAGATAGGTTTAACCATGACTTCTTGGAGGGCATTCTGTTTAGCTTCATAATTAACAACACCGACATTCAACATGAACTGTCTTGAAATTTGTGGGTGAGAATGCATATTCGTTAAACACAAGTTCTGAGTTGTTGCACAAAGTAATTGCATTTTTGGAATCTGAGTTGTTGTAAGCATCATGATTAGCATTTTGCTCAGGGACTCTGCATAACACTAGGCCAAGAAGAATACAGTTCCTAAAAAATCTTCTTTCGTGCATGTGCAATAAAGTAATTTGGTAGATAAATTACAGTCACAGTAGGGATAAAATGGGAGAAGTATAAATATCTCACAATAGTGTGAGGCAAATAAAGGGAATGAAGAAGCATATTGGCATGCAAACTTCTAAAGAAAGACCGTAGGACCATAAAATCAAGCCAGATTATTGTTATAGACTGTCTAAAATCATAAAACCCACAAAGCCAGATTATTTGTGAAGACGATATTGTGAAAGGTAAGCAAAGGGACCATCGTGGCAGACTAACAATAAGCGAAAATTCAAGAATCTCGTCTAGGTCATCATCCTGCTTTTGTGGTAGACTTACAACAACGGCAGCATTCAGCGCTTCCTGCAGCTTGGACTCGGCGGAAAAACCCAAGGTGGTCTGTTTCCCCATCTTCCCCCTTCCCACAAAGGAGCACTGGCGTTCCACGGGCACCAAAATCCTCCGCATCTGTGCTCTTGTTAACTGCAGGCAAGCCGCTTCCCAGATGAGAGAGCCCTAGAGCCGCTGGCATCGGCACCCGGCATGGAGGACCCTATGTATCTCTGGCCTCGTACACCGTTTCATCACCACCATCATCTGAACCGGCATAAAATCCCCTCATCGTCAAGAAGGAAGGATCGCTGCGACTGCGACTTCTCGATGCCCTCCCAAAATCCAGGGCATGGTGTGAACCGCGAAGTGTCTTATCAATGAGAGCTAGGGCTTGGCTGTGGGGGTGGGCGGGCGGGGCGAGGCGTGTTTCTTTTCCCGCCATCTGCAGAGACACAGAAGACATCTGATGGAGATCAGTCGGTCAGAATTTGGGGAGCTATTCCCGCGCGGGGTGAGCCTGATCCAATCTAAACGGACGGCGGATTTGACGAGGAAGAATCATTCTGGTGCGCCGCGAGACAGACTAGACTTGGACATGGCAGGCTGGCGAGCAAACAGTGTGAAGATAAGTTCCCATCTTACTAGGTGGAACTCGGAGACATCTGCTCGCAACAGGAACCCATTTGAATGGTCGGGGGCTGTTATTTTTCACACGTGTCGATGTCTTGCTCTTGTCTCTTTCCATTTGTCACTTTTGACTTTTAATTCTGAGAGTGAGGAAATTAATTAATTAATTAATTTAATTTAATTAATCAAATTAAACACAGTAATTTGATTTAATTAACCTACTCTATTTAAACAAATTAATTTAATTAATCAAATTATTCTAAGCAATTCAAGTAACTTATTCTATTTAATCATAATAACTTTTGACTCGGAACTCGGAATCAAGATCTGTCAGCTTTGCCGCGTGGGAAATGCAAATATCTACACGCCCATCAAATTTCAAGCCAAAATACCAAGGTTCGGGCACGTTTCGGAGCATATTTCAAATTTCGGTTTGCTAACGATATGAGTCGGAAAACCTCTTTCAAATAGACATAACTTTTGACTCGGGATAAATTATGGGGCACCCCAATATATCAAATCGAAGAGAATTACAAGATCTACAAGTGTCGTGTAGGGCGGAAGGTGTAAAAAAAAAGTTGAACGGGGCAAAAAGGAGTTACGGTGATTTTTAAAACTTTGAAAGGTCATAACTTTTGACTCAGAAATCGAAACGAGGCACGGTCAGTTGCTATGGTTCCAGAATTTGGAGATCTATATTTGTTACAGGGGGCTTTAGCCCTCCGTAATGGCCAATTTTTTTGTCGAAAAAATATCGTTTAGACCCTTTTCCGGGCCCCCAAAAATTTTTTATACCCCTCTATTGATAACTTTTGTCTCGGAACTCAGAATCAATTTCCGTTTCAACACAAGCATTCAGATTTGAATGATCTATATGGCCGTCAAATTATATTAAAATTATTTCCAAAGCTCATAACTTTTGATTTGGATCTCTGAATCAGGATTCGTCTATTATGGCACATGCAAAATTCAAAGATCTATATACGTATCAAATTTCAGCCTAATATTCCATCGTTTAGGCTTGTTTCACGAAGAGAGAGTGTGTTTTTCTGTGAAAGAGAAGATGGGAGGGAGGGGAGGAGGGAGGTGTGAAAGAGGAGACAGAGAGGAGAGAGGAGGGAGAGAGTGGTTTTTCTCTCCATGGGAAGATAAAGATAAAGCTAAATCTCGATCTTCGTAAAATGAACTTCTTTTGCTTATTTAGAATCTTTTTCTGTTTCATACTGTTCTAGAATACAAATAGACACCGAACAGATTTCTATACGAAAAGTAATAATTGTACTGAGATATTATAGATATCATAATTATTTGTTTGGGATAGAATCAAGATCATAATTATTAATGAAAATTCATACATTTTAAAGTTGAGACTCCAATGTTTAAACTATTTTAATCTTTTGAAGATCAACATTCATTAGCTCGAAAATCATAATTAGGATCCCTCTATATCGGGGTCAAATTAAAATGTTAATTTAAGTGTCATTCGGAAAAAATTTTAGCCATGTTAAAAGGGTATCTCCAATGATTAGATTAGAAATCTAAATGAATTTTTTTCATGATTTCAATATGTCATCTCAATAATATGAAATTTTATTAAAATATCTTTAATGGTTAAAGTTCTTATTTCATTCATAGCATTAGTTGCATGGCATGCATATATTGTATCAAATTCGAGAAAAAAAATATATTTGTAATTTTACTGTTGCTCTTGAAATGTAATATTTTTAATTTCACAAATCTCCCATAAATCTTTTATTGGAGATGCTTTAATATAGGAGAAAGTAGTTAGAGAGGGATAGAGAACATCATAGGGAGGAGTGAACTAACTAATTCAATTTAATGAAACTAACTAACATGTTCAATCTAATTAAACTCATTAATTGAAATTTACCTAATCTAAATCCCCGAATTCATTAAATTATTATTCATCGAATTCATTCAATTATTCTAACCATCCTAGTTACAAAAATTTAATACATCTAATTATCCTTAATAAACTCATTATTTAGATTTTAATTATCTAATTAACCAATTGAATTTAATTCATATAATATATTAAATTTTATTTATCTAATTAAAATAATCTATTTAAACTCTTTGATTAGATTTAACTAATCTGATTAACCTACTTAATCTTCTAAAATTCATTAAATATAGTGCATGAATTACATTAACTAGATTTAATTTATCGTATTTAACTCATTGATTACATTTATTTAATCCTATTAAATTAATCAATGTGATAATCTTAAATTACTTAATCTATTTAAACTAAGGGGGTGTTTGATTTAAGGGAATAGAAGTGGAGAATAAGAATGAGAATCATTGATTGTCATTATTAATGTTTATGTCTGTCATTATTAATGTTTATGTCATTGTTAATGTTTGGATTATAGGAATAGGAATAAGGGAATGAATCCTTGAAATTGGGTAATAACTCATTCCCATGTACCTCTCCTTCAATGAGTCATTACCCTATTTTCATCAATCAATATACTCTTATTCCAAAAATACCCTTGACCTAAAACTAAAATTTTCTCCCTTAATATCAGATATCAAAATTTATTTATTTATTTTTCCTTCATATCACTTCTCTCTCCTTGCTCTCTCTCATCCTATTTTCTCTCTCATCATTTTATCACACACTTTCTCTCTCCTATCAAACTCTCTTTTCTCTTTTTTTTCTCATCATACTTTTGCTCTCATCACAATTTCTCTCTCGAAAATCTCTTTTGTCATACTCCCTCCTTTTTTTTTCCTCAACATCTCTCATCATCTTTCCCATCATCTTTCCCATCACACTTTCTCTCTCATCACACACTCTCTCTCCCCTCATTTTTTCTCATTACATTTTCTATCTCTTCATCCT